>NC_090272.1:163040969-163365692 GCF_040414725.1 Anabrus simplex
GAAGATTAACTGGACGGAAGAGAGAGCAAACGAAAGTGTTCTGAATGAAATCAAAAGCAAGAGAGAACTACTCACTATGGTGAGTGAAAAGACGGCCAAATTCCTTGCGCAGAACCTGAAATAAAACATCTTCTTGGCCAACATTGTTGAGGGGAAAAAGTTCTGGGGAAGAAGGGCGAGGAAGTCCAAGGAAAAAGTATCTTCACGATCTGATGCTTAGATATACCACCTACCATAAGAAGAAACATGAAGTTGCAGTTAGGGGATTATGGTTGCGTCGACAACGCACCGCCTTTAACAGATAATAATAATAATAATAATAATAATAATAATAATAATAATAATAATAATAATAATAATAATAATAATGGGTTATTAAAACAAGTTGTTGTCTATCTGATGATGACCGTTGAAGTGGGAAGTTTGATCCATACGTTGCAAGCATCTCTAGCGAAATTCTCCAATACATTACGCATTTACAGTGCCGCCTGTAAGTGCCCGCACCTGAACTCCATTCGTCACGTCTGGGACGTCATGTGCAGATGTCTGCACAACGTCCATCTACTACTCCAAACTCTAGCCGTCTTTCCCTCGCAGTGCAACGAGTATTGGCCGTAATTCCGCAGGATTTCACCCAGATTCTTATTGGTTCCTTACCTCGCAGCATTTAGTAACGTATTGCATTTCGGGTTGGTCACACCTTGTACTGATTTGTGTCCACATTGCGTAAAGAGGGACCTGAAAATGTTAGCACTCACACTCGTCCTCGTGTAGACTTTGGGCATTTTAGGCACACCCCTTCATGTTCTGGCAATATTCATTTTTCGTAGTATACTATGTATGTATACTAGCAAATGTACCCGTACTTTGCTACGACATTCTACACTGTATACGGATTCCTCCGTAAATTACTGCAAAGGCAGTGAGTAAGATTAAATTAAATTGCGTGCCTCCTAGCGCTGTCCTAGAAAGAAAACAGGTAGGTCAGAATACGTTGTTTCTGATGTAAGGAAGGCATTGACGAAGTTTTGACGATAATGGAGAAACACAATTCCTACTGCCAATTATAACTGACTTCGAAAGATTTGATTATAATCGAGAAATGAAGTGCTATCTAACGTATCAACAATCGAGACAGGACAATAAGTCACAAGACCAAAGTTGTTAATCCCTCCAAATAGAACGGGGATTGTGCTATCAGTTTTGAAATACGACATACCGTTTTGCCGTCAATTATCCCGAAACAAAGGTTTACACCGTCATTAAAATTGTATCCTATTTCGATATTTTCCGGGGCCGAAAATTATATATTTGTACAGATTGGAATTTTTCCTCAAAGAAAAGAGTTTCCAGGTTTCAGGATTAGCACTCCCGTACATACGGAGTAATTAATTAAGAAAGTAATGCAGTTAAGAAAGTTAAAATTAATAGAAAATATATCTGAGGACAACCGGATAGGACAAATGCGTAAATACCAAGTGGATGTATTGGAAAATCAAATGTCTCTCAATAAATTGTGAAGATATGAGTTACGGATATAAGAAAGCGGTAACAGAGGAGAAATTCAGCCGCAGGGATTTTTAGGTAAACAGATAAGAAGATGACTTATGGTGTTATTAATTAAGCTATTCGAGGACGGTAATAACCTCTAACGATATTCCACCAATATCCCGCAGAATGGCCGATCGACGTCTCTCTTGCTTTCTACAGTACGCAAGGAACAATCACGAATTTACAGGAATGATGACGAAAATGGCAATACGTCACTTCCCTGCTGGCAAGCAGTCAGAGACGTTGCCATGGTAACATGTAGGTTCGTTGTCGGTCTGTCGGTCACTCAACGCAGATAATGATACCCGCAGAAAATAGTAATTTTCTCCGTCATTTGAAGACTAAGCTAAATTATGAACATAAAAAAGTTGTTTATAATGAAGAGACGTTTGACATGCAGTCCACGGATTTGATGGAAAATCAGTAGTATAAGAGAAAATGGAGGAAAACTGTTCTCGTTTTCTTTTCAAAGATCCTGAAATCATACGCATATCAAAATCTTCCCCGGGATGAGTTTACTCTAAATGTGACGTTTGGTCGAGATCTATTCAGCCGTTTCGCCGTGATGGTGGAACAGACAAACAGATACGAAAAATAAAAACCACAAATTCGGTCTTGAGTTGCCTTAAAACGTATAAATATCTGAAAAGTTGCCAAAACAAACTAAATTACAGACATCGGAACCCCTACAACTCTATTTATACAGATATAAATCCTTCCTAGACGTACCTATCGTAATTAATAAAATGCACTTTGTTATGGTGATAAAATTGAACTAACTCATCGAGTCTAAAGTACGTCTTCAAGCATACTACGTGCAGTATGTCTGCTGTCACCTTCCTTTCATATCCTTTCCGATGTTCCTCTATAATATTACATAGTTTTGTGGTTCGTACCGTTCATTTACAAACTAGTACAATTTGAATATTTCGTCTTATTCACCATTTTCGCCTCTTATCAAGTGTATCACCTATTTTACCCAGGCTGAAAGTGTAAGTTTTGAAACTTCAAAAGGCTAAATAATTTGTACAGATGTACAAAGTCAGTTAGAACAGTAAAAGGTTTGTAGACAATGAAAAGCATTATTTGTACTATGCTGTTAGAAATGAATAACATATTTTCAACTGCAGAATATTATCTTCTCTTTCTCCTACTCTCTTCGGTGAAAGTTGACGAACGAGCCAGTCCCTTAGAACCTGAAACCGTGAATATTTTCTTCGGCTATCACCTCGCAACCCTTTGACTTTTCCTTTAATTTCCAGTAACAGAATATTTTATTTGAAATCGCGTTTTAAGGATTAGAGTTTCTGTTTATGGTGGAACGTAGCATCAAATCAGTATTTCTTCTCTATAGTCATGTCTGTCAGGTCAACAGCCCAGAGGCTGGTTGGATCCTCAAATAGCACCACCAAAGGTTATGCGGTTATAAGGAAACCCCAAAAACTAATGGCAGCACCAAAATGAGGCGCACTAGGCAAGATGAGGAGTGAGGTAGTTTGCCATTGCTTTCCTCACTGAGTCAGAAAGTACTATTGCAGCACGACTGACCCTGTGAGCAGCACCTTTCATAACACTCAGATGTGCTCTGAATGTCATTACTCAGCACTACCCATACCCCAGCAGCTTCCATATTTTCACAGCCATGGATGTTGTTTGGGACTTCGGTGGAAGCCACACTTTACTCTGGCCTGTGCCAAGAGATGGATGCAAAAGTACTGTATCCATCACGAAATGACAGCAGGCAGCTATAGTCATTAGAAACGAAATTACGAGGGTGGGAAAATGTGAGAATTTCCTTACTAGCTTCATATCTACAATCTACACAATCTATACAAAAATCAGTCTGCAGTGATAAGAATCGAGGGCTTTGAAAAAGAGGTAGCAATCCAGAAGGGAGTTAGGCAAGGCTGCAGTTCCCCCTCTGCTTTTCAATGTTTACATAGAATAGGCGATAGGAGAAATCAAAGAGGAATTTGGAAAGAGAATCAAAGTCCAAGGAGAGGAAATCAAAACACTGAGATTTTGCGATGATATTGTTATTTTATCTGAGACTTCAGGAGATCTGGAGAAACTGCTGAATTGTATGAACAGGGTCTTGGGGAACTGATACAAGATGAAAACAAATAAGTCCAAATTAAAAGTAATGGATTGGGGTCGAACAAAGTCAGGTGATGCAGAAAGTCTATAAAGTAGATGATTATTGTTACTGGGGTAGTAAAATAACTAATGATGATAGAAGTAAGGAACACATAAAATGCAGACTAGCACAAGCAGGGAAGGCCTTTCTTAAGAAAAGAAATTTGTTCAACTCGAACGTTGATATAGGAATTAGTAAGGTGTTTTTGAAGACTTTCGTCTGGAGGGTGGCATTGTATGGAAGTGAGACATGGACGATAACTACCTCAGAAAGAAAGAGAATGGAAGCTTTTGAAATGTGGTATTACAAAAAATGCTGAGGGTGACATGGGTAAATAGAATCATGAATTAAGTGATACTGGATCGAATTGGTGAGAAGAGAACGATTTAGCTAAATTTGACCAGAAGACGAGATAGAATGATAGGACACATCTTAAGATACCGAGGACTTGTACAGTTGGTTTTTTAGGGAAGTATAGGTGGTAAGAACGGTAGGGGTAGACCATGTTTCACCGGGCGAGTTGGCCGTGCGCGTAGAGGCGCGCGGTTGTGAGCTTGCATCCGGGAGATAGTAGGTTCGAATCCCACTATCGGCAGCCCTGAAGATGGTTTTCCGTGGTTTTCCATTTTCACACCAGGCAAATGCTAGGGCTGTACCTTAATTAAGGCCACGGCCGCTTCCTTCCAACTCCTAGGCCTTTCCTATCCCATCGTCGCCATAAGACGTATCTGTGTCGGTGCGACGTAAAGCCCCTAGCAAAAAAAACAAAACAAAAAAAAACAAGACCATGTTTCGAATATGACAAGCAGGTTGGAGCACATGTAGGATGCAGTAGTTATGTAGAAAGTAAAAGGTTAGCACAGGATAGGGTGACTTGGAGAGCTGTATGGACTGATGACTCCAAAAAATCGACTTTTGCATGTAAATCTCGAGCCATAATATATAAAAATATTGAATAGGGAATAGAGCATTTCGATAGTGTTACGAAAATTCGAGCGGAATTTCCATTGTATACGAAATTTTGAAAAATTATTGAATGTATACTGAAACACATGGTGGGGCTATATAATGTCAACCGTGTCGCTAGGGACCCAGGCAATAAGTTCACGACAAACAATGTCAATAATATAACAACCATACAGGTAAAATATCTTAATCATCTTATACTTATTTAATTTTATTCATTTTTTAACGTGACAATTGCCCGATACGATGCAAATAGTCTCTTGCTATTGTTATCACCGGCAACATGTAAATAATATTGTGCTGACTTAACAATACAACTTGTCTTCCATTTCACCCGAACGTCCCGCTCACACCCAGCGGAAAGGAGAAGCGGCACAAAAGCAGTTATCCTTTACTATGTAGTAGATAGACCTCGGATTTTAGGAAGAAACCTATTTTGTTCCTGAAGAGATAACTTCAAATTAAGTTATGTTTACACGTTACATATATTTATAAGATTATAAACAGTGGTCCTATAGTGCCTAAAATGCCTAAAATCACCTTAGAACCAATGTTACTATAATTCCTATTGTTCCTTAAATCGATTAAAATGCTTGCAATTTATTCCGAAACACTAAAATATTTTGCGTACTAGTTTTAAATATCTTGAATAGTATATTCTTGAAATATTTTTCAAAAATCTTGAAATTGGGAATCTGTAATTCAATCTTTCCGGAAATCCTTAGGAACCTCCTGCAGTACATGTCCGTAGACTGTGTCACGATTGCAAAAAGGAAAGTGTCAGCTTCCAAGTCGTCTTTAATTCAAATGTTTCAGAAGTTTCCCTACTTTATATCGGATGGTAAAATTATATTCCGTGACGTTTGTAGGAAGGAGGTGGTTGATATTTGTTATATATTTACCTCAAAATAGTTATTCTTACTTTATCCAAACAAAAATGACATTTTAATTGATAAATGTCTATTAAAATACGTACAATTTAAGCTGCGTATAATGTATTTTGGGAACCTATATTTTTTTCATTTGAGATCCTATTTTAGGCGCCTAAAATAAACATTAACATCTAAAAGTCTGACAACTAGTAGGCTCACAGTTACGCTCACTGGAGGGGAAGAGGAAGTTGCTCGCTGGGAATATTTCTTCGACTTCTCCCGCGGAATTTATTTTCGTTAACGTTTGTGAAGTATTCGGGTGTTTTCACAGTCGAGTTGACTCTATGCGCACATGGTGTTTGCTTCCTGAGAGACATTTGAACAGGGCTCTGTTGAAAATGGATTGCGAACAACGTATTCCATTACTTGAAAAGTACACCTCCTTTCATGGCAATTTATTGGTTACCACTTTTATATAATAATCTTCTCTGAAAATTGATTTGGCCACTGGATAACGAAGATCAGCTATACATACTGTAGTACGTGTAGTATCCCGATTTATAACTATTATGTTCGATGTGCTTACATATACAGCAACAATTCTAAATATGATGCAGTATAATCAACTCTATAAACTCCCTGTGGAAAGAAAGGCAGAACGCCACTTTTTGTCTAGATTAAAATGGAATGTAGGAATGTTCACGTACTCGTATGTGAACGCAAGCGTTCTGCGTACTTTTGCAAAGGGAACAATGTAGAACTGGGGAGATGAAATAAAATTTCATCGCTACCCAGGTAGATGTTAATGTATTATTTTCCCGAGAGCCTTTCCCTGTCTTAAGGGAAGGAGCTGCGGTTTCACAGCCGCATAAACTAGGCGAGGGAAGTTGGTAGCAGCAGCCCGCAGCCGTAATGACCTTAGCGCTGACTGGTCTTCTCAAGCCGCAGGAAGCTAATGACCAGACTACTGCAGCCTAACTGTCCTCACTAAATTTCCTACAGGGTTAGCTTCCTGAAGGGTAAGTTAAAATATTTCTTTCATAATTGATTCCTTCATTTTTATGTTGAAATTCGGTTCCTGAAGAGGAATAGTGAGCAGACCTGCTAGAAGTTTGAAATTATTATTTTCAATTCTGCGCGCCATAAGTTATCCTCGGTGTGACAGGCTGTAACATTGTAAATTCAACCTATAGTAATAAAGTTCGTAGAGAAACGGGTAAAGATCCACGTATTTGCATTACGTTAATGGATATATGCTGAGATGTACCAATATCTAATTATAACGGTACGGAAGTTCATGACCTAAAGAAGTACAAAATATGCGAGCAAATTTGCATGAAAATTAAACTTATCCAGACGCTCATATTTCCCATACTTAATTATTGTGATATTGTAATGATAGATGCCACCATGGAACAAACTTTAAAATTACAGAGGACAATGAACTCATGCATTAGGTTTATGTTTTCAATTAAATTTTCAACTCAGATCTCCCCCCTATTATGAAATTCTCTCCTTGTAAAAAATCGATAAACTACGTCATCTTCACATTGCAACTCTCGTATTTTGTCTGTTGAATGAATCTAAACCCCAGTATTTATCCTCAAAGTTTAATTTACTCTCCTCCTCTCATGAACACAACACACGATCGACTACTACACTCTCAATTCCTGTGCATCGCTCATCTTCATTTAACCGCTCCTTTCAAGTGTTTGGTGCAAGGCTATGGAATTCCCTTCCAGTCGGTGTTAGGCATTGCACTTCTTCAGCTTCTTCAAGCGATCTTGCAGAGATTACCTATAACCAGCTTGTATGAATGTAAGAATGAATGAGGTTAGGATTTATATTTTGTTACACTATTTCATAATTTTGTTTTATGAAGCTTATTATAGATCATATATGGTTAAGTGTGAGAGAGGGCCGTGAGCCTTAACTTCGTCACAAATTAAGACATGAAAATAAATAAATAAATAAATAAATAAATAAATAAATAAATAAATAAATAAATAAATAAATAAAAACTAACAAAGTTTAACCTAAAATAGATAAAATATGACATGAATTTTAGGGATAGGTAGCAAGTATTACAGTACTACTGATATTAAACGTCTTTAAGTCACAAACCTCATTGGTAGTGAAAGGGGAACGGAGCTGTACTACACGCGCACTTTTTCTTGAGCCCGGAGCTTCCTAGTGCTGAATCGGTAGACCTCGGTTATCTTCGACATCCATATCGGCAACCTTTGAAACACAAACTATGAATCACTTATTCATCGCTGTGCGACATCTGGCGTACACTTTGCAAACTAGTACTGTTGTTGTTTACACAGCAAAGCCAAACTATATAATTCATGCTAGTAACAAGATTCGCATTGAGAAATGTTATATAATGTTAAATAATGTATGTGTGACACAATTGTTGACGTAAGATAATAAATGTTTAGAAAATTCATATCGATCGATCATATTATCGATTCAATTCAGATTTCATTTCCATCCAGTTGGCAGTATAACCGGAACTGGCAGCACTCCCACCTTGCTCCTCACCCCGTAAAAATCGGGCTCAAGAAAAAGTGCGCGTATAGTAACTGGACACTTCAAGGAAGAACTTGACGAAAGATAACATGGAACTTACTTCTTTGCTAATTGCTTCTGAGCTAAATATATCTACTAGAGTGATTCAAAGACGGAGATACACTATCGTCACGTTCCTAGAACTCACGCGCATTGTGTCGGAATTTAACCTGTCCAGAAATATCCTTCTTGGAATCAGGTCTTCTAAACCTGCTACCTATCTGTTCAGGGAAAAGAAAGACAAATATACCTACTACACTATCTGGAAATCCTGTGTTTGAAACTCGACGCAGATAACACGAACCTAGTCAACGACTTCTCAATTTTACAAAAATGCTGAAATTATAACCAAATATGACCGTATAACCCTAAAATGAGCAAAATATAACCAAAACAATAAATTAGCCAAAATATGCATCTATATGGAACATCATATTGCTTTAAACATGGTTAGAGTCCCAATATTAAGTTATTTTTCATATTTCGAGTAAAGTGAGCTCAGGAATGAAATATGAATTTTCCTTAACTTTCGAAACTTACTAATTAATAAGCAAATTAATTAGCTCTTAAAGATGAATTTTGACCAGGGGTCCCTATCTGATTCTACTTCGCTTGCATTTGATCTTTTTATAGGCTCTTCATTTCAATGTTTTCCATCCGGCTTCCATTGATCGACACTACTTCTCTTTCGACGTCGCTGGTATTAGGTTTTAAAGGCCTAGATAGTCTTCCATTCTACCACATTCAAGACGCTTCCTTTATTTTTTGCCATTTCAAGGATGATCAGTTTGGATCGTGTAGCGCGCGCGGACAGGTAAACAGCTGTTAATGACCGCACTGCTACCCTATGATAACAGGGTGGTACAATCCAAACGAAAATCCTAGCCTGAGTGTTCACAAGCAATTCATCTTACGCCTGATCACACTCCAAAATGATGCCTTTCGAACTGAGTGTAGTCATGCTGTCAGAAGCAGGCAGATCGTCCCTCTCTCACCGCGGGAGATGGTAGGATCCATCTAGCACGGCAGCAGAACCCAGCAGCTGATTGTAGTCTGTATTTCGTCGAGTGTTTTCATGACAATTACACACACTGACTGCGTTAAATATCGCCGGGATCCTCTTCACGTTTTATTACGAAACGCCATTGCCAGAGTTTTACTGTGCCATGATGCAAGTCGACTAGTACGTCCGACGCCGAGGCAGAATGTGTCTTTCACATTTACGTCATAGTTTCTAGGTCGCGAATTCAACCAGGGCATTGCTAGCTTGCGCCTTTACCCTTCATAGAGCTCTAGTAGAATAATTTTCTACCCTTGCATGTTTTCATTCTTATCGCCCATGCGAATTCGATAGGAAAGGAGGTACCTTTTGATGATGATTATGATGATGATGATGATTATTATTATGATTGTTGTTTAAAGAGGCCTAATATGTAACGTCATCGGCCCTTACAGGCACCTTTTGAAAAGTCCTAAGACTCAATGTAGCCTACCTGTAATTAGTGTTGATAATATAAGAAGGGATTCGTCTTTTATGAATGATGATTCCTTAAATATTTCAAAATATTTCTCCAGAATAATTATATTCCTCCCAGTACTAAATACTCACGTGCAGTATAGTATATTTCATATCTTCGGGTATATTATGGAGAAACTTGAAAATTTGTTCAATTATGTACCACAAATAACTTGTGTCAAATGTTCCGTCATTTCCAATTCGTACCATGATGTCTTATTTTGAGGACTTTTTTAAATTATGTAACTAACGATCATAATACGAGAACTACTGTTCAGTTAACCTAGTGACATATCATGTTGCTACCTTCGAAGAATGATCCCCCTGTGGGTGGGGGCAGCAGAGAAACACCCACGGTACCTCCTGCCTGCTGTAAGAGCCGACTAAAAGGGTCCCCAGAAGCTCTGAACATTGGAGCATGGGTTGGCGACCACTGGGCCCTTAGCTGAGTCGTGGCATTGCTTCCACTTACGCCAGGCTCCTCACCTTCATCTATCCTATGCGACCTCTCTTGGTCAACTCTTGTTCTTCTCCGACCCCGACGCTATTAAGTTTGCGAGGGCTAGGGAGTCTTTCATTTCCAGGCCCTTCGTGGCCCTTTTCTTCCTTTGGCCGATACATTTTCCCTCTCATACGCGTTGTGTAGAGTTGGTTGTCTACTTATACTTCCTCTTAAGAAAATAATCACCACCACCACCACCACTTCGGAGAATGAACCCCTTATAGGGCAGTAAACTGGCACTTTGCTTAAATATAATCTAAACCCGCGTCTTTAAAAACGGTAAAAGTAATTAATTGGACCTAAAACTAGTAACTGTATTATTAGGGCGCATGGCTGAAAAGATACAACTGAAAAATAGTATTGCATGTTTTGGTTAAGTGCACTTTTCATTTCGCTATTTTGTATGTACGTACCTTAGCCTATGCATTACAAATCACATATGCAGAGAAAAGCGGCATAGAGTCTAATGGCATATTATTTATTTATTGCACATTTATATACTTTAAATAACTTCATTTATAACTATACTTAGATATAAATTTCACCCAAACAAATCATTACTAGAAAGCTGGAAAAACGAATTATAACTACAATTTATCATCCACTACCAACTGGCTTAAGAATAATTTACAGATTTAGCTTTCAGTCAAGGTTTCTGTATACGTTCCCCACATCACTCACCTCACAGTGTGGGGTGTTACTTCATCACTCCGTCATGTCTCCAAACTTTTGTGGAAATCTCACCAAGCGTTCTGATTTTGTCGCTATGTGGGACACTCGGGAACACTTCGCATCATGCATAACTCGTAGCTTATCCTATGGTTTTAGGTCATCAAGTGCAGTGTCATCAGGAAGGAAAATATGCTGGATTGAGTCGAACAATAGAAATGTTCTTATGGTTGCGCGAGTCAACTCTCCAACTCTGACGAGCACATTATTTTTAATTTTGATATTCCTCTGGCCGAAAGGAGTGTATTTGGCCTTAGGCAAATAATCTACTGGCTGCAGGTGGTACATCCGGTTCTTCAATCTGGTGATGAAAATTGGAAGACAGGTGTCCATCGTGGTCTGAGGTTCCTCAAAATGGCTCCGGGTAATTTCAGTGTAGTACCATACATCATATTCTCCACTGTAGAACTGCTTTCATTTCGGAAGGAACAACAAAGGCCAAGTAGAATCGTGGGTAGTACATTTAGCTGCTTCCGTGGTTTCCCATTTTCACACAGGCAAATGCTGGGGCTGTACCTTAATTAAGACCACGGCTGCTTCCTTCCAATTCTAGGCCTTTCCTATCCCATCGTCGCCATAAGAACTATCTGTGTCGGAGTGACGTAAAGCAAATAGCAAAAAAAGTAGCAATTAGCTGCAGCATGGGCTTGATATGCCATTCTTCAGCGTACAGTGAAACCTTTCAATTTACCAATGCCTGTGGATACTATGCAGTAATTCTTGTTAATTTACAGACATAAATCTTTTGATAAGGTTCGAAAGATACTAAATTGAAACTATTTTCCTTGATCTTTCACTGTAAGTTAAGGCATTCAGAATATGGATAATCAAGGACACGAAATATTCAAAGTCTGTTTCAACGTTTCGGAGAGGCAAAATTTATGTTCAGCTGGTGAATCTATCTATACAAGCCAAACAGTACAAGAGTCCATCGAAGTGTGATAGAGAAGCAAAAAGGTCGGCATGTATCACCTGACAACGCACAGCTTCCAGCAGAGAATTTAGTATGCGTGAAAATTTTACTGTTGTGGCAACTTTTACATGCCCTAGTCCATTGTTTCACATCCGCTTTTAAGTAATGCCAGACAAATTTTGAAGGTATGAGCTTCACTGAACGAGCCATCTATATATTAAACAAAGTTTTGAAAACTAAAGTCAGTCAGTCCGGCCATTCTATCCGGTCGATTTCCTTCATTCTTTTTTAACTGAAAGGTATTCGTGCACAGATTTATCACCAAGTATTATAAATCACTTAACTTCCGCCTTCCTCAAATTATTTGATTTTTAAATTGTTTGTCTCTTTGAAGCAATCATATCATTCGTTCTAATTGAGGTACGCAGTTTATTTAGGTCTAAAACACTCAGTGGATCAGACGCTTTCTTTTGAAGTAATGACTACTTAAATTGGTAGATTCGGAGAAAAGTTATGAGTACATTTGTCTCCATGACGAAGATCTTTGAAGGAGTTTTTAACAGTTCGGAGTGTAGTGTTGTTCCAAGAAACGTTTAATTCAATTTCCTTGTGTGATGTATTTTCAAGTGTTTTTTGACATAATATTTTACTCTATTACCACAGCAAGTAATGTACTTTATTTCATTAACTTGAAACTTTGCAAATACATCCGTGAGGATAGTGTACGAACAACACCATACTTTGCACATTGCGGGCGGAGCCAGCGGGAAACTGCTAGTGTTGTAATTATTTTGAAAGACTGGAATCCTAATTTGTCAGAACATTAGTCTACCGCGAAAAGAAAACTTTTTAAATGTCAGTGACGTGCTTCAAATTGACTTCACCTTTTTCTTGTGGAACAGACATTTCATTCAAGTTCATCGTTGCTAATTTTTCCAGCCTAGATAGATGTTCAATTGTGAACCGAGAAATGTACTGTAGATTTTGGAGTTGCTACGGCGAAGCTTTTTTATTCTTCTGTTTAAATGTAGAAGTTAATGGGGCATGGTAAGTAGAGACAGTCAGTTGTCTTCCATTGAGAAGATATTTTAAATAATTTATCGCTAGATATATAATACAAAATTCCCGGTCGCACGTCGAATAATTCGCCTGGGCAAGGAAAAACATCTTTGGAAAGATACCAGTAAGATTCCAAGTTCCATCCTGTTTCTATTGTAGGGATACTCCTGCGGAAAGTCTAGTGCAGGGCCTCTCAAACGCCCAAAATCTCACGCGTGCAGATAGAGGCGCAAGAGCTCCGTGCACTGTGCATCGCTGCCGCTCGGCTTGGCTCGGATCAACGCTTCGTCTCTGGGCTACTCGGCTAAGCTCGGCTCAACTCGCCTATGCTCGGCTCGAGTCAGCTTGGATTTGGAGCGCTACGGCACAAGTGGGGCAGAGGGAGACAGGCGGAGCGAGCGAGACAGGCGTGAGGAAAGAGAGAGTAAGCGCTATTGCTCCAAATCGAGGAGTGGGGGATCTGCACTCTGGTCAACCAAGCCAAGTCGTCTCTTGCACCGTGCACAGTGCATGCACCACGCGCATGCACCCTGAGAGGCCCTGGTCTAGTGCATCCTTGAAAGTTTATGCACCACGTTTGGAAAGGTTAAAAGTGCAGCTTTTGCCAGATGTGCTTTACACTTCTCAAACTGTGCTCTTGTACCTGAGTTCCAACCATTTTCTTTTTGGTTATTCTTCTTACTTCCCTTCAGAAACTGTTTCAGAAGAGCTTCGTTTCGAGCAGCATGATGCAGATGAGGACGATAGAGATTGACTTTGCCAAGGAATACCCGCGATTACTGCACAGTTTGGATCACGTAGCTCTTGTATTCAGTAGATAGAGGGTTCAAACCTCGCAGCGCCTTTTCCCATTTTCACAGGAGGCAAATCTTGGGTCTGTACCTTAATTCAGGCCACGGTTGCTGCTTTCCTACTCCTATCGATTTCCTATCCCATAGTGACTGTAAGACCTGTCTATGTCGGTGCGACCTAAAACAAATCGTAAAAAAATTTGTTTCAAAATTTCCGATCAAGGACAAGCATTTGTGGAGCTGACGTTTTTGCTAGTGGCTTTACGTCGCAACGACACAGATAGGCCTTATGACGACGATGGGATAGGAAATGCCTAGGAGTTGGGAGGAAGCGACCGTGGCCTTAATTAAGGTACAGCCCCAGCATTTGCCTCGTGTGAAAATGGGAAAACACTAAAAACCATCTTCAGGGCTGCCGACGGTGGAATTCGAACCCACTATCTCCCGAATGCAAGCTCACAGCCACGTATTCCTAACAGCACGGCCAACTTAAGCGGTATTTTTGTTTTAATAGGGAATATGGCTAAGTAACCATCCTTTATGAACAATTTAAGTGGAGATAAGATTTAAAATAAAAAATTTCAACGGAGGAGTTTAAAAAATAATTTAAAATAAAACAAAATAGATTTTACTATTCCGAAAACGACAGAAACACGTCAAAAGTGAAAGGATTATGCATTTATATCCTCGCAATTAATCCATTCTCACGCATACAGCGAAAGATGAGAGCAGCAGTATTCTTGTCTTAGGCCAGAGAGATCAGCCTCATTCTGTGACGATGTGTGCCTCGGTGAATTCGGCACCATAAGAACACACTTCGGGGTGGGGTATCTTCCCTGTTTAGAATATAAGAGTGGGTAGATCGTCTATGACCTACCCTCGGCCTACACAAAACTACGAACTATTTCCGTGAAGGAGGGCCATCACACGGCAGTTAATTGCTCTCAGCTTTTTGTAAGCTCGAATAGCTAGTCACTCCGACTCCGAGAACACCAAGATAGTTCGACTACGGGGCGTTGGGAAGGGGTGGTTAGAAATCGTGAAAGTTATCTTTGAGAATACGATGAAATCAGTATTTCATCTAAGTAGGCGAAGCAGAAATCTAATCCTTACAATACTTCGTTAATTTTGAAACTTTTGTACTTTGGAAAGTACCGGGTGCGTTACGTAGTCAAAATGCCATGAAATTAAATTCAAACAATCCAAGATGGGTGATAATGGTTGATTTGTGCTTATCTTCTTCTGCAAGTGAAACTCTATAATACTCCTTCATGAGGTCTGCTTTAGAGGATATATTTGCTAAGAAGGATGAGGCTATCATAATCCTTTCATGCGATAGGATAGCGGTGTAGGAGGGTGCAGTCGTTCAGCCAGCCATAATCTCCAGACACATTGCAATGATTATCTGATTCTGTAACCAAATGTAGAGGATTGGCCCACTGCGATTTTGATGGTTGAATAATGTTGTGGTTTAGCATGATCTGGAATTCTTGCTTCGCAATGCCGAGTTTGAAGGTTCTAACTTGCAAGGTTTGTAGAAGACTGGAGGCTCGCTAGATGATCTGATGCAATTATTAACATCATACTTAAAAGCTTTCGGCGTGACACAAGTTTTTGTTAACTCTGGAAATTTCTTTAAAATGACGGAAAATATACAGGATGTATGAAGGGAACTAACAGTGTACGTTGATTCAGTACTTACTATATTCCGTTTTACTTTCAACTGAGTGTTTTACCAATGAATCTTTTGATATTGAGATCAATCAGAAGGTGGAAATGATAAAGGTAATCACCGCCTAATGTGCACCTTGAAGTCCTTGACTATTCAAAGGTCCGATTCAACCCTAGGTCAGCATTTTGATCCATAGATCTGGATCTGTGAGCCGTTCGCTGCAAACAGTTTATATTTAGCCACTTCTGTTTTGGCACTTTTTGTTGCTGGTACGACAGAGACGTCTGCTTCTCTAACTACCAAAAACAATTGTCCTGAATTGTAATCATTGACAAACAGGCCATACTTGTGGTCAAAGCTAACAATTGCTGCAGAACATTCAGCCGTTACTGTGTCTTCCTCTTCTCTTTTCCACGATTCTGCCATGCACGAGGCTGAACACATATTACTGGCTTACAGTCTGCATCAGAATTAAATTTTGTACTGGAAGTACTTCCCACTTCTATTATATTTCGGTCGACTACGGATTCTACTACGAGAACTTTGTCGACTACGATGCCTTTTTTCCATCAGATGTTCTAATTCTTCGATTCGGGCAAGTAATTCATGTAATTGAAATGGAGAAACCACAGAAAAAGGACTCGTCTGTGGTGGATTTGACTGAACCTCAACATTGAATACGGTCTAAAAGTTTATTTCACTATTAAGATTTATGAATATTTTGCGACTCATTGTTTCCTGTATAACTTTTCTTTTTAATAACATCCGATTTGAATTTAAGTCACCTAACTCAAATTCGCTGGGTAATCGTTTTATCTGGCACTGCTCTCTTTCTTTGAACACCGTTAAGAGCTTTCCTGTAGCTGGTGCATAATTATTAGACTAGGAACCGTTACGAAAATCTCGGATGTTTTGAACGAATGGCGTCCGTAGCTGCACTAATAGATAATAATTACATTTTTTAGTTCTAGTTTTTATGCCAGCGATATGAAACTGTGCTTCAGCTTGACAGGACCAAATATCACGTTTTCCTTTCAAAGAAAATGTAGTAATTTCACATTTAATCTTTAGCAACTTTGCCTGGAACGGCAAGCTTTTCTTTATCGACATCCATGCTCTATACTGTATATACTTTCTTTCCCCGTTCTTAAAACGACTGCGATCACCACTTGACGGTACATTATTTATTTAAAGAACCTAATTTTATATTAAAAGTAATTTTACATCTATACAGAGCTTCAGTTTTATCTCAAATAAATTTTAGGTGTAACAACTTTTGAAACAACGTATTACAACAACTTAACATCATACTATCAACAGTCTTAACAATAATTTAATGATTTAGCTTCGAATGATAGTTTCTATTTATGAGGGTGAATCAAAAAGTAAGTTGCACTTCCAAAGTTATGGCCATTTATGAAACCACCTACACATAGGCACATAGCCCTTTCCTGTACCATCGTTGCCATAAGACCTATCTGTGTCGATGTGAAGTAAAGCTAACTGTAAAAAGTGGTGACCCCATCGAAGAAGTACGTACGTTTCTACTATTCCTGTTGCCATGGACTGTGAGTTGTTACGTGCCTCACGTGAGCTGCCTTATGGTATGGTATGAGTGGAGCTTTTGGAACAGGCCTCTTTCTTACCAGTCTTCCATCTTACAGCCTATTTTTTTTTTTTTTTTTTTTTTTGCTAGCGGCTTTACGTCGCACCGACACAGAGAGGTCTTATGGCGACGATGGGATAGGAAAGGCCTAGGAGTTGGAAGGAAGCGGCCGTGGCCTTAATTAAGGTACAGCCCCAGCATTTGCCTGGTGTGAAAATGGGAAACCACGGAAAACCATCTTCAGGGCTGCCGATAGTGGGATTCGAACCTACTATCTCCCGGATGCAAGCTCACAGCCGCGCGCCTCTACGCGCACGGCCAACTCGCCCGGTCACAGCCTATTTCGTATTGTGGCCCACTGAAAATCCTGGCAGAACGAGGTGACAGTAGCAGGGGTGGGGGGTGTCTACAGCGTGTTGAAAACAACAAACATCCATCCTGCTAGTCATTTTGCGTGAGCTTCCCGTCCATTGTCGATCAGCAAACGTTTCTCTCTCTCTCTCTCTCTGAACTTTCTCGAAGCTCTTGATATATCACTCTGAATCACTCCAACACAAACGACGGTATCCACTTCTTAGAGCAGTCACAGTTCGAATACCATCAGTATCACAAATCTTGTCATGTTTATCTCAATCCTCCACGTGCTATCTATAAATCACTGATCTTACAAGTTAGTCATATTGTTTAACTGACTGACATGACAAATGTCTCCAATCGGACAAATATCGAACATAGTCTTGGTTTAGCGTCTTTATATGGCTCAGACATTGACCTACCGTGACATATCCCGTTTGAAATAGTTATATGAAAATAATTTTGTGCATTGAACACGCAGTTTATCTCCGTTGAAGGTATATAAACCCAGTTTATACCGAGGCTGATTTAATATTCTTAACGACTGCACCCCTACTGGTTAGGAATATTTTATAACATGGATAGTAACCAAAAAGTGCTCACAGTTTAATTTAATTATACTCCATAGTTAAATAGTGACAGTAAATACTAAAATCAATTAAATAATTTTGATTGGCACACCTGACGGTAATTACGCAGATCTAATTATAATCAAATATTGTGTTCTGAATATTTTATTTGTTATTTTATTATAACAACTGTCGTGTTGTTTAATGCCCGTCCTTCTCAAAGTAATAATGTGTTTGTCATACGAGGTTTACTGAGTATGTAACAGATTTCTAGTATAAAAATACTGTATAATTACTTCTGAGAATACTTACGGATATATTTATTACATTCATTCAAATGAATAAAGGGAACGACAAATACTGAATCAAATTTTCTGTTAATTAACTTCGGTGAGGGATATTAACAGATATCTCGTAAGTATGTTTAAAAGAATTACTACCGTAATGCTATATATTACATTACTGTACGCTCCATGCCTTACTAGGAGCATTACATCCAGATGTGACGACCACGGGACCTTAGATGAGTCTTGAATTGTTTCTATGTACTTACTGTAAGTCAGGTTCCAACGGTTCACAAGTTCAATTCTGATCCCGACTTTTGCTCGGTTTTTCGACGCCTTTCATTTCCACGGTCATCGCGGTCCTTATCTTACTTCTCCTGATACGTTCCTTCATCGAGGGGTCAGAACACCTGCTTGCAAATCCGCATATTGAAGGCTTTTGAGTCCTAGGAGGCGTGATAGCTGAATAACATTATCACTGGCATCTGACTGAGGTCACCTAGATTCATATCTCGATTAATGCATAAGAGATCTTTGAAATTATTTCGTATAATCGTGGAATTATTATTTTGAATGTTGAGTCCTTAGCCAAAAACTGCTTAAATATTCAGCAAAATGGCCATTATTTGAAACCAGACCAATGCATGTGCGACTTTTTTTCATAAAATATCACATTCTTTTAGTTATATTTCACCATACAATTTGAGATCTCGTGGTTATGTTCACGATATTAACAGTATTGTAAAGCTGCAGATTTCTTATTCGTAATACGTGAATTAATATTTTTGTAAATATCGAGCTTTCGTTGCCATAACCATGATTTTAATCGTCTGGTAATATTGGAGGTCTCTTGGTCATAATCGCGATATTAACAGCATTATAAAATTGGAGTTTTCATGGTTATGGTCACGACGTTAATATTTTGGTAATGGTGGAGCTCTCGTGGTTTTGATTACGGTATTTAAAGTCTCATAAAACAAGAGGTCACGTCATTATGTTTATGATATGAGCAGTCTCACAAAACTGGAAGTCTCTTGGCTAGAATCACTGTATTAACAGTCCAGTTGACTCATGTCATGTCCACCTTCTTTCTTTATTTGGGATTTTTGTTATAATTTACACTTCTCTAGCACTTTAAAAGCACAATTATGTTTTCGGCGAGGAATGGTAAGAAAGGAGCTAGGGCTATCAATGTAAGAACCGTGACTTAAAATTGAAGTATATTCCCAGTATTTCCCATGTCAAAATTGAGAATCCATAGGCAACCATCTTCGAGGCTCATTTCTATTCCCCACTTATTTGTCCAATAACACTTTTCATTACTCCAAACGAACAAAATATGCTTGTAGTTAGAGTATGTAACGAAACTTTAATATTACTCAATATTCCCTGTTTCCATTCATCATTTAATGATCCTATAGCACGTTTAGTTTATTCACCAGAGCTATCTTTGCAGTTACATTTGTTATTTAAAAAAATTATCTACTGTATTATTTTCCTTCTTCCAACTTTTCCTGTCTTTATACGGGGTTGCTGTGTTCTATGTGCTTCCGCCATTTCTCCCTGTCCAGTACTCACTACTCACTTAGGTTATCCCCTTCACATCTTCAGATACTAGCTCCATCGACCTATTTCTGGGTCTCCCTCTATTTCATTTACCCACATTGTCCATCTTCATCACCCTATTCCACACGCAATCCTCTTGTCATCTTGTGACATGGCCAAACCATCGCAATCATGTCTCTTGAATTTCATTGCTGCCTGTTATTTCTAAACTGTTTTCAATCCTCCCCTGAAGAAAGGGAGGCGAGCTTCTTAGATGGTGACACCGTCTCTCAGGCCATGATATTAGTGCTTGTGGTGGTGTGTGGAAAAGATGGCGGGTTTGGTGGAACTGTCCCGGCATTAGCTTTAGTGCAGGAGAATGTAAAACCACAGAAAACCATTCTCAGGACAGCCGACGGTAGGGACCAGCTCCTCTCCGTCTCACGAATGCAGAGGTGTAGAGGCACGGTAGAGTCGTGACCACCCGTTCTCTGCTCGATTGGTCGGTTGGAATGCAGTGCTGTCGGACCACGGACCAGCCGTGGCCAATTGTAGGCCGAAACCTACTCTGCAACCGTAGACCAATATTATTTCCTTTCTTCATTTTCCTGTCTGGGAAGAGCAAACATTACTTTTAATGCTACTTCAAACTTGTAACAAAATATTACAAAAATCACCATTTCCTGTACTCAGTTACTTACCTATTAACTCATTAAATTTCTCTCGATCAGCCACGAATCTTTGAAGTAATATTATTGATTACAAAACTTGATTTGGAATAAACTGAATAAAATGAAAAGCTCAAAAACATGATAAATATACTGCCCAATAACCCCTCCTGCTCTTTTCACATTTCATTGTCAAAAACAAAAGAAATAAATCAGTACAGTGCTGAGGTAGATATTTATCGTTCAGGATGCAAAACTAATAATTCATTTAGATAGAAAATTGTCGAAGTTATAAAGCCTCAAAATATAGCAAACATACGTTAAAAATATGCCAGTGTTCAATGTTGTAAAAAGAAAACTACATTGCAATTCATGCGTAATTTTTTTGTTATTTTGCTTTACGGTGCACCAACACCGATAGGTTTTATGGCGACGATGGGAGAGGAAAGGCCTAGGAATGGGAAGGAAGTGGCCGTGGCTTTAATTAAGGTACAGCCCCAGCATTTGCCTGGTGTGAAAATGGGAAACCACGGAAAACCATCTTCAGGGCTGCCGACAGTGGGATTCGAAACCACCCTCTCGCGGATTCAAGCTCACAGCTGCGCGCCAACTCGCCCGGTCACACGTAATTCACCAAGGTTCACTAAAATTTGAACATTCGAAAACAATTTAGGAATTAAAAAATGAATCAATGAAACGATTATCACTTTTCGTATTATTTTCAGTTACAAAACACCCTACATACGGACGCATTTAGAGTTAAATATTTGGGTGGTGAATTTGAATCAACAATAGAAAGAGGGAAGTAATTTTACACAATTGGTAAATTATTAAACAAAGAATAGATTACAGGAGGGAGAATAGCAATTTTTATATTAAAATATTGTGCAAAAAGAAATGAAAAAGAAAATCACTAAGTGAATGAAGGACAAGACTTACGTTTGTCGTAGAATATGTAGAATTATACTACATCTAGGGCAAAATGAAAGCAAAACGGAAGGAAAAAATAGATGGTAATTTGTGGAATGAGTATGAATTATTAACTTTAAGTAGAATGCTTACCAGGCGAGTTGGCCGTGCGGTTAGAGGCACGCGGCTGTGAGCTTGCATCCGGGAGATATTGGGTTCGAATCCCCTTGTCGGCAGCCCTGAAGATGGTTTTCCATTGTTTCCTATTTTCACACCAGGTAAATGCTGGGGCTGTACTTTAATTAAACCCACGGTCGCTTCCTTCCAACTCCTAGGCCTTTCCTACACCATCGTCGCCATAAAACCTATCTGTGTTGGTGCAACGTAAAGTCCCTTGCAACAACATAAGTAGAATGTTTCCCCCGCTAGTGGCTTTACGTCGCACCGACACAGATAGGTCTTATGGCGACGATGGGATAGGAAAGGCCTAGAAGTTGGAAGGAAGCGGCCGTGAGTTTAATTAAGGTACAGCCCCAGCATTTGCCTGGTGTGAAAATGGGAAACCATGGAAAACCATCTTCAGGCTTGCCGACATCAGCGCGCCGGGGAATAGTAGATTAGTAATAATCAAATAATCATCATCATCATCATCTGTTTACCCTCCAGGTTCGGCTTTTCCCTCGGACTGAGCGAGGGATCCCACCTCTACCGCCTCAAGGGCAGTGTCCTGGAGCTTCAGACTCTTGGTCGGGGGATACAACTGGGGAGTATGACCAGTACCTCGCCCAGGCGGCCTCACCTGCTATAGTGAACAGGGGCCTAGTAGGGGGATGGGAAGATTGGAAGGGATAGGCAAGGAGGAGGGAAGGAAGCGGCCGTGGCCTTAAGATAGGTACCATCCCGGCATTTGCCTGGAGGTGAAGTGGGAAACCACGGAAAACCACTTCGAGGATGGCTGAGGTGGGAATCGAACCCGCCTCTACTCAGTTGACCTCCCGAGGCTGAGTGGACCCCGTTCCAGCCCTCGTACCACTTTTCAAATTTCGTGGCAGAGCCGGGAATCGAACCCGGACCTCCGGGGGTGGCAGCTAATCACGCTAACCACTACACCACAGAGGCGGCTAATAATCAAATAATTATGAGATTAAATTAATTGCATATATCAAATACATTAATGTCAATAAATGAAAGCTCTCTCCCCAGTTTCAAGCGATCAGGAACTAATGAATGAGAGTATTATATACCATTCTACAAAACAGGATAAGGCTTTTCAAAAATCTCTAGTGGCTCTATCCAGTATCAAGTACAGCCTACCGCGTCTTTTTATTCCTCCAAGTCAGTAAAAAGTCTTCGTAGAGATACTTGTGTAATTTATTACAAAATGTTACTTACTTCACTATCCCCAGTCCTCGTGTTCTTGTCTTGTTTCACTACCTCTCATTTCCAAATCCAATGCTTTCACGTCATGTCACCCCCCACATTGTTTTATCAAACTCCCTGGCGACGTGCAACTTAAAGTTTTCTCTCCTTAATCGTTGGGGTTCACCCTTTACGCAATGCTTGAAGCAGACATGCAGCTAGTTATTTCTGCCTCCACGCTCTCTGCAGGAGGTCGTATCACAATAACCTCGCGTAGCTGAGCAGTAGCATGACCCGTGTCAGGCAAAGGGATAATTAATTACAAGGGCTTTATAAATATTTGGGCTGTAGCAACATTCTATTTTGGACGGAAGCCTTTTGTGTGACGTCAGGTCTCAACACAAAAGTAATTTCGGGTTACATAAAAGGGGCTAACGTCCATGACGTACAATGCCGGAGGCTCTCGGCCGTCAAGCTACGTGAATACAGCAAAGGAAGAATAAGAACGGATAACAAAATATTTGTGAAACAACAGTATAGACCGCTGGAATTTTTTACATAAAAATTATTCTGTCACTCAAGAGATTTCTGTACGGATTGCAGAATGCGTTATTTGATGTCTACCGCCATGGTTTAGGATTTCATATAGAGGCTTGCTATCGGATTCGTGACTTTGAAGCGTGGAATGTTGAGCACATGGTCTCTAAATGATTGTGGAATTGCTTTCATTTGTGGCGCAGTGTGGCTGTACCTTAATTAAGCACGGCTGTGATCTTAGCCCTTCCCTTTACCCCGTGGGTGGTGCCGTAGAATACATCCACGGTATCCCCTGTCTGTCGTAAGAGGAGTCTTAAAGGCGAGTCACGGGCTCACAACATGAAAGCTCGCGGTGTTCCTACCTGAGTCTGTCTATACTTCCACTTCCTTGTGCCAAACACCTCACTTTCATCCGGCCATCCGGAAAATTATCGACAAAGGTATAATAATAATAATAACAATAATAATAATAATAATAATAATAATAATAATCTTATTCCACCGCTTTCCCCACATTTGCGGGGTCACGGGTGCGAACAGGGTAGCACATGTGAATTTGTTCCTTTTTACGGCCGGATGCCCTTCCTGATGCCAACCAAGTATGGGGGAATATAATCACTAATGCGTGATTCTTTCATGATGGTAGGTAGTGTAGTGTGTTGTCTGAATATGACGAGGAAAGTGTTGGTACAAACCCAAATACCCAGTCCCCGAGTCAGAATTAATCAGACGCGATAAAAATCCCCGACCCGGCCGGGAATAGAAGCCGGGACCCTCTGATCCGAAGGCCTCAACTCTGGCCATTCAGCCAAGGAGCCGGGCATTATTATTATTATTATTATTATTATTATTATTATTATTATTATTATTATTATTATTATTAACTTCATGTGAATAATGCTAGCCTGGTGCAGGCTTTGTAAGGCAGGCCTTCCGACGAAGGTGTGCGGCGTCTGCCGTGAATGGCGAATTGCAAGTTAGTCTGGTGGAGGATAGTGTCGTATTTTATTTGCTGGAATACCCCTTGCCAATGGAATAACAATTTTATTAAGATCAAAAATCACTCGACCACACCGCCATTCGAATTCGGTACCCTAAGTTCTAAAGGCCAAAACGATGACCAAAACCGCCTGCGGGTGGGGGACGCAGATGAAGAATACACCCACGGTATTCCCTGCCTGTCGTACGAGGCGATTAAAAGGGGCGACCAAGGGAAGATAAATTAGAACCATGAACTATGAAACTACATGTAATTTGTAACACCACGAAGGGAACACCATGGGTCGCTTTTACATGCGCGTAGTACCACTATGTTAGGTACAAGATAGTTTTGTGATTATTAGCGACAGTGTGTGGTTCAGGATGCATTTTACAGTAGCTGTGATTCGTACCCCTATATGAGCAACACCATGGGATGAGCGACATTATGGTTCTGCCTTGCCTATGCTTAGTACCCGCAATGTGAGGAACACCACGGAGTAGTGCGGGTCCCTGTGGTTAGTCCACTTATGTGAGGAACGCCATAGGTTTGCGTTGCCTGTAAGTAGCGCCGCCGTGTGCGAAACACTATACTGTGTGTCTGTGGAACATGTGCGAATTTCATTACCTGTGAGTAGTACCACAATGTGTGGCATACCACGAGTCTACGCTAGTTTTTGATTAGTAGCGCATCATAACAAATAGCATGGTACCATTATGAGGGGCCGATGACCTGGATTTTGGACCGTTTCGACTATAAGCATCATCAATTCAGTATCGTGCTTTCGAACCAGTCCCTTGGTCAGTAATACTATTGTTTAACGCTAGTTTCTGGGAATGTGGGGCATTGCGGGTCGGATTCAATGATTGTTTTAACTTCATATCCATCCATTCATTCTTCGTCCTTACGTTTTTGAATTTTGGTCAGTGGAGGATTATGGATTTTTAAATTGTCATAACATTTCGTCTCATTTCGTACCATTAGGGGCCGACGACCTAGATGTTAGGACCCTTTAAACAACAAGCATCATCATCATCATCGTTGACCAAACATTGGAGTATAGATCGTTAAGACATCAAGTGTTAGGTCTGACACAGTGGTTAGCTGGTTCAATTCCCATTGGTAGAAATGCTTTTCACCGTCTGAAGGTTCATAGGAAAAGTGGTGGTGTAAAATTTGTAATCACTAGATTGCGTGTCAAAAGCCTGGGTTCAGTTACAAACCTCTCCGCAGTACTCATATGGAGTGAGGGCATACGATGCTGTTGACAGTGATTGGTCCGTCGGATGGAGATGCTAAGCCTTGAGCCCTGTTTCTTTCGCAGGTGTATGCTCTTTGCTGATAGCGGTTTTCAGCCTCTCCCTATAATCATCATCATCATCGTCGCCGTCGTCGTCACCAGGCACCCAGACGCGCAGGTCGTCCATAGGCGTCAAATAGAAAGACGTATACCAGACCTCTCCGCAGACTACACTCAGTTCAAAAATATAACGTTTGAATTACTGAAGGTATTTCTTCTCCTATCACATCAAAAGGGAAAGTATATTTCCCCTCTCCCCCATAGCGCAGTAGACCCGAAAGACCATGCAGTATCAAGCGACCGCTTTTCAGCCCCAAGGCCTGCAGATTACGAGGTGACATACGGTCAGCACGACGAATCCTCTCGGGCGTTATTCTTGTCTTTCTAGACCGGGGCCGCTATATCACCGTCAGATAGCTCCTCAATTCTAATCACGTAGGCTGAGCGGACTTCGAACCAGCCCTCAGGTCCAGGTAAAAATCCCTGACCTGCCGGGAATCTAACCCGGGGCCTTCGGGTAAGAGGCAGGCACGCTACCCCTACACCACGGGGCCGGCAATATATACATAATACATAAATATTTAAAATATTAAAGTTTTAACTCGTTGTATATGTTTGTTTAATTTGTAATAATAAGAACCCAATAACGTATTATTTATACTATTTATTGTTAAAATCTTACGCAACAGGGGCCGGCGTAAGCGATATTCTATAACTAAAATGAAAGAAAATTTTAGAATTGAATTATTCCGCCCATAAACGTGCACCTCTCCCTTCAGTGGATGTAGGCATGTATAGGCTGCTACCATTCCTGAACGCCATGATCAGAAATGAAGCCAATAACGAGCACCGTTTATAACCTATCTGAACAAATTGGCTGCATGATTCGAGACGGTCGTGAGTATTGGGACTCTCCGTAGTATGGAGGCGTTTTAATGGACTGTGAGGGCGTAAACTGAGCGAACAGTTATCGAGAGTGTGTCTGATGGCAGAGGGCAGGATCTCAAGGGATTTACTGAGGGCACGCTATCTTACGGCCTTCTGGAAAACACTGAGACGCTGGGATTCTGTAGTACGAATGGTTTAAGGGAGCTGTTGTCGGGCTGGCCTCTCAGAATCTCCCAGTGTCGTAGGAATTACTGTAAGTGAAAATAAATAGATAAGAATAAATCTTCGCCAACTTCGTTTCTATTCATATCAGTTCACTTTCAACCTTCATAACAGTTCGTAAATGTTGTACACTCAACCCTTGTTACAGTGTCATAGCTGGTTCTATAATACCTGTATTTTATGGCAATAGGCGAGAGTGGCAATAAAATAAGATGCCAGTGTTGTAATAATTAAAATAATAATATCTTTAAACATAAATAAATGAAAATAAATAATACAGTAGAACTCAATTATGACGACATCCAAGAGGCCAGCAAAATTTGTGTCGTTATAAACGAGTGTCGTAGTAACCGAGATTCGTATCTAGTAAGCTGTAAAATGAAAAATACCGTAACGTAAACATAATTAGGCTTCATCCACGTCGCCCCTTTCAGGTTCTCGTAGCCGATTCATTTTCGAACCATTCCGTTCATATGCAGCAACAATTCCTTCCTTGCTCTTCCAAATCATTTAGACTGTGGAATTAACAGGGTCAAACTCTCGACACAAGTCAGCGTTTTTAATTCCATTTTCAATTTAGTGAAACACTTTGACATTTTCTTCCAACGTTAAAAACGTTAAAACTTTTCTTTTACTAGTCATACTGCGTTAAAATGCATTCACTTAGAGAAAACTTCCAATCGAAACCGACAGCTCGCAGGTACCGTTAATACTGCAAGAATACGGGCGGGTAACTATGGGGTGGGGAATCTGCCTGCATTCCAGAGGTCTATCTAGAAAGGGGACAGGAAAGAATTTGTCATATTGCCAGATTTCAAGAAAATTTTTCTTAAAATACGTTGATTCTTAGAAAATTTAACCCTAAACTGAGGTTGAAAACGACGTTATATGCGAAGTTGACGTTATAGACGAGTTGTCGCTGAAACCGATGTCTTTATAACAAAGATCAACTATATATAAATAATACGAAACCGAAAACCAAACCCCATGGCGCAACAGCCCCGAAGGGCCATGGCCAAACAAGCGACCGCTGCTCAACCCGAAGATCTGA
Organism: Anabrus simplex; assembly: GCF_040414725.1. Taxonomy (NCBI): domain Eukaryota; kingdom Metazoa; phylum Arthropoda; class Insecta; order Orthoptera; family Tettigoniidae; genus Anabrus; species Anabrus simplex. Next base: position 163,068,523 of record NC_090272.1, read on the forward strand.
AGATTATGAGGTGTCGTGTAGTCAATACGATGGATCCTCTCCGCCAGCCCTCAGATCCAGGTAAAAATCCCTGCTCTGGCCAGTAATCGAACCCGGGGCCTCAGGGTAAGGGGCAGGCACGCTACTCCTGCACCGCGGGGCCGGTAATATATGCATAATACATAAAAATAAATAAAATATTAAAGTTCTAACTCGTTTAATAAGTTTTATGTGTGTCATTTCTAATAAGAAGAATCAATAACGTATTTTATGATACTACTTATTGATAAAATCTTCCCCCAACAGATGCAGGTTGCCAATGACAAAGAGTACGTGAATATCAATGGATACAGATGATCGAATTGGCACTACGTGAGATAGCATGAAATTATAAACGACTGGGCTCAGTGTAGGTAACTATATTTAGAACTCTGCACTGAGTGTGACTGAGAGGTATACCAGTGTACCCACCTGCCAGGCACTGTAGTTCGTTTGGGGTAAATTCCTCTCAAAGTACGAGATAATATCTTCAGTTTTATTATATTCATAATAAAGTACAGAAAGATGCAAATATTCCTGGCTTCCCATTTTCACACCATGCAAATGCTGGGGCTGTGCCTCAAATAAGGCCACGGCCGGTTCCTTCCTACTCTTAGTCCTTTCCTATCCCATCGTCGCCCTAAGACCAATCTGTGTCGGTGCGTCGTAAAGCAACTTGTAAAATGTATTGCAGTAATGTCAAATAAATTCAGATGATGCAGGAAATGCTAGATTTGGCAATGATATGTGGGTATTAGGACAATTAACGATGGTACGACTAAGGAGGACAGTTGAAAACTATTATAGAAAGGTCTTCGAGAACATATTCGTAATACGAATATCTATGTTTGAAGTGAGATAGTTACTATTCTTAAGAAAGGAGTACAACGTGGACAATAACTAGTGGAGAAAGAAAGAAAATAGAATTTTTCAAACATGGTATTACAGAAGAATGCCGAAAGTTACTTAGGTATATCAGTACAAATAAAGAGGTACTAAATCTAGTAGGTGTAAGGAGAACGTTAAGGTGAAATTTGACGAGAAGAAATAGATTTTTTCGATATCCAAGACATGTTTGAGAAATGGGAATTAGGGATAGCCTTAAGCTTCAGTATGAAAATAGATTACAGTAGATTATGTAGGAATGAATGGCCCAGGATATGTTGGTATGAAAAGCTGTCATACCAGTCTATGGGCTGATGACTAGAACGATAATAGTACCAGGCCATTTTCGATAATTATCAGATACCCTTTTAAATATCGTCATTGTCACAATCCCCCTATTAAAGTTAAAGAAATCAAGAATGGGGACGTGGCAAGATTCACAATTATTGGGGCTATCACACAACAGTGTCACTCGATGGAATGAACTGTCTTATGGCTTTTTTAGTGCCGGGATTGTCCGAGGACAAGTTCGGTTCGCCAGATGCAGGTCTTTTGATTTGATGCCCGTAGGCGGCCTGCACGTCTTGATGAGGATGAAATGATGATGAAGACGACACATACAACCGTGCCAGCGGATTTAATTTACTATGGTTAACATTCTCTACCCCGCCGGAAATCGAACCCGGGACCCCTGTGACGAAAGTCCAGCACGCTAACCATTTAGTCGTGGAGGTGGACAGTGTCACTCGATGAGAAGTGTAAAAGGATAAAAGGAATGTTTGTGTGATGAATCATACTAAATTTCCCGAACATAATGGTATATACCTTTATTAATTTTCGTGTGTATTCAGAGCTTACAATTATTTAAAAATACTGCGCGTAGCTAATTTGTAATACTAAGTCCTATTTTTAGATTACTTCTGCTTGATAATACACTGTAGAAAATAGAAATTGCAACACCCAGAAGAAGTGGTGCTACATTGCTGCAATTGAACATGCAGGACGAGTGTTCAGTTGTGATTCGATGATTACACATTCAGGTCCCTCTGACTGCAAGTTTGAACAACAATCAATATAGAATGTGCCCACCACGAGTTGCAATACATTGATGAATTCGTCGAGGCATGGAGTAAAGAAGGCCTGGATCGCTTCCTGAGGAATTGTGGCCCATGCTTGCTGCACTGCACGGGTCAGTTGTTCCAGAGTTGCGGGTGGCTGAGGACGGTTAGCGAGTTGTCGACCCATCATGTCCCACACATGCTCAATAGGACTGAGGTCCTGGGATCTGGCGGGCCATTCTAAGGTTGTGATGTCATGGAGAGCTTCTCTGGAGATGCGTGCAGTGTGAACCCGGGCATTGTCCTGCTGAAAAATCCTATTAGCAATGTTCGCCATCATAGGGACATCCACTGCATTGAGTACCCTATCAACGTACTGTCGAGCAGTCATAGTGCCCTCAACAAGCATTAATTGTGATTTCACATTAAAGCCAATAGCTCCCCAGATCATAATGCTTGATGTTGGTCCTGTGTGCTTCTCGACGATAAGATCTGGGCGGCCCCTCTCCCCGGCACGTCGGCGCACACGATTCCGGTGATCACTGCGGGCAAGACAGAAGCGCGATTCATCACTAAAGACGACCCTATGCCATTCGTCGACACACGTCGATCTTTCTCGACACCAGACCAGCCTTACACGTCGCTGTTGTGGAGTCAATGCACCTTCTGCAGGGACACGGGCTCGTAAGCCAGCTGCACGCAGGCGATTACCAACTGTTTGTTGTGTAACGTGGGGTGCCACAGCTGCTCGAATTTACGCTGCTGTTGCATGGAGTTCCATCCGGGCCATCCGAATGATGCAGCGATCCTCTCTCACAGTTGTCCGTCGCGCTGGGCCTGTGCCAGGTCTACGAGTGTGGGTACCTTCATTTGACCACTGCTGCCATACACGTTGTACCGTAGATGCCTGTCGGCCAACACGTGCAGCGACAGTCCTTAGCGATAATCCAGCCTCACAAAGCCCAATTATCCGAGCCCTCTCAAACGGCGACAGTAGTTGATAGCGTGCTCTTCTCTGTCGTCGAGGCATGTTTGACGGGGAACACCTCACTGCACAGACTGCCAGTCAACTACGCTACACCAGAGTCCGTATACTGGAGTTGATTCCTCCGTGACCAATCACGTGGGGACACCTGTAGCAACAATCCAATGGGTCTGAAACTTTGATCGTTTACATATCTACATGGCATCGTTCCATATCTTGAAACCAACACAAACGACCAATGCCTTCATGGTGTTGCAATTTCCATTTTCTTAAGTGTATATGTTCATAAATGTAAGTACATTTATTCCAGGAACTGTTACAAAGAGAAAACAGAGATTTTGCGAGGTTCAGTAAATCTCAAGATATTAATATTTATTTTGAAAAACGGCAGAAATTCTATTGCGTATGCTAATTAATCTATCTGCTTGAATCTATTTCAGTTAAGAAATTGACTATTCTTATCGGTCTCACGTAAAAATCGTAGAAAAGCTACAAATTATGAAACCTATATTTTTCAGAAATTAAACTTAAAACTTTGGAATATTGTACTTAGAAGAATTTTGAGCTATAAAAATGAAACTGTGCGAAAAGGAATGAGAAGATTTGATGTTATTGAAAGAAATCTATTGGAAATGAAAAATTGTAATAGCACCAAGATGATCATGTCTGTATTTTCTTCAGCTTATTCCACTTATTTCTGGGGTCACTGGAGCCACCCACGCTAATTTTGGTTTTGACCGAGGTTTTAAGACCGGATGCCCTTCCTGACGCCATTCTTGAGATGAATATCTGGACCCAGGATTGACTGTGATTCGAACCTCAGCCTTCCAGGTGGGAAGCCAGCGGCTAAGCCACTGAGCTAATCACGTCCCACCCACCCCCACACCCACCCAAAGATGAGCATTGTCTTTGTTTTGAAAAACTTACCGATTCCGTTCGGTTACCCTGATCACTATAAAAAAAAATCAACTTACTAAGCTGTAGATCTATATACCTCCTATTTTTTTTTACAATTTGTTTTATGTTGTACCTACACAGATAGGTCTTACGGCGACAATGGGATAGGAAAAACCTAGGAATGGGAAGGAAGCGGCCGTGGCCTTAATTTAGGTACATCCCAGCGTTTTCCTTGTGTGAAAATGGGAAACCACGGAAAACCATCTTCAGGGCTGCCGACAGTGGGGTTCGAACTCACTATCTCACGGATGCAAGCTCACAGCCCCTAACCTCACGGCCAACTCTCCCGATCTTCCTGTTTCTGTATGCCATCCTTGTACCATAACGGAAAAATGATAACTCATGTTAGTTTGAAGCAGAAGGGGAGCTCCAGCATAATTCATACTGGGGCTATTGTGAAAATAATTGCTCATCCTTTTTGTAGCGTTGGAGCAAAGTGCACTGGGGCTCGCCTGACGTTCGCAGACATTGGCCTTCCTGACATGAGGAAGATCCCTTACTCTTCCCATCAAGGCAAGTGCCCTACGGGAAGATGAAAGGTAGGAAGCGCGTCAAAAGAGTCTCCAGGATATGACTAATGTAGAAAAGGAGCACTTGTCAGATGAATGTGTATGCATCGTTAATAAAGAAAGGATGAGTCGTTTTTAAAAAAAGGAGGTGTTAAAGAGGATGCGTCACAGTTTCAGTTTCTTTAGGATGATACCTTATAGTGACAGTTACAGCCTTCGTAAAGAGAAGAACATTTACCGGCGTGGTTTACGTCGTTAAATCTGCCCCTGGAAGGAAATACGTGGATATATGAGTGACTTACAAGGTTACTTCCCAAATTTCAAACTAAAATGAAATACACCTAAATGGCAATGCATTCATTTCATAATTTATTGATATTTCAACATGCTTCTCCGTCATATTTCATCACTACGGAAGTCCGGTTCCTTGGGTGAATGGTCAATGTAATGACGTTCTGTTGCAAAGAGCACGGATTCGATTCTCGGGTGGGTCGGGGATTTTTATCTTCACCCCTTCACGCTAGGACTGGGTGTTTGTGTTGTCTCCAAAATCCCTGTAGGTCATACACCACCACACAACACTACCTTCCATCGCAACAACATCCAGTTTTCTATACAAGGCAGTTGTCTCCCACCCTCGTCGGAAGGTATGCACCAGGCTTGCAATAACTACACGAAATTAAATTATCACTGCGGTTACGAAGACGGTAAAAACTCGCCTCGTAAAATAGACAGCGGCAACTACTGGACAGCACTCGAACCTAAAATCGCCATCACTCATTCTGCCTGACTCCTGTCTTTTATATTCCTTATTCGACCATCCTCCATCAACTGTTGATCTCTTCCGATATCAATTAGATTTGCATTTTCATTTATTTCGTCGATACTGCCATGTTTCAAAGAATATAATAAGGTACACGCTTATCGATTTGTACACTACTGTGAAATAATAATAATAATAATAATAATAATAATAATAATAATAATAATAATTTTACGGCGATTCTGTGGAGCAGAAAGAGGTGAAAGAAGGTGCTGGTGTGAGTGGGTCTACCTACAATATCAAAAATTAATTAAAAACATTAACATAGGTTATATTTCTTTTCAAAAACAAAGTTAACAACTTTTCACTTAGTGAAATAACAATGACAAATTTGGATATTAGAATAGAGAACCCCAGAATAGAGAATTTAACAATTTTGGGCTTCAAGCCCCTAGTTTACCGATTTACAATTTCTCAAAAGTGGCATTATTTAGACAAGGACAGAAATCCCCCAAATTCAAGAGCACTTTGCTCCAAATATTACAAATCTATAGCCTTCCAGAGGCAGCCCCCACAATTACAGAAAATTCACAATCTCAGAAAAGAGCTTGCATGCTCTCCAACATTAAACAAGGAGACTGCGCTCCCAATTCCTTACCGCGTACTCAAGGCAATATTACACAAAATCTAACACCTACCAGCCTCTCTAGGCCCAACCTAACAATTACAATTTGAACACAGGGGTATATATTACCCAAACTACTGGGCCTTCGTGGAAAGAAGAACAGGTTAAATTACTGGCCCGAACAAACGAAGAATGGAGGCGTACACTTGCACTCCTAAACTAACTTGAAGGGGAACTCGAGAGGGTAACGCACTCTCTATCCCCGATTTACATTTTAAGATCTTATGAAATTTTACATTAGCCGAAAAAGGGTTTACATTTCAAAAACATGAGGTTATATAGTTAGAAATTAGAACCTTCCCCTCGTGTAAGTCTGCGGAGGTAGCTGCAGAAAAATAAAACAGGTGGTCATTACCTTGGCGGCTGAACTGGCAAAGAATGAGGCGCCCTGCCTCCTGATTTAACGCATACACTCTCTGAAATTCGGTAATCTAAAGACAAGGTAGCCTGAAAGATCGCAGCTTATATACGCGAGGGGACGGTTCTAGATGATTCTGGACTAATCCAGACACACCCTCCCAATTTTATTGGCAGAATGAAAAGTTACACCCAAAACCTAAAAAGAAGCCTTACTAGGCAGAAAAATAGTTAGAGAAAAATTTTGATTGGCCAGACACCAAAGCTGGCAGGAAGAGAAGGAAGTGTTGCAAACCTTGAAATATATATTTAAAAATGAGAGTTAATTTACTTGAGAAAACCAATAAACACAAAATTTCTTTCAATAACAAATTATTCCACTTTGCACTAGAGTGCGTGACCTCAGTTTTGTAGAGACTTCTATGGAGAAAAGTTCAAACTTCTTGATGCGCACCAAAACAAAACAAATCCAATCAGTTTAGCAAAATTAGAAATGACAAACTTCTCAGTTATTCAGTAGTGACATCTTCTGATTAGTGTCCCAACTTCATGCAGTAGCAGTTTCACGTTTTGTTTGATAGATAGCGTTCTTTAAGACGCTTCTTTTGAATGTGCGTCGTTAAGGTGTACCCCCCGGTATAATAATAATAATAATAATAATAATAGATCCTACTCTAAATATTAAAGCATTTCGGAAGCACCTAGGTGCCGAAATCTTGTCCAGCGACTAAGTAAACAATACAAGAGTTCATAGAAAAAAACAACAATTCATCATATACAAGGTTATTCAGCTACGTAGTGCACCTCAAATAACTCGAACTTTTCGTTTACACTTTCAGCAGTGGTACCAAGGGGCTCATATTCGGACTTACAGCACTTTTTCATAGCGTCAATATCTTCTGAGATAATGGTACTAACGTTTTTTTAATGATACTACATTGTTTTCTGCCCATACCCTTAAACCTACAAATATTACAAATTTAGCATCGTCATTATTTTGAAAATCGCCGGGCTGAGTGGCTCAGGCGGTTGAGGCGCTCGCCTTATGAGCCCAACTCGGCAGAGTCTATCCTGGCTCAGTCCGGTGGTATTTGAAGATGCTCAAATACGTCAGCCTCGTGTCGGTAGATTTACAGGCATGTAAAAGAAATCCTGTGGGACTAAATTCTGGCACCACGACATCTCCAAAAACCGTAATAGTAGTTAGTGGGACGAAAAGCAAATAACAATTTTTTTTTTTTTGAAAATCGGACAAGTACTTCTCAAGAAAATGCAATGTATTCATGGCACTCAAAGTTGCTTCAAATTCCAATGACAGATGCGTATTCTCTTTACTGTGCTAAAAAATACAGTATGATAAAATGTATGATTTAACACCTTTAATATCGCCATAGATAACAGGTACATAAAAACCGTCAAATTTTTTAAAACGTATTAGCGACAGAAATAAATATTTCTCTTTGTCCGTGGATGCAGAGACAGGATGGCCACGGATGGTCAATGGCTCTACTGTTGCTCGAAACCTCTGTATTACGAAGTCAGAGAGGTGCTGGTCCCAACCGTCGACTGTCCTGAGAATGATGTTTCGTGGTTTTCCATGCTCCTGCGCTAAGGCGAATGCCGGGACAGTTCCTAGCACAGACCTCGGTCGCAAACCCCGTCACCTTCTCCGAACCTTCTCAGATCTCCTTGGCCTGAAAGAGGACGTTACTCTCTAAGAGGACCGCCTAATCCTTCAGAGTATGGAATTGAAACATTCTGGTAGAACAGGAATTTTAAGAAGAAATACGTTAAAAATTGAATTAAAAATTAAATATCTTTATTTATAAATTTGTTTCATTTGATAATTCATTATATAAAGGTCTTGTACTTACAAGGGAACACATACATGTGTTACACTCTGATGCGTTTGAAATTGGGTAGGAATATTCGTGGGAGACTGCAGAATGCTAAGGTGAAACCTGCATGTGCCCAGCGCAAGTTTGAACGCCAACATTGAACAAATAAATAGTCGTAAATTTAAAAGTGCCATGGGAGTATCGGGTCGTGGCGGAGAGGTAGGGAGGAGTGAAGCAGTGGACGTGAGCCAACCGAGCTGTGTCGAGCCGCGCCATCAGCCAGGCAGCGTGTTGCCGGGCTGCTCGCTCGAGTCGAATGAATGAACACCCCCACCTTCCTCGTATCTTCCCGATTAGAAACGTCAAAGCAGATCAAGAGGTGCACATTGATTAGTCGCCCGATGAAAAAACGTTCTTACAATGACAGGTAAAATCTGACGTTCTTATAGCCATTTTTATGAATGGTGATTGTATATTTACTTTAGTCTTGTGTAGTAATATTTGACTTTTTACACCTAGATAAAAAAGCCGCCCACTTCAGAAGTCATTTAATCCGTGGAATGTAGTAGTGTGCCTTCAGAATTGTTTCGTAGAGCGTGACAAAAAAGACACACCATTTTCTGAAGATAAAAGGAATTTGGTTTTGGAATTATAACGTAAGTAGATCAATCTATTTATATATATTTACTTTTAAGAGAAAAATAAGCGTTCACAGGAATTGCGTTCTTGTCTCCGTTTTACAGTTCTAATTGCCCACAGGGTTTTGGATACCGATGTGACAGTTGAACTGGATGGCACATTGGATATGTCATATGATACCTTTGTTTTCGAGGAAGGCAATATTGAAACACTGATATTTGAACTCGTATCCGAAAATGTTGCTCCTAACCCTGCATCCAAAACAACAGCTGAACGATGCCTAATCCCATTAACTTATAAGAAGAAGGTCGTCGAATATTGGAGAATTAAAGGTGGGAAACAGAGGAGCTTCGCATCAGTGAAACACAGGTTTCGTAAATTAAAGTGCCGAGAAGAGCTTTACAGGTAGGAGCAACAATTCGAAAACGGTGGCGCAATGGGAGAAGAAAATAAATTTGTTACGAGGAAGACTTATCAAAAGTTCAAAGAAAGTAGAAAACGAAAAAATTGTTCGCGATATAAATATTTAAAAATGGGCCTTAAGTACGCTCGTCTAGTTAGCTACGACATGTTTCGAGCGTCTCATTCCTGACTAATGACTTTTAAAAAGAAATTTTAAATTGGATCAAGAAAGATTTGCAAATTCGTATCTAAAAATACCAATTTGAGCAAAAGATACTAATTTAACGCGACACTGTTTGTGGAAGAAGTGTAGCAATTAATAGAAAGTCACAGCCCAGAGTGCGTGTTTAATACTGATCAGTCTGTTCGCCTCCATGGCTAAATGGTGAGCGTGCTGGTCTTTGGTCACAGGGATCCCGGGTTCGATTCCCGGCATGGTCGGGAATTTTAATCATCATTGGTTAATTTCCCGAGCAAGGGACCTTGGTGTATATGTCGTCTTCATCATCATTTCATCCTCATCATGATGCGCAGGTCGCCTACGGACGTCAAATCGAAAGACCTGCATCTGGCGAGCCGAACATGTCCTCGGACACTCCCGACACTAAAAGCCATACGCCATTTCATTTTTACTGATCAGTCTGGGTTTCATGGACAGTTCCATTCTGGCAGAACCCATAATGAACGAGGAGAAATCGTCGTGTTAGCGGAAGCACAATCTACGCATTCGCTAACTCATAGCTACACAATACAGCCAATAATTTCGGCAGATGGAAACCTCCTGCCAAAGTTTGCTAGTGGTGTTGAAAGAAAAAATGGCAAATTTAGTCCTAATATATATACCGGGCGAGTTGGCCGTGCGCGTAGAGGCGCGCGGCTGTGAGCTTCCATCCAGGAGATAGTAGGTTCGAATCTCACTATCGGCAGCCCTGAAGATGGTTTTCCGTGGTTTCCCATTTCCACACCAGACAAATGCTGGGGCTGTACCTTAATTAAGGCCACGGCCGCTTCCTTCCAACTTTTAGGCCTTTCCTATCCCATCGTCGCCATAAGACCTATCTGTGTCGGTGCGACGTAAAGCCCCTAGCAAAAAAAGTGTCCTAATATATTAAAAGAACTATTTACCGCACCAAATGTGTACACATTGTCTTCAAAGTCTGGAAAACTGACTAATGAAGTTGTACAGAAATGGTTACGGGATGTTTATTGTGAGCTAGTACCAGAGTACAGTGTTTTACTTCTCGATTTGTGGACCGGCCAGAAAGAAGAAAATATTTTAAATGCTAAAATTTGGAGTAAGAAAATCATTAATGTTCAAACAATTCCGAAAGGAGCTACTGGACTTATCCAGCCGTTAGATGTTTTGGGCTTCCGCATTTGGAAGCAATTTATTCGTATTTTGTACGTTTCAATCTTGTTAAACTCGTTAGACATCAACGTACATTTAAGGAACAACGTTTTAAAGGTGCAATATTTGAGCACAACCAGTTCTCCTCTCCACGCTTTCGTAGCATGTGGCAGTTCAGTTGGTACAGATGTGGTTGTGTTAAAAAGTAACCTTCAAAAATTGTTCGTTTTAAAGAAGAGCCTTCCGATAATCAATGTAATACGTGTGAAAGCGACAGCGCTATAAGATGTGAATGGTGCACACAGTAACTGTGCCTTGTCCATTTTTTTTTTGTAAACAATCACTATTGCACTAATTATGAGTAACAAGAACTCGGGCGTAAATTTTTCAAACCTTATTGGCATCGTTGTTTAAACATCGTTCTTTGTACACTTGTTTCATGAGCTGTTTTCATATTTACGTTTTGCACATCTAATCGAGAAATTAGGGGGAACGCGCTATACGCTGCCTGGCTGCTGGCACGGTTCGACACAGCCTGGCTGGCTCACGTCCGCTGCTTCGCTCCTCCCTAGCTCTCCGCCACACCCCGATACACCCGTGGCACTTTTAATTTTACGACTATTTATTTGCTCAATTTCGGCGCTTAAACTTGCGCTGGGCATATGCAGTTTTCATCTTAGAATTATACAAACTCCCACAAATATTCCTACCAAATTTCAACCGGATCCGAGTGAAACACATGTATGTGTTTCCTTGTTAGCACAGTTAAATAATGGGATTTCATTAAATCACACTATAGGTAAATATGCACTTTTTGTGCTTGCAACTAGAAATATTTGTTAACAAATTTTATATTTGCTGGCACAATCAGTTGAATAAACACCAACCGCCTCTGCTTTCATACTTCGTCTTCTGGTTCTCTATACGTCCATCCTCACACTTTTTGGTGTTGTTAGAATCTCTTGGACTCATTATTTCCATATTTGTTTGTTTGTGATGGGCTAGGACAGGGATGGCGAATCTATGACACGCGCCGAGCTGAGTGGCTCAAGAAGGTTGGCCTTCTGACCCCAACATGGCAGATTCAATTCTGGCTCAGTCCAGGGGTATTTGAAGTTTCTCAAATAACTCGGCCTCGTGTCGGTACATTTACTGTCACGAAAAAGAACTCCTGAAGGACTAAACTCCGGCACTTCGGCGTCTCCGAAAACCGTAAAAGCACTTAGCGCGACGTAAGTCAAATAACATTATGACACGCGTGCCACTAGCGAACACGACTTGTGTGGCACGTCAAGCAACATACTAACATATTTCAATGTTTTTAAGATGTAATAAATAAGTGAGAAATCTAGCAACACACGATCTTTTAATATTACGCTTTAATTGACATGTATGTCTCAATTAATTCTATGGTCATTTTTACAAGCTTTCTTAGGTTAAAACAAAAATAACTTTTTCTTAAAATTTAACTGTTTTTAAATGATTTTTTCAGTGATGTTTGCAGAATAAAATCATGAACCATTCAGTCGAATGCGAACCAATACCTAAATGAAGTCAGATGATGGGTTGCTTGATGATTTTAAAGAAAAGTAAAAAGTAACAAACCAAATTTAACTGACACGCTAGTTTTGCAGTTCTTGGGCTAGGATATGATTTATATTAAGATATTGAAAAATCGAAACTGTTAAAAATTCTCAAATACTACACTACTTTTTACGTACCTAGTCAGATTTCTTCAAGTATTTAGTGCATATTTCGGTAGAACTCGCGTAGACTAAACGAGGGAAACTTCGGTGTTCGTCCTATAACGTCGTGTGGTCCTACGTTATTCTAATTTTATCCCGCGCTCCTAGCTTACATTTAACAACGAAAAGATAGATGCCCGGACCGCACGAAGTTTTTTCGACTGACCTTGAGAGCTGTTGGAATAGATCCTTTGGATTCTCCATTTTTACAAGTCTGTTAGTATATTTTTTCTAGTTATTATAATTTTGAGATTATTGAAGGAAGTCTGGTGATCATATTTTTGGGACAGAGATTTAAACTGAGGAACCCAGTACTGATATGAAATAATAGACGAAATCTACTTCAAAAGAGTTCCGTAAATTGGTTCAGTAGAAACTGCATGTAGCAGCAGAAGGGGGCAGAATACACCTCAGCTAACAACAATGGCTTTAGTAATTTTTAATACATTTTAGTGACTTAGTCTTCGCATTCCGTTTTCTTCCGGCTCAAAGGTTTTATGATTTTCTTTCCTCTCATTGTCAGACCGATATTTGTTTCACGCTTTTCTTCTCATTTTCTTATCTATGAGTGTGGTGCGCGCATGCATGTGTGTCATAAGGACACTGATACAATTAAATTACGTTAATATTCGGTCGGCAGCCCTGAAAATGGTTTTCTGTGGTTTCACATTTACTAACCAGTAAGTACGTTAATAAAGGCCATGGTCGGTATCTTCCCAATCGTGGCTCCGTACCATCATTGCAGCGCCAAAAAATGTGTTAATGTGACGTTAACCCACTAACAAGAAACAAACCATGACTGTCGAAGTATATTTCTGTACCTCCGAACTAAACAGAACTACATTTCTTTGGATTTTCTCTATTTGCCAATAGCCTCACTATAAGAGGCTGACGTATTTGAGCACCTAGAAATACAAGGGGATCAAGCTGGTGACGGGAACACAACAGCTAATTTAAAAAAAAACTATAATATACTAATAGTGAGAAGAAGATATTTTTTTCCAATTTGTGTATATGTCGCACGACACAGATAGATCTTACGGCGACGATGTGATTAGAAAGACCTAGGAGTAGGAAGGAAGCTGCCGTGGCCTTAATTAATTTGCCTAGTGTGAAAATGAGAAACCGCCGAAAACTATCTTCACGGCTGCCGACAGTGGGGTTCGAACCCACCATCTCCCTGATTCAAGCTCACAGCTGCACGCCCATAACCGCACGGCTAAATAAGAAGAAGTATTTTATTTGAATGAATTTTAGGAATAATATAGCAAAAAGCATTCCTCCTCCTTGGATATAACTTTGTGAAACCCTAAAAGAAGAATAAAGATAGGAAGAGAAAAGAGAAAATTTTCTTTACGAGTCTATAAAAACAGTTATTTAACACATCTTTACATTTAAACGACCGCTATATAATTTCCCTCGAGTTCACGCTTGTCAGCCCAGTATCGACCGAGGTTTGGAAGCTTCTGCTCGCAGTGCAGAGGGCTATTGAATATTTTACTGAGGGAAATATGAATTTACTGTGCGCTTCATACAATTTGTTGGGGCCTTAAGGGGCTTAGTAGCACCAAGATTATCAATGAATCACTTCACTTAATCGATAATGTTTGCGAACTAAGTTTCACACGCACTTTGTTCTCGCCTGTGTGCTCTTCTACTAAACTGTGGATCGTATTCTGTAATAATGGTGCAGTGTGTGTTTGCCCTCCTAAAATTTCCATTATCATTTACAGCTTGGAATTTAGTTTACGAGAATGTATTTCTTACTAAAGATTCAATAAAACCTCGGCAGTATGCGGCTCGAAAGTGTCGTTGCTTAATTTGCCACTTTAGTTAGCTTGTTATAATCGTCAAGTCTGTATTCATGAACTGCATCTATGACAATAGCGTAGCCAGGATCGACCAATGGCGGGGGTTATAAGTTTTTAGTTAAAAACTGATAATAGATCACAACGAAGATGCTTGTGTTTGTGTGGTGCGCGCTAGCACGAGTGCCATAAGGACACTGATACAAGTAAATTATGTTGATATTCGGTTTGCAGTACCGGTGCATTACAAAATCTTACATACAGAACAATAACAATATGAAAATGAAAACCTACAACCTGTTTTCCACTCATTGACCGGGTCAGGGATGTAATGAATGAAGCAGATATAGGCTATTAGTACGATGGGGTTGCCACTCCCAAAGTGATTTTATTAATGACTGATAGATGCTATGAAATGAGAATGGAGAGTGTTGCTGGAATGAAAGATGACAGGGAAAACCGGAGTACCCGGAGAAAAACCTGTCCCGCCTCCGCTTTGTCCAGCACAAATCTGACATGGAGTGACCGGGATTTGAACCACGGTATCCAGCGGTGAGAGGCCGACGCACTGCCGTCTGAGCCACGGAGGCTCAATAACATTATGATCAAAGTGAATAGCTACATGGCGAATGGTAAATTAAATGAAATGGCGTATGGGTTTTAGTGCCGGGAGTGTCTGAGGAGAAGTTCGGCTCGCCAAATGCAGGTCTTTTGATTTGACTGCCGTAGGTAACCTGCGTTTCGTGATGAGGATGAAATAATGATGAGGACGGCACATACATCCAGCCCCCATGTCATCGAAATTAACCAATTATTGTTCAAAATCCCGACCCTACCAGGAATCGAACCCGCGACCCATTATTATTATTATTATTATTATTATTATTATTATTATTATTATTATTATTATTATTATAGTGTAACGTACATAATTTTAGCTTCTTACTCATGTACATAGATCACTTTTATGGCCATACTTACATTTCCATTTGCTTTATTACTTATTGTGTTCTCTTTTTGCATTGCTTATTTTTTTTTTCAGTTTGTATCTTACTTTTTCATTATGACTTTGTCTCTTTCTCATTATCTATACGCTCCGAATTTTATTCTATTTTGTTTGTTGAACTCTGCTTTCTTCTTCATTGTATGCTGTCCAAATCTGTAATTTTTTGCTTATCTTTGATTTTATGATAGAATAGTACATTTCTTTTATATATGTAATATATGTAGATTAATTATGTGGTTAAGTGTAAGAGAGGGCCACGAGCCCTAACTTCGCCACTGCTAAAGTCAATAAATAAATAAATAAATAAATAAATAAATAAATAAATAAATAAATAAATAAATAAATAAATAAATAAATAAATAAATGTAACCAAATAAAGGCCAGCACGCTACCGATTTAACCATTATAGCCGGACACGGCGAATTGTATGTTCAGATAATATCTAAAATCCAACTTTTGAGGCTTCTTAGAAAATAGATTCAAGAGATCTGTTCCTTTTACAATTTTGTCTCTCTGAATGTTCAAAGGAGCCAATACATTGAGTCGACTTTCACTTGTTTATCGTCAGTTTCTGCTTACTTTTTTTAATAAAAATTCCATGGGGAAGAGGTCCTAACGTCCAATAACTCCTTAGTCGCAACGCCCCTGATCAGGGATTACGTCACAGATCTCTCAGATAACCTGTACTAATGTAACTGATATTCTAAATGGTGCGTAGCCTTCTGACCAAGGTGGTTGTGATTCGAAACCCGGCCACTGTACGTGAAATTTTGAAAGTAATTTACATCACAGATATCTATATTGCACGTAAAACAAGCGCAATAATCTACGACACAGCTTGTTTCTATGAACCCTCTCGTGTGCACACATCTCATAGGAGTTCCCTAATAGCTGTCTTAATCCAGTGCTCCCCTTAGTGCTTCTTTTGAAGAATAAATCGATATAATGGTTCTACCCTTCACTTCAGACCTCATGCCAGAGTTGTTACTACTGTAGTTCTATCCGAATGCACGTGATGGAAGAGGAAGGGATTGTTGTGGCCTCTCGAACTGTTATTTTACATACGTGACACACGCTAAGTTACTAAAGTAATTGTCAAATAATACGAGTTCATGAATATTTAATTTTCACGACCAAGATCGGGAGGTTGTGGGTTCGGATCCCACTAGTGTTCGGTTGGCCATTTTTGTTCTGTACATAACATCCCTTCAGCACGTACTAAGTGTACGTAACACGACCTAATAGGTTGAAAGTCTGTTTCGAATGAGAGTTCCATTATTTTTCACACTTACGTCCTATTAACATTTGCATAGCTTGCGATTCGAGTAAATAAATAAATAAATAAATAAATAAATAAATAAATAGTAAGTTAATATGTCCACATAAAGTAAAATTGGAGAGAAGAAATGTTTCGTATCTCAGAATTTTGTGTTTCATGGAATAGTACTACTACTGCAAATGAATCCGAGATTGTAATTTCTAAGCTTTCAGTGAATAAAATGCTTTTGCTGGCGAGGTCTAGTGTTTACAGAGCACTATGTCTTCTGATATGGACTAAGAAAGGAATTGTCTCATCATCGGCTTTTACGATATGAAAGTGACTGAGGTATGAGCGATGCTAGTAATGTCTTGCCATGTGCAGCCATTCTCTGTCATGAATGGCATGAAGGTGTCGCTCATTGGGTCAGTTTGTGCGTACAATTCAATGGGCTTGGCCGACTGATATGTAACGGACATTTAAATTCTTTTGACCTTTTCCAAATTACCTTTTTAAACTTATTTCCACTAACGAACTTGAAAATTAAATCCCTGAAAGAGGCCGTTTGTTAAGAAAGGAGGTTTTCCATCCATCCACCCCCTCCTCCACTCAATACACTTCGACCTCAAAATGTTTAACTTATAAAGCTATGAGGGGGTTTCTTCTCTGACGGGAGACAAAATACCACTTCTCAGCCAGATCAATTTCTCACTCGCCAGTGCAGTAAAACAGATTTTTCCGACTCACCGGGTATTCTTGGAAGGAGATAAGTGGAAGGGAATAGTTTTCGCTCTGCGACTCTCATTTCCTTGCCCTCAACAAAAAATCTGGCTCGATGAAAACAAGCAACGGGAAACTACCGCACTCTTCATTTCCCTAGCATGCCTCTTCAAGACACCTACGCCATCTATGACAGATGATGGCGGAGCTGTTGAGGATTAAACCAGCCAATGGGATCTGCACTACCGTAAATAAAATAATGGAAAAATCGATTGGAATTGAAAATATGTGCTTGAGCAGGTTAATGGTGTAACAGGAGTTATTACAGTCTACTCTTGGTAATCATGTCTAAGGGAAAGAAGACCTCTGAGCGTGCATTCGGGAGATAATGGGTTCGTTCTTCACTGTCGGCAGCTCTAAAGATGGTTTTTCGTGGTTTCCCATTTTCACGCCAGGAAAATGCTGCAGTTGTACCTTCATGAAGGTCACGGCCGCTTCCTTCCCACACCTAGCCCTTTCCTTTTCCATCGTCGCCATAAGAACTATCTGTGCCGGTACGACGTAAGCAAATAGATGAAAAAGGAAAACAACCGTATATCACTGATAAAACAGCAAAACTTGGAATTTCTGTTAAAAAAATTACTTCATCCTTTGAACCACGATACAAGGAGTTACGATAAGACATGTGAAGACGTGGTTTGGATATCTGCGAGGCTTTGTTTTCTATGCAGTGTCTATTTCAGCACGTCTACGCCGACGTTCTTTGCAATGGATATCTTGTTCTGTGGATAACACTAAAGCTTCTGAAATGTCTGTATGACCTTTGCAATCAGTTCAATAAGAAACACTGGAGCTGATTTGAAAAGGCCATGGAGTGAAACAAGACTTTATACTTTATCCACTCCTGTCCAACCTATTCTCTGAACAAGAAAACTTTTGAAGATGTTGAGCATGACATCAAGTTTAATGGAAGAGCTATCAGTAATATTCGGTATGCAGACTACTGTCCAGGAGCTTAAAGGAAACCTGATGATGCAGATGTTATGCCTCTTCGTCTGTCGATTATAGTTTGATTGGAATATGTCGTTAAAGTTTAGAAATTATAACCGTGACAAAAATGGCCTGAAAAAGTGTCGTTCACTTTCTGGGAGAGCACCTTCGTACTGGACTGAAGTTATAGGTTCGAGGTTCGAATCCCGGCCAATGCACGTAAATTTTTAAAATAAAATGTCACGTCCTTATTGTTCGGATTCCACGTGCAATTGTAATTCGCTTGACTATGAGCATGATATCCACAGTCGAACTCTACTAAGAGACATATTGCCCATTTCTGAACTGTACAGTATTGTGGGGTTAACGTCGAATGTAACACCACACCCCTTATACAAACTGAAAGATCAATTTATCCAACCTAACCTTGAATTTGATCGGGTGGCGTCATATACTGATACGTGCGAGGGAGAAGTTGAGACATGAACCGGCCGGTCGCACGGCAATTGAGGCTGTGTAACCCGAGAATACGAAACAATAGAACATTTGCAGTGGTGACAGACGATTAGCAGCCTACCTGGCTATAATCTCATTTTAGTAATAATCAGCTGCTGACAATTTAAATGAACACTTTTACGAATTTCAGATTTCTTTCCCACCTATTTAATAAGAGTCCATCGTCCTTTATTAATCTGTGACTTATTAGTATTAATATTACAGTTTCATAATATTAAAAGCAATGTTACATGTTGATTTCTTTTCTTAAATTGAATGGCCAAAGTAAACGCAATTTCTGTGTGAACTTTACCATCCCGTACAATAAAGTAAATTCATGTCCTCACTCGGGGGTGGTACAGCTCTTTTGAGGCACACCCCCAATCGAGGTGAGCTGCATGTGCCATTTCGACCACATACCAGTCCTCCAGACATTCTGAAATTTCTGGCAGCATCGGGAAACGAACTCGGGTTCCCGAGGACGGCAGCTAAATAACACTAACCTTTACCCTACGGACGAGGACATCCTAAACAATGTCATAAATGAATTATGGCAAAATATAGGGAAAAATTGATATAGATTCTTAAAAATCAAATAAACTTCGTTGCATCATACCTGAGGATCTATTAAGTTACTGAACTAGTATTTTGAGTGTAGTGAACAGGGCGAGGATCGTATTCTTGTTGGGTGGTAAACGTCGTTGCATATTTAAGTATCTCCGACAGAAAAAACTGATCAGTGTGATTCGAATATGTTATAGGCTATTATAGAAAAAGGCCGTAAGATCTATGAATGGGATTTTTGTAGCCAGCATTCATAGTTTCTAAGCGAACAAAATGAGGCGTTCATTCGTATGGTGGTCAAAAGTATATCTACACACTGAATTTAATGTAGGGCATTGAATGGTAGACAAGGATGGAAAATTCAGGGAGATGAAATGTATGATTTACGTCTTAGTGTGAGAGCTGCCGCCAATCGGATCGTCTGAGGAACCACTTTGTAAGATCAGAGGAACCTGTGTCAAATAGGGCCATATACCACCTCCAACATGATTACCCTCTTAACTTCGGGTATAACACATATTGTCAGCCTCCCCAAGGAACTGTATTAGTTCCAATAAGGAATCTCAATTCTGATGATTTTTGCTCCACTACAAGAATATAATCAAGTTTTTGCTCACACTCTGGACTTAATGACTGCCTACGAAACACTAACCCACAACTTTCTTATAATAATTTATAATGTTAATGCTGTAACGTAAAATTTGAAAATTTACAACTTGATGTGAATAAAATTATTGGCTATCTGTAGAAAATAATGCCGAATTACTGTATTAATAAATAGCTCCTGATTTGTAACATTTCACATATATAAAAAGTATTGGTGGTGTGTAGAAATTAATTATTATTTCCCCCTGTCTTGAACAAACATTATATTTTTCTTCGATGTTTTGTTTTAATTTGAAACCCTATTGCCTAAACCGTATTACCTTTTTAAGCTGTGCAAACTCTGAAATGCGTGAGAACTGGTGATTGATCCTCCTGAATTTTATGTTGAATATTCCTAAATGGCTTCAGCGCAATTTGATCTGCACATGCGTTTGGAAATCGAGAACACGATTGCTCGTTTACTACCGGACGGCAATGTCAGCACTGATCAGATGGCTAGCGCAAATGGACTGAAGAAAATATACGCATATTCGTCTAATTATCCGTTCTGTAATAACCAGAAGAATGGATAGAAAGATTTCGTATGTTGAGATTTGTCGTGGCAGAGCTAACACTTTAAGAACCGATATCCTAATACAATATTTGACCGAGTTTAGTGCGATCGTGGTGTATTTGCTACATGTATAACTGACGATTGGGCATTGAGGCCATATGGACATGGATGAACTGCTTAACTGGTCACCACTGGAGAAAATGTAAAGACAGACCAGGTGTAACCTGGAGAGGTACCATTGCTAAATCCATGTGAAGGTGAAATCTCTCTAAAAATGACTAAAGAGATAGACAGCGGTGGACTTTGAGAAGAGCCAAATGCTGAAAAGTGCATGAGCCTACACAAAGCAAAATTAAAATTAATAAAACACGTCATTACAGAATATTCATTAGACTGTGACGCTCTTGCGCATTCGGTCTGCAAGCCTCTGCAAATTAATAAAATTCAAGGAGTCCTGAACCTTCAAATGGAACTGCGAATCCTTCACTCCCATAGGTCCGAGGCTGGTTTAAATATTCCGAACTGTTCGGTAAGTTTATGTGAAGTAGGATGCTACCCTAGTTACACATGGTCCAAATGAGTGTCTCTACTCTGGCGGTTTACGAACCACTGCTAGATTATAAGTACAAGAAGGGCCATGACTCAAAATATTTCCGAGATGCCCAACCTTATTCCAATGCTACTAGTATCCCTAATATTTGGGATTTTGCTTGGACACTCGGCCATCATCCACCGTTTACGAACTGGGATATGACTGCGATAACCCACATTACGAACTATACTTACGATTATATCAAAGAAAACTACGTTTCGAGTTATAGATTTTGGTGGAAAATATGTGTAAATTTTGTTCAATTTAAAATGGAATAACCCAAAATAGTTGTCGCTGCTGGGAGCAGAAACATTCCCCTCCTTTCTTTGCCTTCTTCTGACCTGTTCCTTTGTTTTTGTTTTTTTGCTAGGGGCTTTACGTCGCACCGACACAGATAGGTCTTATGGCGACGATGGGATAGGAAAGGCCTAGGAGTTGGAAGGAAGCGGCCGTGGCCTTAATTAAGGTACAGCCCCAGCATTTGCCTGGTGTGAAAATGGGAAACCACGGAAAACCATTTTCAGGGCTGCCGATAGTGGGATTCGAACCTACTATCTCCCGGATCCAAGCTCACAGCCGCGCGCATCTACACGCACGGCCAACTCGCCCGGTGTGTTCCTTTGTGTCGTCACAAAGAATATAAGTAATGGGGTACGTGTTTTCCAGAACAGCAACCTTTTTTGATATTTCTGTTGTGATATAAACCTCACGACAGGAAGCAGGCCTAATATAAGAAAGGCAGAGTAGTATCGCTATGAATTTCTCCTACCTGACATCGCAACTCGCACAGGGAGGATGGTGTTTACGTGGGTGCCAGCTCCCCTCGCGTGATTCATGCACGAGATAGCACCGAGCATACAAACGCTACCGTTTTCTTAACTTGCAGATATTTCTCCGCTTTTACCTGTGTGCAGGAACTGCTCGATGTGGGGAGTAAAGACTATTGAAGGAAAAGGAGAAAATATATGAAGCGAAGTAAGATACGACTTTTAGCCTCAGCGCTAGAAATAATATGTAACCATAACTCTGCCAAACTTGGTACTAATTCATTTCTCATTGAAACGTTCGTTGAAAGTTTATGAACTAGCATAACACCATTGCCCTCTCTCTCCATTTGAGAATAAATGGGAAGAACTTCAGTGGAAAAAACATACAGAATAATTTATAATCACTAACTAGGAAGTGAACTTTCAATGAACTCATGGGTTATGCAAAGGACAAGGCGATTAATACGAAATGCTGGACATAATACCATACTCAGGAACCACCAGGCTGCGTAGTTGAGACGGTAGAGGGCTAGTGTTCTGTACCTAACTTGACAGGTTCGATCCTGATCGGTCCAGTGGTATTTGAGGATACTCGAATACTTCAGCCTCGTGACGGTAGATTTGCTGGCAAGTAATAGAACTCCTGCAGGACAAAATTTCGATACCTCGGCATCTATTAAAATCGTAAATAAACACTTTAAAAAGTAGGTGTCTACTTACCCGAGCCAGAGGATGGTTGCCTAGTTATACTTCCTCTTAAAACAATAATCACCACCACCACCACCACCACCACTTACCCGAATCAGTATTCAGCCACGGCCAATTGTATGTTGCATTGTCTCGGGCATGATCATTTGAAAATGTTAAGATCCAGGTACGGCCTAATGATCGAAGAACAGAGAATATTGTATGGAAAGAAGTGTTAAACATCCTCCCTTCTTCTTCCGAATACTTCACAACTCCACTAGTTCTATGACAGTTAAGCAACAATGGACTTGGTCACCACTTGGATGGGTGACCCTCTGTGTTTTCCTTGCTTTACTCACCACAGCCTTGAGCTTTCCCTTAATGGGAAATTGCGACACCCATTGGCCACGACATAGTGACCCAAGGCCACTTTTCCACCCCTCGGGGCGCAGGTCACATCCTGACCAACTCGATATCTCACAAGGTACCACCACCATCCACAACCATCCAGTCTATCCCAAAATTTGTCGACAGCAGCACTCAAGACCGAAAGGTCGTAGGGATAAAATCACTCAAAGGATCTGGTCTCCGCCCACATATCCGTTGAGACGCGTGATCTGTAAACATTACCGGTATTAAATGTGCACAAACTATTGAAAAGGGCAGGCAAAGTCATATGAATGCGACAGGCATATCAAGACGAGCTATCTGACCTATTTGTAAGGGATGCTGCTGAGCAGCTCGGGTTCACTCTTTATTATTATTATTATTATTATTATTATTATTATTATTATTATTATTATTATTATTATTATTATTATTATTATTATTATTTCCGATGAAGCCTGCTAAGGACCACGTGCCAATTCAGTTCTTTATACTTTGTTGTTGTTTTCTCTTCCGCTCCTTCCAATATTCTTTCATCCTTTCACTATGCTGTTTCCTTCTGCCCTCGGACTATTTCGCACCAGGCTTCTTGTTTAATCTTCCTTCATATCCTTCCATACTTACTACCCTGTTACAAAAAATTTCTCTGTCCATAATTTCTTCTTCTCTTATATTATTTCTTTCTAAATCTTTCTTTACTTCTTGAATCCAGCTAGTTGTTGCCTTTTTGTCCCAAAGAAACTTGAAAATCCTTTTTGTTAATCTGGAATCATCCATTCTGTAAATATGTCCTAAAAATTGCAATCTCCTTTTTCTTATGGTTTCTGTTATGTTTTCAGTATATCATTAGATTATTATTATTATTATTATTATTATTATTATTATTATTTGCGAATGAGCCCATTAGGACTACGCAAAGTACTTAGAGACAGGCATTTGCCTTTCTTTGTGCCCACATTTCCTTCATTCGTTTGCTGTTTGCTTCTTTTCCCTCTTGAGACCATGTTGTTCCTGTCTTCTTCCCTGGTTCCTCCTCTTGGTCAACATGCCACTTATGAACTTTGGCTCTGAAGATAACCCGGCTTTGGATGTCTTCAGGTGTAATTCCTGCCAGTTTGAGATCTGTTTTAATTTCGCCAATCCATTTTATTGTGTCCGTTTAGGCTTTACTTCGGTTTTCATAAAATTCAACTATTTGCTTGGTAAGTCTATCTGGGTTCATTCTTTTTATATGTCCAAAGAATCTTAATCTGCGTTTTCTGATGTCGCTGTGAATGTTAGAAAATTGTTTGATTCCCTGTTTCCCTCTAAGGCGGTACTGTTCATCTACGAGTTTTGGGCCTAAAATTTTTCTAATGATCTTGCGTTCCTTTTTCTGAATATTTTCTAGATCAGTTTTCCTGTTCAAAATTAGTGTTTCTGATCCGTAGAGGCATTCTGGTTTTATTATTGTATTATAGTGTCTTACTTTTGCATGCTTGGAGAGACACTTTTTGTTATAGATATTTTGGGTGAGTCTATATGCAGTTTCCATTTTTTGGCATCTAACTTCGTTGGCTTTTGTTTCTATTCCATTCTCCTGAATTATTTCACGGAGATATTTGAATTGCTGGACCCGATTTATTTTGCCATATTTTCTCTCCATGAATTTAGGGGCTTCTTTGCTGCAGGTCATGTATTCAGTTTTTTCAAACGATATTTGGAGGGCGACTTTTTCCGCTGTTTCTTTCAGGAGTTCGATCTGGTTTATGGCTGTTGAAACGTCACGAGTTAAGATTGCCAGATCGTCCGCAAATGCCAGGCAGTCTACTGCTAATTTGCCCCTACCAAGAGTGATTGGTTGGTCAATCTTGAGGGCAGACTTCTGTTTGCGCCATTCCTGTACTACCTTTTCAAGGACGCAGTTGAAGAGTAGTGGAGAGAGCCCATCTCCCTGTCTTACTCCTGTTTTGATCGGAAAAGGGTCTGAGATTTCCCCCATGACTTTAACCTTAGATTTTGTGTCTGTCAATGTCTCTTTTACAATTGCGAGTGTTTTCCGGTCTAGACCCTGTTCTTTTAATATCTGAAACAGTGATTGACGATCAACTGAATCATAGGCCTTTTTGAAATCAACAAAAGTACAAACTACTTTTTTGCTACAAATTCTCTGATGCCTTAGGATTAACTTTAGGTTCAAAATTTGCTCTGGACATGAACGGCCTGGTCTGAAACCTGCTTGATATTCTCTTATTATTATTATTATTATTATTATTATTATTATTATTATTATTATTATTATTATTATTAGACTCTTATGCTCGGTAACCGGTAGAGCAATGTGGTTCACTCATTTAATTATACATAATAATAATAATAATAATAATAATGTGGCCTCATTTACCATGCGCAAACATTTTAATTTTACGCCATCTGGCTGCTTGCTCGTCAATTTCGACGTTACGTTTTACTCTATTTGCCTACTAGATGGCAGAGTAAACGGAATCGCTCTTGGACGTCTATGCTAAATTTTAATAATTTTATCAAGTAAACACCAAGTGTGTCACCAGAGATCTGTTACTTGCCGATATCGTACGACATGTAGTGTCGAATGGACTTCCTTACCGCCCTTCAAAAATCCCTCTACCTCTGCCGGGTCTGAATCCGACACTACTACTGTTGTACAGAGGGAGATGAAATATAGATGATCATGGATCAACCAGCAAATCGATTACCCCAAAGGCTATGAACTCAGGTGCATGGAGTGGTGAACACGGGAATCTTAAATGACTACAGCATTGCTTCCAATAATTTATTCCAGACTCATCATTTTAACCTTTCCTATTCCGCCTCCCTTTGACAACTCTTGTTTGTTTACAGATCCTGAGAGTTTTAGGTTTCCCAGACCTTGTGATTCCTTTCCTTCATTGTCCCACATTTCGTGGCTATTCCTCTCATTTGAAATACTGAACCTCTTAATGTCTTTCAGATTTTCCCAGTTAGAACACGATCGTTATCCCATCGCACTTTCCTTTATTACCACGAGAACTTCCATCACCTCTCAGTTTGAATCAGTAATGATTGGCTTACACTAGGGCTATAATGTAACTTAATCTGTAACTAGTCAATCACTAAACAACACGAAAAATATTTTAGTCAACTAATAATGTACATGTAAGGTGCAATATCAAAAGCATTTCTTTTAATCCGAGAAAATAATAAACTCGTCTCTGATAACAGGTACTAAAATACAACTTGATCATTATTCAAAACACTTGTTATTTTGTAATGAGTCTTCTTCTTCCACCGTTTTTTCAACAACTGTGGGGTTTCGGGTGCGAACTGTGTCGTACATGAGGATTTGTCCATGTTTCACGGCCGGATGCCCTTCCTGACGCCAACCCTATGTAGAGGGATGTAATTACTTCTGTGGTGGTCGGTACTGTGGTGAGTTGTGTTGTCTGAATTTGAAGAGGAGAGTGTTGGGACAAACACTCAGTCCCTGAGCCAGAATAATTAATTGGATGCGATTAAAGTCACTGACCCGGCCGGGAAACGAACCCGGGGCTGTCTGAACCGAAGGCCTCAACGCTGGCCATTCAGCCAAGGAGTTGGACGCTCTTTTGTCATGAGTATGAATCATATTCACGCAGCTTAAAGGAGATGGAGACCACTGTGTCCTAAACACTATATAATATAATTTCGTGTGGCTATTACTAGCCGAGTGCAGCCCTTGTAAGGCAGACCCTCCGATGAGGGTGGGCGGCATCTGCCATTTGTAGGTAACTGCGTGTTATTGTGGTGGACGATAGTGTTATGTGTGGTGTGTGAGTTGCAGGGATGTTGGGGACAGCACAAACACCCAGCCCCCGGGCCACTGGAATTAACCAATTAAGGTTAAAATCCCCGACCCAGCCGGGAATCGAACCCGGGACCCTCTGAACCGAAGGCCAGTACGCTGACCATTCAGCCAACGAGTCGGACTCCTAAACACTGTACTCAAGTAGTATCCCGTTATCACCACTCCACGCTCCTGAATTGAGTCTATGGGAGTTCAATCCCTTTAACCACATCTTAAGCAAGCACGAATTATTGATAGTTGGCTATCTACAGTACATTTTAAGTGAACTTTGTATCTTCTCCAGTAACATTGTTGTCTGTTGAGAGCTTATGGATAGATTACTTAGATCCGTGGAAAAAAATCCATCCACGTAAGTAACAAACCCCCAAAATGTGCGAATAAATTCAGAATAATTTGCGCTGTCACTTATCTCCTGCAGTTATAATTTGATCGTTATTTATGAATATAATTGTGTCTTAAAAGTAGAAGTAAAATACTGACAATGGAGTGAAGGAATCGGGACTTCAGGCTTGACTGGGATACGGAATTTGATTCGGAAATTGTTCCTGGGAAGCAAGAATATAAGTTCACCCCACTATGTAGATGAACGTGAGGCAAGATATGTGTGGTAACAGGGTGTCGGGCATTTCGGAAGATATATATGGAACAATATACAAAGTGACGTATAAAAATTTCCTAGAGGAGATAACGTTTCAAACGTATCATTGAGTAGGCAGATATGTCAACGGGAAGTTCAGCTGTGTCATATCCCCTCGTCGTTCTGCAATCTCCGATGTGTCAGCCTAAAATACGTCACGCCTGCCACGCTTCAAGTCGCTTGCAGATGAGCCGTGGAGAATTGTACCTCTCGTATTTCTCATCGTCGTCAAGGTTTGAAGAATAGTTGTTAATAAACACACCATTTCGGTGATCGTTATCATCTGTTGATAGCGTGCTTACGTTTAGGGGTGGTTATTTATATGATTTTTAACATCAATGGCCGTTTCATATTCTAAAATCCTATTTAGAGGTCCAGATTAGTGGAACACGTATATTCAATCAAAAAACGGTGATACCTGAAGAAATATTGTTTTCATTTGTAGAGAGAATAAACACAATTTTACAACTCATATTATCCCTCAAATTGAATAACGAGGGAGGCATGATGCAGGGAAGGGGGTTACTGGTTGTTGAAGCCCCCTCCCATGGAATGTTTACGAAAGAAAATAAACAAAAACTCACAAACAAGTGTGAGTTGACTTTTTGAATATTCAAAGAGACAATATTTTAATACCAAAAATCTCTTGGAACTATTTTCTAAGAAGCCTCGGAAGTTGGACTTTAGATTATAATCTGAACATACCATTCGCCGTAAACCTATCCGCTTCGATCATATTTTTCTTGTCTTTATTTTAATGTAAAAGTTTGTAATGTACTTGTACTGCAATATTAATATCAACATAATGTACTTGTATCAGTGTCCTTATAATGACTCTTACACATATGCGCACCACTCACGCACAAGCACCTCCATTACGTTCTATCACCATTTGGTTACTCTAACCCCCACCATCGGTCGATCTTGGCTACGCTACTGGCATATTGATTTACTGTTGACATCTGTCGGAAATGCCTTCAAGGACCAGAATCACGCTATTTTTAAAATAGGAGTTTTGTAACTGGACATACTCGTAAAAACCATAAACATTATGTCTGATGAGTTCACAACATTAATGCTACTCAAAATTGTACCTCTATATAGGAAACTCCCGTCAACAGAGCTCATTTCAAAACGTTGCTGAGGTCTACAGAAAATGCCAATGAAAGCCTGCATTGTCCAAAAGAGGTCTTGGTCTTGGTGTGTTTAGACTTCAAACTCAGTTTTCTCAAAACTTCATTTATTGTTATGTGTGATGTTCCATATGGTGTAAATATCCCCCAGCTCTCATAAAAACGTGTGTACAGATACTGTACATGTCCATGTGTAGAATTGCTTTTATTTTCTTCAATACAGTCTCAGCTTTATTGGACAAAACGTCTTGAAATTTGATGATAATATCACTAAAATTTTAACAAAAATCTAAATTGATGTCAATTGAGTGAAATTTAGAGACTAAAAGAAATGATATTTTGGAAAGGTACTATTTTTCAAGATTTGAACCTTGTTCATACATATTTATACTGCACAGAACATTTTGAAATTTACCAAACGTTTCAAGTCTATCAACAATGAGATTTGTCATAAGTCGAAAAATAGCCATGCAATCCACCTACAATTAACACAAAGCTCTATCGTTTTTATTACAAATATATCCGTAAATAGCAGTGTCCGACTCGTTGGCTGAATGGTCAGCGTACTGGCCTTCGGTTCTGAGGGTCCCGGGTTCGATTCCCGGCCGGGTCGGGGATTTTAATCGCTTGTGATTAATTCTTCTGGTGTATGTGGGACTGGGTGTATGTGTCCGTCCCAACACTCTCCTCATCATATTCAGACAACATACTACACTACCAACCACCACAGAAACACGCAATAGCGATTACGTCCCTCCATACAGGGTTGGCGTCAGGAAGGGCATCCGGCCGTAAAACAGGGCCAAATCCACATGTGCTACGCAGTTCGCACCCGCGACCCCACAGGTGTGGGAAAAAGCTGTAGAAAAAGAAGAAGAATATCCGTAAATAGCAGTAGAATAATAATTAGTGATGGCTCTATCGGTTTTGTTTTAAGCATATCATTAAATATAAATAGAATAATAACTAATGAAGGCAGAATTAAGGAGGACATAAAATGCAGACTACCGGGCGAGTTGGCCGTGCGCGTAGAGGCACGCGGCTGTGAGCTTGCATCCGGAAGATAGTAGGTTCGAATCCCACTATCGGCAGCCCTGAAGATGGTTTTCCGTGGTTTCCCATTTTCACACCAGGCAAATGCTGGGGCTGTACCTTAATTAAGGCCACGGCCGCTTCCTTCCAACTCCTAGGCCTTTCCTATCCCATCGTCGCCATAAGACCTATCTGTGTCGGTGCGACGTAAAGCCCCTAGCAAAAAAAAAAAAAAAAAAAATGCAGACTAGAACAGACAAGGAAGATCCATCATAAGAATAGAAATTTGCTCACCTCGAACATTGATATAGGAATAAAGAAAGATATTTTTGAAGACTTTCGTCTGGAGCGTAGCATTGTATGCATGTGAAATATGGACACATCTTACGACACGCAGGCATTGTTCAGTTAGTCTTTGAGGGAAATGTAGGTGGTAACAACTACAGGGGTTGACCAAGGTATGAATATCACAAACAGATAAGATTAGATTTAGTATATAGTAGTTCCGCAGAAATTAAAAGTATGGCGCAGGATAGGGTGGCATGGAAACTGCATCAAACCCGTCTATGGACTGATGACTCAAACAGTACGTCAGTAAATTTTCAGGTTGATTGATTGAGAACTCTGGAAAATAGGAAAAATGTGTCACATGATGCCTTAAAACTGTTTTGACACGGGTAAGGAACTCCTCGTAGACTGCACAGCTTCTGCAGTTTGAGGAGTGAGGCGTAATAAATTTATGTTGCTTCCACGACTCGACTTTAAAAGCAGTTGAAGACTTTCCGCGGGCTCCGCGTAGTCTAGAACAACAAAGCAATAACAGTAAAAAATATTGTTCAGTATCGCAGGCGAGTAAATACCACTTGATTGCTATCCAATATCTTATTAAAGAGCAAGAGAATTTACTCAGCGAGTTAAGGAATTCATGCCTTGTAAAACAAAAAAGACCATAAAAGTATTCTCTTTCCTTAGGTCTTTTATTGTCTATCATGAAGACCTCTGATTATGAGAGAGCAATTATTATGATTCTTCTTCGCTATAGAATAGATAGAAAACTTCAAGTGCACCAACCTGTATAATAATACAAATATTTACTAGATTGGTTTCTAACTCATTCTCTCCCAATTTATGAATTATTGTACATTTTGGAACTCATTTTAGCGCAGTACGTTCAGATAACTACTGGTCAGCTACAGAGAGCCAGTAAATTTGGAGGGATGTCCGTTTATAGAGGATCATGTGTAATGCAGAGCGCACCGCTGAATGTTGAGGTGGCTCTCTGAATTGCTCCATCAATCAGTTGCATTATTCTTTCCATTTCGTTTTGGATTGAAAATAGTAATAATAATAATAAAAAAGAAGACTAAGAAGAGGAAAAGATATTTGAAAGAAAGAGGGGAAATAACTATGAAGAGGTAGTAGTAGGAGGAGGTGTTTTCAGGTCAAAACGATGAATCATGGATGTTTACCTAATATTTCGCAACAGGCATGTTAAAAGCTGAGCTGCTGGACATGCTTCTGCCTCCACTGGTAAGAGATTCCATTGTCGTAATGGTGAATGACTTCTTGTAGATTGTTCTTCTATGTACAGAAAGGGACAAACACATGGTGCTGCTGGATCGGGTATTTTTGTTATAGTCTATGGAGAGGAGTTTGATGTAATCACGGAGAGTGGCTGGTTGAGAAGTTTTGAGAATATTATGCAAAAAGCAAAGAGTATGAAGTGTGCACCGCTGTTGGAAGCGAAGCCACCCGAACTGCGTGTACGATGGTGTGACATGGTCAGCGTAGTGAAGCCCACAGATAAATCTCACACAAACATTCTGAGCACGGTGTAATTTCCTTCCTCATTCTACTCTTAGGTTGTTGTAAACTATACCGCAATAATCAGAATGAGGTAATACAAGTATATACTCTAACGTGCTTTATTTCCCAGTCGTGGGCCAACCTGTTTTATTGAACTACAAGCCGAGCGGCCAGGTGACGCGCTACGTATGAAACATGTGCTGTTGAAATATAGGGTTTCTTCACATTCTTCTGACACATCGTTCTAACTTGCTGCACTCACAATTGGGAACATGCATAATTTTCAAAAATATGTTTTTTGAAAAGTACACCAATGAAATAGTACGTAAACGTATTACATTTTGGTATGTTGCCTTGTTTTCTACCATTAAAAAAATGTTTAATAGTGCCTTTCCGCAAGGCGAGTAAAACGGCCTCTGACGTAAGCGGCGCGCTGTGACGTCACGATCCAG
Organism: Anabrus simplex; assembly: GCF_040414725.1. Lineage (NCBI taxonomy): Eukaryota > Metazoa > Arthropoda > Insecta > Orthoptera > Tettigoniidae > Anabrus > Anabrus simplex. The sequence continues at coordinate 163,100,046 of NC_090272.1, forward strand.
TACCGCATGGAGCTCTACCAGCCGTTGTGCATCAGCCGTTGCTAAAAGCCGATTGTTTATTATTCATGATCGCGAGTAACTTCGAAATGACAGAAGAAAGGTTCAAAACAGCACAGTCAGACAATCTACCATGTGTAGATGTCATCATTCTTGAAAAATGTGACTTTTGTGGCCGCAGAAATTCGCGGATAACAAGCAAGTTTGTAAGTGGCGTCTTTTATATACGTGCAATGTACTGTAACCCATAGTATTAGGATAACAACGAACCTGGATAGATATCACATCACTTTCAACATTTCCTTCTAGACTGATTCCCCTATTAAAGAATAACATTACATTTTCGGGCTTTCAGCATTAGTAAAGTAAGAAATCGGATTTCAGCACTAACATAAACATATAGATAGCATTATAGTACTAGTCCGCTTCTGTGGTGTAGTGGTTAATGTGTGCCACTCCCGGAGGCCCGGTTTCGATTCCCGGCTCTGCCATAAAAGTTGAAAACAAATAGTACGAGGACTGGAACGGGGTCTACTCAGCCTCGGGAGGTCAACTGAGTAGAAGGGTTTCGAATCCCACCTCAGCCATCCTCGAAGTGGTTTTTCGTATTTTCCTACTTCTCCTCCAGGCACCTAAGGCCACGGCCGTTTCCTTCCCTCTTCCTTGTCTATCCCTTCCGATCCTCCCATCCTCCAACAAGGCCCCTGTTGAGCATAACAGGTGAGGCCGCCTGGGCGAGGTAATGGCCCTCCTCACCAGTTTCATCACCATACTCAAAGTCTCAACGTTCCAGGACACTGCCCTTGAAGTGGTAGAGGTGAAATCCCTCGCTGAGTCCGAGAGAAAACCAACCCTGAAGGATAAACTGATTAAGAAAGAAAGAAAGAAAGAAAGAAGGAAAGAAAGAAAGATCATAGTACTATAGGGCTATAATCTATCATTCCCCAAAAAATATATATTTATGGTTGGGACAACTGGCCTACCCACTTCCAGGGCCCATGAAAGAGAATTAAATATCTTTGCGGAGGGAAAAAGTTAAACATGATAAAGATAAATATGACTTCATCTAGTTTTCACAAGTCGGGCTGAGTGGTTCAGACTGTTGAGGTGCTGGCCTTCTGACCCCAACTTGGTTCAGTCCAGTGGTAGTTGAAGGTGCTCAAATACGTCAGCCTCGTGTCGGTAGATTTACTGGCACGTAAAAGAACTCCTGCAGGACTAAATTCCTGCACACCGGCGTCTCCGAAAATCGTAGAAGTAGTTAGCGGGGCGTGAAGCCAATAACATTAATTACATTTGGCTTTTAACAAGCTGAACATATCAGAAAGAAAAGTGTCCTGGTGACATTTTAGTCGCTCAATACAGGAATGTCTTTGGGTGCTGTGACTTTTACTTTTCTTTTTTTTTGCTTTACGTCACACCGTCACATATAGGTCTTATGGCGATGATGGGACAGGAAAGGCATAGGAATGGGAACAAAGCGGCCGTGGCCTTAGGTACAGCCTCAGCATTTGCCTGGTGTGAAAATGGGAAACCACGGAAAACCATCTTCAGGGCTGCCGGCAGTGGGGTTCAAAACCCACTATCTCCCGGATGCGAGCTCACAGCTGCGCGCTCCTAACCGCACGGCCAACTCGCGCGGTATTTTTACCCTTCGGTTTATTGACTTGGCTTGTATAACCTAAAACTTAGGCTAAGTTGGATAATATTTTAAACACCTACATCACTATTTTCACCTGTGTGCAATTATGTTATTTATTTCATTAATATTATGATAATTATTATAATTGAGCATTGTTAACTTATAAGACCCCAACAGACAAGCATTGGTTTTGTGTAGAGTTATACATTTGTTAAGTTCACATTGCTTCCTTTCGTGATGTACACGTCTATTCTTTGTTACATTATAGAGTATTTAGATATAGCCTAAATTTCTTTACCAATTAAGCTCTTCAATAAAGACATACATAACTGTCCCATGCCAAGATATATTGGTAGAATTAGAGCTGTCAAAATGGTTCATAACCCCTTTGATTTATTATCTTGACATGGATCACCCAAAACATAGGTTAGGTTTGGAGAATACTTTAATAATCAGCATTATTTAATGCACTGTTTATTACTTTCATATTCCAAGATGTAATTGAAGCATTTTAATAAAGCATCATACATTAAAATTTAAAGTTTTACCACTAGAACAGCTGACATGGAAAAGTGATTTGAAAATTCAAACAAATTCATCTTACGTTAAAATATTAAAAAAATAAAAATAAAATGTAGACTTTTCCGATATATCACCAGCATTTCTCCGGCTCGCCAAAATCCATTTCTTCCTAGTTTTAGCGTCTTTGGAACATTTATAAACAATTTGTTTGGTATGGTATGCGATGTGCTATTGCACATCGGAACTCTACACCATTTGTAAGTTTTCTGCCTCACTGTCTGCGCAGGATTCATTTTAAGTCTAAAATATACCACTCAGATTATTATCCAATGTATAGACCTCGAATTTAACCATACTAGACACTAACGTAAAGTAGAAATACGCGAAGTGTATCCTGCTTCTCACAGCACACTATGTGTTATTTCGTCTGCTAATTCAGTCAACCTGTACGATGACGTCAGACCAATGAGATCGCGTGCTTGCGTGACGTGACATTTTCGTAGATTTTAATCACGTTTGGAGTTATTATTTGTACATTCTGATCACATTTTTGAATTCTGCATGAATGTTTGAATCAGATTAGCATATTTTTAATTAAAACCCCGGATCATGCATGTTCCCTATTACACTGGGATAAGTAATATGATTTAACACCTTTCATACTGTCGTAATTTACCTCCGTGGCTCAGGCGACAGCGCGCAGGCCTCTCACCACTGCGTTCCGTAGTTCAAATCCCGGTCACTATATGTGATATTTCTGCTGGACAAAGCGAAGGTAGGTCAAGTTTCCCTCCGGATACTCAGGTTTTTCCTGTTATATTTCCTTCCACTGGTTCCCAATATACCAGCCTAATGTCGTGTCGTCAAATTTAATGGCACGCAGGAAAACTCCTGTGGGATCTCTGAATTTACGATGACCGTAAATATAGCCAGTGCAACGCAAAAACCGATAAGATTATTGTACGAGGAGAACACCTTCCCCGGCTATTTAAAACTGCGCACCTTCTCTACGACCATCTACGCCAACGGATATGAACTTTTAAACTTTCAAAATTGTTTTCTTCGATGGTGAGTGGCTCTGCCGTCCATTTGCTAAGGATATCTGGTGGTCTATAGACAAACTAACTGCCAGATAAATTTTTGTTTTGGGAGTTGGTAAACCCTTTTTTCTTTTTGAGGATTGGTTTCTAATGTAACGAAGTTATCAGCACTTCAACTGGTTCCTCCTCTATTGTAATGTACCTGTCACCAGCTTGTAACTATGTTCTCTAGACAATTAAACCGGGTGTGTGTATGGAAATTCGGCCCATCAACGTATTGTATTTTAATTTAGTCTGGAACTTTCCCCTACGGAACTATATAAGGTGGGCACTTTAGGGCCATCTTGTCTGAATTGCTTCAGTTGTTGAGACTGCGACTTGACGGAGTCCAGTGAGGACAAGGGAGGCAGAGGTGCGGCCTGTTTGAAGAAGATCCAGCTATAAAAGGTAATGACAGAATTTACCTAAACATGCGATCGTTCCAGCAGATAGTTCGAGGGGAAGTTTTCGACAGCTTCTTAATGTAATTTTGTCTTTCGGTGGTCGAAATGTAGAACCTTTGGCGCAGTCTTCGGACTCTAGTTCTGTTCCCTACTGGAAAATATTTAATGTAATGGAAGACGAGTGGTGACCCTCAGTTGTCTCCCCTTCAACATTTGAGTTGGGTGACTAAAGTTTTCAACGTCTACATTTTGAGAATATTGTCTCTGCTTTAAAGTTTCCAGCTTTAGTCACCCTTTTTAGTATGGGATTAGCCTGTGTGTTATTAGGCCTCAAGCCCACTTAGGTTCTCGTCCTTTCAGACATTTCTATAAGGAGTGCTTGGCTTTCACCTCCTTGCCTTTTGTTGATGCCCTGTTGTGTGTAAACATTTCTTTTGATTCTTATGGCCTTGTAGTGTGGGTAATTATGCCCCTGTTTATTCTGTATTATTCTTACGGTAACTGTGTCTTAATTTTTGTTTCCTTTGGGAACTGTCATTAAACTTGTTGTTGAACCTTGCAATTGTTAAGCACACCACGTGGCAACCGCGTAGGAACACTTTAAAGTGGGGTCACCCTTTGGGTTGCCTAGTGTAACTAAGATTGTCAAAAGCAACTGATTGCCTGTTCGAGGCTAGACTCGTGTAATTTTGTATTGAGACTCCTATAAAGTGTACCTGTCGGGAGCAATTATGCTCTTTCGTATGTAATTTAGTGACTAGGAGTTCCTCCCAAGTTGTTTTGTTCCTGATTTAGGATTTCCAAGTCCAAGGCATTGTTAGAGCTGACGAAATCGTTGTTAACATTTTCAACTATTCTTTGTTATACCATTAAGTTCCTATCTCTAAATTTTTAGAAAGGAAATAAATAAATATTTTGAAATTTGTTACACGAAAACTTGCTCTAAGTAATCCCGTGTCCAACCAGTCATCCCAAGCGCTTCCTATTCCTCTGTGCGCCACGGAAAATTCGGCAAGTATTATTACATTTTTGGCTATTTGCTTTACGTCGTACTGACACACATAGGTCTTATGGCGACAATAGGACAGGAAAGGTCTAGGAATCGGAAGGAAGCGGCCATGGCCTTATTTAAGGTACAACCCCAGCATTTGCCTGGTGTGAAAATGGGGAAACCACAGAAAATTATCTTCACGGCTGCCGACAGTGGGGTTAGAATTCTCTATCTCCCGGATGCGAACTCACTGCTGCGAACCCCTAACCGCACAGCTAACTCGCCCGGTATTATTATTATTATTATTATTATTATTATTATTATTATTATTATTATTATTATTATTATTATTATTATTACTACACAAATTCACAACCGAGTAGTTCTCCCACTCACAGTATACACATACGATGGTTCGCACTGTGAGGCAGTAGCTAACACATCTCGTAACAAACTAATTCCTCCACTGCTTGCTCTTTTGCAGAGTATCATTGCGTCTCCAAAATACATAATCGCGCATCCATAGAATTGTGATACATTTTAAAGAAGACATTGATTTAATACGAAAGACAAGTGAATTGTAGCAAGAAGTGTCACACTGCGCGGGTGATGTCGGGTCATTTTTAACGGGAGATCAAAGCTGATTAATTGACAAATATTGAAATTATCGTAGCTTTTGTAATATTTAATGTAGGCCATAGAGATGAACGAAATTTGGCAAATATATTTACATTATTTTTATCTACGTGTGTGATGCCTTTTCAAATTTGCACTCCGTAACCTTCCAGCTAATCATCATTCCCTTTACTAGTCACACGAATTAAGTACGATTATTTCAAAACCCCATACAAATATCATTTTAAAAATGTGTATACATGGTTTATGACTTCAGGGCCATTATTAACTGGAAGAGTTTGTTTAAAATTGAAATAGAAGAATTTTAACAAATTTCTTTTAAGAAAACTTCGTAAGACACTATTTGCATTATACATACACCTCAAAATTCCGTTTGTTGAGGGCGGAAATACTAGCCCGCAGCACATGTATGACAACGAAAATTTGTTGATATAGTTCATTGCAATACTGAACCTTATATAACAGAGTTCTAAGCTGAAATATTATCATACAGCGATTTTTCTAAGCGCAACGACGATATATGGAAGAAAATTTTCAATGAAATATACAAGTAATTCAGAAAGTCTCTCAGCCTTACTTCGTTATATTTCTTACTCTTTAATCTTTCCATTATTGGGCCGAAGCCCGTCCGTACATTAATGCTCATGTAAATCATATCTTTTTTTCAAGTAATGGCATTGTTCATTATTTCATTAGTCATTGTTGCATGCTTCAATTACACGGCGTTATGGTGACACTCACACTGAATGTGATAAACTTGTGAGTATGCTGTCTTCCATCTAGATAAGGCCTACTTTGTCAGTATTTTGTTGGCTGGTCTGTAGCAACAATGTGCTTATTTTATTTCTGTAACAGTCACTAAATAAATATTGACATTCAAAGGAGACAGTTCATTCAAGATAAATGCAGGAATCTGACAGAATGTGAAGTCGAATTCCGAAGCGCGTGATTGTGGTTCAAGTTTCTTTCCAGTGACCCTCTGTGGATAAGGGAAGCAGAAAAACAATACACCTACGGCATTCCCTGCCTGCCGTAGGAGAGGACTAAAAGGGGTGACGAAGTGATGATGAAATTAGAACCATGAGACTAGTTGTGGTCAGTCCCATTACGTGCGGAACAACATGCGTCAACTTTACTTGCGTCCGACTCGTTGGCTGAACGGTCAGCGTCCTGGCCTTCGGTTCAGAGGGTCCCGGGTTCGATTCCCGGCCGGGTCGGGGATTTTAACCTTAATTGGTTAATTCCAATGGCATGGGGGCTGGGGGTATGTGTTGTCTTCATCGTCATTTCATCCCCATCACGACGCGCAGGTCGCCTACGGGAGTCAAATAGAAAGACCTGAACCTGGTGAGCCGAACCCGTCCTGGGATATCCCGGCACTAAAACCCATACGACATTTCATTTCAACGTCACTTGCGACTAGTACAACCATTACGCGATGAACACCACGGGTCGATTTTACTTGCGATTAGTACTACTACATGTGCCTGGTTGTGGTCTCTCCTAGAGCAAAAATCACTACCACGTAAGGAACGCGAACGGCAATGGCCTCCAACTGGGTCTGTGATTAGTATCAATGGGAGGGGATTATTGTGGGAGTTGTACCATTATACGAAGAACACCATGGGTCTGTGTTGTCAGTTGGTGGTGTCATAATGTATAATATACCGTGGGTCTACATTTTACCACTATCTGAGGAACACAATGTGCATACATGGCCCGTGATTAGTTCCACGAAGTGAGGGACACCACGGGAATACCGGCACCCGTGATTATTCCCACTATGTGCGGAAGACTATGGTTCTGTGTTGCTTGTGTGTAGTTTCATTATGTGCCAAACATTGTGAGTTTGTGTTACCTGTGAGCGGTGCCATTGTGTATGACATACCAATGATCTATATTGCCTATGATTAGTACCACCATGCGAGAAAAACCATTAGCTTCGTTACCTGTGATTAGTACCATTGTAGTGGGAGTAACACCATGGTTCTGCTTTACTAGTGATTATTACCATTGTGAGAAGTCGATGGGCTGTATATTGGACCCCTTTAGATAACAAGCATCATTCCATTAATTAAGGCATTGTGAATTTGATCTACTGATTGTTTTCGTTTCACGATCATATTTTCATTGTCATTTGTTTTAGATTCTAGTCCGTGGATATATTTTGAACTTTTAATTTTCATTTCGCTGCACTCTTGCTATTAGATGCCGATGAGCTAGGCCCCTTTAAACAACATACATCATCATAATCATCGTCAGCATCAGCATATTTTCAGTGAAGATAAATTAGACTGTGTACCAGAATACGATCAAAATGACAATGAGGGGGGTTCATATTATTCTAGTTCGTGACTGAAGTACAAAACAATATTACTGATCTTGATGACTCTATAACAGTGCATCTCAATGAGCAGACAGCGAAGGCAAAAGGTAAACATGTCTTATTCTGGAATATACACCCCGCAGAACAAACCAACATAAGGACTCAATTATGTGATCATTGGTCCAGCTTCCACATTCGAAAGCCATTAAAACTCCTATTGACATTTCTTATTTATACTTCATATCAGAAATACCTTTAAAAGTTGTCCTTTAGACCAACACAGAAAGTGAGCAGGTGTTGTGAGAAAAGGTAAATAACGATAAATTTTGGAGTAACGTGTGACAGTGTTAAACTTAGGGCACTGATTGGGGTAATCCTTATTGTAGTTCATTTGAAAAGTAAGAGTTTTATGGAGCGAAAAGTATGGACCACGAATGTTTCATGCAACAATAAATCGTCGGAGATTTGAGGAACTGTTGATGTTCCTGCGTAAAAGATATGTCTAAAGGAAATTCAAAAAGCATGAAGAGCACATTTACTGCCTTTAGGGACTTAGGGGAAGACAAAAAAGTATATTTGCAAATATTGCCTCTCTTGCAAAAAAAATCTTCATTTCTGAGGACATCGAGGATTTCAGTAATATATGATCTCAACCCTGCCTACTGTCAGTTTTTGATGGATGCAGTACTTTTGCTTCCATCTCTTGGCACAGGCCAGAGCAAAGTGTAGCTTCCACTGAAGTCCCAGTCAACATCCATGGCTGTGACAATATGGAAGTTGCTGGGGTATGGGTGGTGCTGAGTAATGACATTCAGAGCATAACCAGTGTGTCTGAGTGTTATGAAAGGTATTGCTCATAGGGTTAGTTGTGCTACAATAGCACTGTCTAGCCCAGTGAGGAAAGCAATGGCAAACTACCTCACTCCTCATCTTGCCTAGTACGCTTCATTTTGGTACTATCATTGGTTTTTGTGGTTTTCCTATAACTGCACAGCCTTTGGTGGTGCTATTTGAGGATCCATCCAGTCTCTGAGCTGATGACCTAACAGACAGATGATCTCAACACCACTTTCTGTGACTCTAAGAACATCTATACTTTGAGAGTGCTTAAGGAAATAAGGTGACGAGAGAAGTACAAAAGTTGTTACAGTACTGTCACTCAATTTACCTCGGACCTTTTTGGAAGTTATCGGAATATCACAGTGGATAATTTCCTAACATGAATATTTTTGGTAGATACTTCAGTCTAATATGGACCAATACGTGTAGGTACCGCTTAGCAGAATAAGTTCCTCCTATCCTGAGAAATTTTGACAAGTAAGAGCTGAGGGTAGGAAAACCACATACTTGGATTCACTAATAATCATTATTTAGTCTCGCATGTACCTGAGAAGGGCTAATGAGTTGCATTTCTTGGTACAATGCATCACTCAGCAGAAACATTATTGAAGAGGACGTATAGCTAGAAACCATTCCTTACATCATGACCAAAGGGAACATGATCTCGCTTGATCTCATGTCGCATACATACTCGAGCAAGAAAACGACTAGAACATGGCCTCTTGCACTGATGTGTGTAGAATGGCAGAATATTTACTGTTCTCTTAGTAGAGCACAATATTGAATATCAATAAATGAAAATATAAGGTATGTCTCGCTGAGCTGGCGAGGAATTTGACAGAAATCAATACCAGTAAACATCTGAAGTTACGATCCCGTAAGTACACAGTTTATTGCGTTTTATGTGTTGCGAATAACCCTGAGTTCATTTCCTGTGACGCCAACAGTCGGAAAAGAAGAAATATGCAGGAAGCGATCACAGAAAAGGAACAATGCAAGAAACTGTGTATTATTAATTTGGAAGAAATGTACCGGGTGGGAAAAATAAAACTGCCCGAAAATTATTTACAATAGGACTGACGCGTGGTTCACCCTTGTTAATGAAGACGACAGAAGATGCTGGAAATGGCCTCATATGAAGAAAGAAAAACTGAGGATCCTAAATTCCTGACTCCACTGACTCAAACTGACTGGTAGTACTCAACATGCGAAGGTTCGTCTGGACGCTTTAACGTATGCACAGCAGGAAATGTGTAACGATAAAGATGCAAGTCCGTTTTGATAACGTTTCGACGCGACTAACCTTAATTTCCACTTGCACGTATAAACGGCGTTGAGATTTCGTCGGACTTCGTTTCAGGCTTTACTTCAATCGAGCAATATTTTCTGATTTTTGAACTCTCTTCGGATAGTTACGGTTCTTGTCCGCTTCAGAGCCTGTTTTAAGCCATTTTGTCAATAAGTTTTGCATTGCAGACTTTGCTGGAGGTTTTTCCAAAACACTTCCAGTCTTAAACTCTTACGCAAACAGTTCCACAGAGGTTTTCCAGGAATCGTGCTTCGCATAACACTCGACAATGAACACGCGCTGTTTTATCGTGGGCATCAGTTTGTCTTGCATTCAGCTGGTCGTTAAACACGTCTGCTCCTTTCACTAACTCACATGTAATGACACAGCGACAGAGATGCGCACGCGCAGACATGTGACAGCAAGAGATTGGTGCATCGAAACCACTGTTTCCAGCATTTCCTGTGATGGGCAGTTATCCTGTTCATTAGCAAGGGTCAGTTCCGCGACAGTCTTACAAATTTCCTGTGGCATATTTTGCCTATACTGTATATGTGGTGAATATAGATTTTCAAATGCTTACATTAATATATGAAAGATTATGTACGTAATACACAGAAATATAATATTCTATATTTTCCTTAGGCCTGTGACTTTCACTTATACAGTACTGTAGTTATATCAGATTGTCTCATTCTGGCGCTATATTTTAATACTTCTACTGTCAAAATAAGTTTAAATTGAATATTGTTGGGGAAAGAAGCTACTGTTAATTATGCAACTGCTTTCACGGTAAAACTGAATTTAACTCACCTGAAACAACATGAGTCCGAGGGAGTCCTGTTGGGAATGTAAGGTTTCTGGTATTATTAGAATTTCTAGGGCTAAATCTCGGTAAGTTCGTTCGGTTCTGCACCTTGATGTAGATATGGCAATGAATGACTCCCTAGAACTCGCGAAATTAACATGGCGATGTTGTAAATGAACAAGGGTTGCCCAACCGACGCCAGACTTAAAACATGACAAGGAGGTCTCTAGTACACGTATGACCTCAGTCACCACACGTCTCCCGAGTTCTGATCCCTGAGAAGTTATCTTGTTTATAATTAATGAATGTGGTTCTGTTGTGAGGAGTTCAAAGGAGTTCTACTTTCGAGAACCAAGTATATTCAATTATGTGTGCTTAAGAACTTGAAGTAAATTACAGCAGTTGCCAAGGTAATGGCGAAGAGAGTTTAGAGGGCGTATTAATTGCTTAGACAATTGTTAAAATCGTTAATGGACTACTTGTTGCTATCGTGTATACCTTCACGGATCGAATAGCAAACATAGCGAAGTCTTGTTCCTTTTTTGCTGAATGAATACCTTTACGTGAATTGAATTTCAAGCTGCATGGATGAGGTTTAATTCTAAGAAGGTTCTGAAATATATACGGAGTAGCCCATCTAAGTTTGCATTTCTGATATTACGTGAGTAATTAAAGATGGAGATACGCGGTTTATCACGTTGGTGACTAACTTTAAGGCGGACTTGAAATACCGTCTAACTTAACCAATGAAGTGCAGGATAACCGAGGTCGATAGCCGTAGTCACCAAAGTGCTGCACTGTGCGGCCAGTTTCCAGTATTCGGGAGATAGTTGGTTCGAATCCCACTTTAGGCAGCCCTCAGGATGCTTTTCCGTGGTTACCTATTTCCACTCCAGGCAAATGCTAAGGCTGTACCTTAATTAGGCCACGGCCAGTTCCTTCAACACCCGTAGCCCTTTCCTGTTCCATCGTCGCCATAAGACCTAACTGTGTCGATGCGACGTAAGGCAACTTGTAAGAAAATAATTGTAGGATACATATTTGTCCTAGAATATTTCCAGGACAAAGAGAGGTAATTTGTAAAATAGGAACGATATTGTTATTAATTTTACATCCAACTAACTAATTTGTTATGGTTTCCGGAGATATCGAGGTGCCGCAATTTTGTCCTGCAAGAGTTAATTTACGTTCTGGTAAATCTACCAGCACGGGGCTGATATACTTAAGCACCTTAAAGTGCTATTGGACTAAGCCAGGTTCGAACCTGGAACTAGGGCTGAGAAGTCCAGCGCTTTAACCATCTGAGCCACTCAGCTAGGCATAGAATGGATATAAACAAGTATTTGGTTTAATTATAAACTAATTTGTATAAGAAAAATGAAATGCGTATAAATAAATTACATTTCCATAAATGAATACTCTCTCTTCAGTTTACGGTTATACGTAACTACTGGATTGGAGTGATCTTTTCTATTCTGTTATATTCTATTATGTGAAGTACCGAACTTTAATAAGTACCGAGTCGGTAAGAAGTTGCTTTTATGAACGGAAACGCACTGATTTTCGTAGTAGGCTGCCACATTCAGGGATGCAATTATTTCCACAGTTGACTTTCCACAATTGACATGTAATAATGACGGAAATAAATTATTGTTATCACGTTTACGAATGTGGCGCAAACATTCTGAACGATGAAGATATGATGACAGTGATGCGTCGGATGTTGTTTGTATGTCAACATGATGCATGTATGAGTCATCCGTAGTCCTCACCTTCTTGATCTTCGGCAATAACTTCTGACTGTGCCACTGTCGAACACTGTACTGAATTTAATGATTGGGATAAGAATGTTAACGCATTTAGAGGTTAGGATACAAACTTACTGAAAGGAATAACAACAGTTCCGCTGTGAGATTTGCATAAACATTAGGGGCCCGGACTGCTAGAAACCCTACAAGTTATGTTACTCTCACCACATTACGGAAGAACAGGTTAGACGACAACTCCTACCTGCCAGATTAGTTTGTATTCTAACCCAATACTGCCTAATCATGCGGACTCTAGTAATGATGAAGGCTATGCACTCAGAAGACAAATTTTGCTGACTTCATTTGCTCAGACTGATAGCCGTATTTCTTATGTTCTGAGAAGCCCGACTTCGAATCCTTCTGAGATCTGTGATATTGTAAGTTGTTAAAATGCGACAACTTAGTGCCGTTTTAGCATTTTCAATCATTCCTGGGAGCAAACGTTTGACACCTCGGCAGCTCATTAAACCTATAGTATCTGGAAGAGACTTAAAATATCATTATCTTGGAGTAATGTGGTCTAATAAACCATGATTGTAAAATACGATTTGCTCTGATATGAAGTCTAAACAACACTAAAGAACAAACGAAAAGGAAAGTCCTCGGGCTTCGATGATTTAGCCCCAGATGTGATAAGGGCAACTGGAATACCAGGTTTCAATTGGCTGTATAGAGTGTTCTCGGTTATCGGAGAAGAAAACCCAAACCAAATCCCAGAATAATGGTGAAAAAGAATCATAATTCCACTGTTTAAAATGGTACATAACATTGTTGTCACACATCCTGAAGGTTTTGGAAAAGATCGTGGAAATGAGACTAAGTGGAAACCTTGCCTGAGGAAGGATAACATGGATTTAAGAAAGATCGCAACAGTATGGACTTATTATTTCAGTAATAATGCTTACAGGAATGTAGATACTGGGAACATGGAAATAATCTTGTGATTACACTCTGGGGCACTGAAAAGGCCGCCGACAGAGTCCTTCGGAACAAGATGTAGGGATACCCCGAAGACTCAATGTGCCAACATACCTGACTGACAAAGTAAGAATGCATTACCAGATTTGCTACAGATGTGTTCAGATAGCCAGTTTACGATCTAAATTGTTTGAGACAAAGGGAGGTGTACAAAAATGTAGTGCTCTGTCCCCACTTTTGCTCGAAATAGCAATGGAAAAAATTATTAAATCTATCTGGAAAATGGACAACGGACCAATTGACCTGGTATTTACTGATGTTGTCCTGTTATGGGAAAAAGCAACAACTGACGTACAGGAAAACTAACTGAGTGGAACAATGAGCCGAAAATAAGTGAAACAAAGACCGTAAGAATGACCAACAGGAATGTAATAAACTTAATTCGCTTTTTGGAAGGAACCAAATTACAATTTCACTTCAAGTACCGTACCTCGGAAGTACAATATCCAAGGACAACACTGTCCAGCAAGAAATACACAGCAAGACACAGGAAACGTCAAATACTTACAATTAAGTGTGAAACCTACTCTGGGACTACAAACTACCAAAACATGTAAACCAACCCTCTACAACAACTACCTGAACTTCAATACAAATTGTCACATGTGGTTCAGAGGCATGTAGTCTGCTAAACAATGACTAAAGCACAATTCAGGCGACATAAGTGACATCCATTAGAATTATGAATTAAATACCCGCAAGGACAAAATTAGGAATGAAGTAAACAGGAAACTAGTTGACATTAGGGTACCTATTACCTGCGAAATAAAAAAGCGCAGACGTCAGAACAGCTGACAGTGGGGATTGAACCCATTCACTTCGCGAATGTAGAGCTTGAGTCAGTCGCACATTAAAACGCCCGGCCATTCCGCACGGTAAGTTTTATGATCCAAATTCAAAACGATTTAAAAAGTGCAATATATTAAATTCAAGGCCTGTGTAAAATTTATATTTTATCATTGTTCATTGACGTTTCACATTCAGGCACTGGATTATTTCTACGGATGGGTTTCGTAAACAACAACAACTACTACTACTACTACTACTACTACTACTACTACTACTACTACTACTACTACTACTTACATGGTCCCTGAAGAGGTCTGGTGCAGTTCTTTTGAACTATAAACGACACACACACACACACACACACACACACACACACACACACACACACACACACACACACAGTCCCCAATCAAAAGTAATTAAGGTTAAAATCCCTGACCCGGCCGGGAATCGAACACTGAACCCTTTGAACTCAAGGCCAGCATGTTAACCATTTATCTATTGAGCCGGTAACTGATCGTAAGGAGTATAGAATTTGTAATCGCTTCATTCCACGAAGATGTAATTGTTCGCTCGCACATGATAGGTAAAACTTGCCACCATGCAGTGTGCCAGTGTTTGTATGATATATACACGTAGCACAGCAATAAATAACATGTGTCTGCACCAAGTACGTTACATATCATATTACGGTGAGCTATTCACACCTGTTCACACCTGGACTTTCTCTCTACTGAACAGCAGGGGTAAAGGGATACTTGAACTATGGCTCCGACAGTGAAGGGCGGGATTGCATAACTTAACACTTCGAACCTTTGAACCGCATTAACATGCTGACTCCGAGTCGGATGTATTTTGAATATTTGGAGAATAACTACAAAATTATATAAGTAATGATAATGCATCTAAAACAAATTAAAGTATTTGATTCTTGTCATGGCTGGGCTGTAACCTGTTCAGAGGACAACACCTTCAGCATGAAAATATATCGTTTTATTTTTCATTTAAACTCTCTGGGTCTCACCGTGGCACTGTGTCAGCTGTCAGATTCATCAGGATAACAGTGTGACGTCTGATTGATTTTGCACTCTGTGGTGTAAAGTATTATTGAAAACAACTCAGGAGGTCAAATGGACTGTATCGCTATTGACCTATCCAAGGCTTTTGATATGGTAAATTGTGGGAGATTACAGACGAAAATCAGGGCTGTTGGACTAGAAAAAAAGAGTGGTTGAATGGGTGCTAAATTTCGAGAAAATATAACTCATAGAATTAGAGTAGGTGATGCGTTATCTGATCCTGTAATGATTAAGAGCGGGTCCTTAAATGGATGGCCCAGCGGTGTAGGGGTAGCGTGCCTGCCCCTTACCCGGAGACCCCGGGTTCGATTCCTGGCTAAGTCAGGGATTTTTATCTGCATATGAAGGCTGGTTCGAGGTCCACTCAGCCTACGTGATTTCAATTGAGGAGCTATCTGATGGTGAGATGGCAGCCCCGGTCTTGAAAGCTAAGAATAACAGCCGAAAGGATCCGTCGTGCTGACCACATGACACCTCGTAATCTGCAGGCCTTCGGGATGAGCAGCGGGCGCTTGGTAGGAGGTAAGGCTGTTTGCGGATGATCTTATACCTTGTAGAGTAGTAAATTATGTGCAGGATTGTGGGCGACTGCAGGGAGACTTAAACAATGTTGTGAGATGGAGAACAGACAATTGTATAAATGTAAATGGGATGAAGAGTCAAGTTGTATGTTTCACCAAGAGGAAAAGTACCCACAGTTCTAATTATTGTGTTGATGGGGTGATAGCACCTCATGAGGAACAGTGTAAGTACCTAGGTGTTTATATAAGGAATGATCTTCATTGGGGTAATCTCATTAACGAGATAGTTAAGAAAGGTTACAGATTGCATGGTTATGAGAGTACTTCGCGGTTGTAGTAAGGATGTAACGGAAAGGGTGTGAAAGTCTCTGGCAAGACCGCAGCTAGAGTATGGTTCCAGTGTATGGGACCCTCACCACGGCTACTTGATACGAGAAACAGAAAAAAATGCTAAGGAAAGTAGCATTGAGTGATTTCCGACAAAGGAGTAGTGTTACGAAAATGTTGCAAACTTTGGGCTGGGAAGACTTGGGAGTAAGGAGACGAGATGCTCGACTATGTGGTATGTTTCGAGCTGTCAATGGAGAATTGGATTGGAATTACATAAGTAGATGAATAAGCTTGAGGGGAGTTTTAAAAGTAGGAAAGATCACAATCTGAAGATAAAGTTGGAATTCAAGAGGACAATTCAGGGCAAATATTAATTTAAAGGACGAGGAGTAAGGGATTGCAATAAATTACGAGTACAAAGGGAAATGTACAACAATTTTCAATATTCTTTGAAAATGTTAAAGAAAAACCTAAGTAAACAATTGACAGTACTCTGCCAATTCGGCGACAATCCTAAATACGGATTGATTGATTGATTGATTGATTGATTGATTGATTGATTGATTGATTGATTGATTGATTGATCGAATTCGAAATAAATACATAAATAAACAAATTAATTAATTAATTCATTAATTAATTTCAGTACACAGTTCTGATGATTTTATATAAAATACAAGTGCATATAAGTGCGATAAAATAAGTTTGATAAAATGAGAACAACAAAATCTTGGCGAAAGACAGCTTTGGTTGGCTGACATTCCTGATATCCTTATACTCGATTGGGCACTCATTCGTGGAATAGTCTGTGTTTCAAGGTGTGTGTAAAGCTCTTAGTATTAAATTTCAAGAAGATATATTCACTGAACTATTGCTGCTGAATATACCTAGGTAGTTACATACAGATAGATGTATTAACCACTAACAGGCTATTCACAATTTGACCTATAATCTATGTATTTCTTACAACTAACTGATTGTGTATGTATGTATGTATGTTTAGTCTTCAGCTTTAAGGCTGGTTGGATCTTCAACAGCTCCACCATCACCTGTCATAGATGGCCTAGGCATCACTGAAGAGGCGTACTAGGGAAATGAGAAGTGATGTAGTTTCCTGTTGCTTTCCTCACCGACCTAATTTAAGGTAATGGTTATTCTGCCCGAAGGCAGGTCCGAACCTCCGCAGAGGTGTTCCTGAGCCGGACTTTACGTACGGTAGGATGGCCAGTTCTTGTGCGCTCCTCCATTCCCTTACCCCCCACCAACAGCGCGTGGCAACCCATCCAACTCCTGACCACGCCCAATGTTGCTCAACTTCGGAGATCTCACAGGATCCGGTGTTTCAACACGGCTACGGCCGTTGGCCCTCACCGACCTAGAAGTTGCTATTACATATCAGTCTGCCAAGCCCACTGAAATGCATGCACCAACCGACCCTATGAGCAACATTTTCACACCATTCATAGCAGGGACTGGCTGCAGCAAGAATGCCATTACTAACATCGCTCATACCTCAGTCACTTTCATATTGTCAAATCCAAGGATAAGACAGAGACAGATCAATGAAAGTAACAAAATTGCTCTAGCCCATACCAGAAGGCATAGTGCACTGTAAACACTAGGTCCTGCCAGCAAAGCCATCAACTAACTTATTATTTCCTTATAATTACATATTATTTACAAATAATCACGAACTATAATGATAAAAAAATTAAAATCTTGCAAGACTACATAGAAATCTATTATTTTGCCATATGTAATGCTGCCTTTCTAATTGTCTTTATATAAGAACAGAAGCAATCCACAAATTTCCCAACACTGTTCAGTGTCTGCAGTGACTGTATTAACCACGAACTCCTGTGGTGTTCAGTTCCACACTTGGTCTCGTGAAAGGTAGCTCCGTGCCTGGTGATTCGAGCCGGAACATGAAGTGGTATTAGATGCAGCAGCTGCGGACACTCTATTCTATTAGTTATGTATTTCATTGCGAACATTGCGTTAGCATATTAAGTTAATCAATTTTAGTAAAATTAAGAAAATCCTAATGAGGAGTAAGAATGAAACCTTACGGAAAAGAGTTTACATCTTACACAACAAAATGGTAACGTCCTTAAATCCTACGGGGATCACATCGATACAAGTCCCTGGAATCCTGCTACCATACCGACCTCAACGTCTAACAAATATGCTTTTCACACAGATACAAGATGCGTCTCCAAGAATCACTGATGTCCAAAAAATTGTCTACAAAATGCTTGCGATCTTCAACGATTTCAGTGTTGGAAATAGAACTGATGGATATGGAAATGTGATGGATAAATTAGGGGAAGATATGGAACCTAATAGGAAGTGTTTACTGGACTTCTGTGCTAGTATGGGATCATCAGTTACGAATAGACTCTTCAAGCATGAGAAGGAAGCCGTACTTGCCTGTGTCGAATCAATTACAAATAACTTGAAATCTTTTCAGTCTGCCGAACACACAAGTACAATATAGCATATCTATAAATAAAATCATTATTATTTCGTTATTGAAGGAACATAATCCGATTCTGTGAAATCACGCTCGAATATTTAGAAAGTAACGTTTATTTCTGCTTAATATTCAGGAACTTGAAATCTGGAAAATTTCTTAATGTTGTCCTTCTTCGTCTCTACTAAAGCATTGAACGCTTATACGAGGATATATCCTTGTGTTCTGATATGTATCTATATAAATAAAATATATCCTTATGTTCTGACATGTATCTATATAAATAAAATATTAATAACCGCGTGTTTGCACATTGAAAATTTCAGTGAAATTTTCATTCAGTTGTCCGTTTCAGGTGTAATAATGACCATCTGTATATCTTTTGGCTTTGGTGTCTGTTCGTTTGTCTGCTCGTTAGAGTTCTTATAACTTGAGAACTACTGGATATATTTCTACCAAACTTCATTTTTGGAATCCATCCGTCCTTGGATAGGTTTTAGGGTCAATATTGTTTCTAAATCCCTGATTTGACAGGTGGTTTATACGAAGCCGAAACCGTGATTTTGCACTCTAACAAAATATACAAAACCAAATTTAATGGAAGAGTTTACCTTATTAGTTTCGAAATTACGTCGGAGCTGCAGGCTGACTTTCCGTGGCTCTCGCATAGATAACTATGACGTAACTAAACAAGTTTAACTAAGAAATGAATCGAAAAATGCCACGGATTTAATTACAAAATGCGTTTCACCTGCCACAAGCAGTGCAGTCGGCTTCGTCAGTTAAATGAAAATACAGAAAATGGCCACAGGATCGTAGAGAATAGGCCCTACATATTTATACCACTTTACAAGAAAATTAACCTAACGGGCTTTAAGAATTACGTGACGTAATGTAGACTTATTGCATTTTACCTGTTTTCTTCTCACTACATACATCACTCATACCACAATGAAATCTGGTTAACCACACGGAGTCACTCAATATGTTTTACCTGAATTAAAATTATTTCTTGATACTTGGCAATAAAGTTAAAAGTAGAAATCAGTAACCATATCACCTCGTATGATATGATTCTCACCAGTGAATAGAGTGGAAGAAATACATAGGATATAGTAAAATTTTAACAGATCGAACGACTGACTTAAAGAGTTTTGCTTGAAAATTCTCAAGGTACTTCCGTTCACTCATCGCTGCCCTGTTTAATGCAGAGACCAGATATTGCATATGTTTTTAATATTTATCAAGTATAACTGGGAAAATGTAAGTAGTGAATATGGTTCTATGATCTAGAGTCCTTCAGACACTAGGAACATCAAATTAATTGATGCAGTACAAAAGCAGTTCTTAAAGTGTATTTACTTGAAACATTTACACAATTACCCGAAATTTCTGTCCTACTCCGCAATGTTGTCATACTTTGGTATTAAAACTTTGGAACAAAGTCGTAGGAAGTGCATGATATTATTTTTGTATAAAATACTGAGCAGTAAAATTAATGACGAAGGGTTACTCGGAAATATACCATTTTACGTTCCTCAAAAGTTTGGCAGGTTCAAGAATATATTTTACATTATGAAGTACCACAGAGAAGCCTACAAGAATTCTCCTCTTAATGAAATTCTGGAACTTTATTATGGATATAATTTTTATGAATCAAATCAACTTTGAATGCGCATTGATACTTTCCTGTAAAACAAACACTGTTGAAAATTATCTCCGTTTCCTGTACGTGTCTTATTTTATTATCCTAGTTGTTATTTTTATTTCTCATCATTGTATTCTATTGGTCAATTTATCTTCTTCTATTTGAATCTACATTTTTAAATGGCCTATAAATTAAACACTACCGGGCAAGTTGGGCATGCGGTTTGCGGCGCGCAGCTGTGAGCTTGCATCCGGGAGATAGTAAGTTAGAGCCTCACGGCCGAGAGCCCTAAAGATGGTTTTTCGTCGTTTCCCATTTTCACACCAGACAAATGCTGGAGATGTACCTTAATTAAGACCACGGCCGCTTCCTTCCCACTCCTAGTACTTTTGTATCCCATCGTCGCCAAGGGACCTACCTGTGTTGGTGCGACGTAAAGAAAATTGAAAAAAAAACCACTTTATTTCTCTTCTCAGAATATTTTGCACATTGTATCATGTTTATTTCGTACTCTCCCTTGTAACACACTGCTCGTATAATTTAACTGCGCAACTAAATGTGCTACGTTGTATTATATACCACTGTTAAAGTAGTTTATTGTAGTATCTGTATATTTTTATTGTATTACCAACTTCCTCTTGCTTGGAAACCTTAAATCTAAAGTGGGCAGTTCATTGTATTCAATTTGAATTTGAATTTTTTTCTATTCAGTTAATGATTAGTAATGTAATTATTAATATATATTGTGAATATTGTAATTGGGTGAAAGCCTGTTATACTGACCATTAAATCTTATAAATAAAGTTGTAGGGGGTCCGCTGTCTGTAATTCCTTTTGTTTTGCCAAATTTTCAAATATTTTTCCGTTTTAGGTCAACTCAAGACCGAATCGGTGGTTTTTACTTTTCGTGTCTGTTTGTTTGTTTGTCTGTTTGTCTGTTCCACCATCACGTCCAAACGGCTGGATAGATCTCAACCAAACTTCATATTTAGAGTATACACATCCCGGGAAAGATTTCGATATGCATATCATTTTAAAATCTTTGGAAAGACGGGGTTTTTATAGGACAACCACGACGGTTTTCCTCCATTTTCTCTTATACTATTGATTTTCTGTAAACTCTGTGGACCGTATGTGAAAGGTCTCTTCATTATAAACAACTTTCGTTATGTTCATAATTTACCTTACTGTTGAAATGACGGAGAAATTTACTATTTTCTGTCATTACCATGCTCTGCATTGAGTGACCGACAGACCGACAACGAATATATGGGTTACCATGGCAACGTCTCTGACTGCTTGCCAGCAGGGAAGTAACGTATTGCCATTTTCCTCATCATTCCTTTAAATTCGTGGTTGTTCCTTGGGTAGAAAGCAAGAGAGTCTTCAATCGGCCATTCTGCGGGATATTGGCGGAATATCATTGGAGGTTATAACCGTCCTCGAATAGCTTAAGTCATAACACAAATATTCCTCTTCTTATCTGATTACCTAAGAATCCCTGCGCCTAAATTTCTCTCCGATTACTGCTTTCTTATATCCATAACTCACACCGGCATAATTTATTGAGGAGCGTTTGATTTTCCAATACATTCACTTGGTATTTACATATTTGTCGTCATCCGGATGTCTTCAGTTATAATCCATTTTCTATTAATTTCAACTTACTAAACTGCATTATTTTCTTCCTTAATTACCACGTATGTATACGAGTGCTAATCCCGAATGCTGGACACTCTTTTCTTTCAGGAAATATTCTAAGCTATGCAAATGTATAACTTTTGGCCCAGGAAAATTCCGAAATATGGATGCAATTTTAACGGCGGTGCAGACCTTCGTTTCGGGGTAATTGGTGGCTAATCAGTAAGTCATATCACAAGTCAGAAAGCAAATGGCGTTTCATTTTGGAGAGATCTACAACTTTTGTCCTATAACTCTTCGTCGTATTTCTATACCTAATACGTTAAATACAGCTTTATTTCTCGATTTCAAGTTGATTTTGTACTTTTACACGTATATGTTATCATTTGGCACACTTATAGGAAAGGTAGAATCATGACATTCGGCACGCAAATTGACATGACATCCCACTATCGGCAGCCCTGAAGATGGTTTTCCGTGGTTTCCGATTTTCACACCAGGCAAATGCTGGGGCTGTACCTTAATTAAGGCCACGGCCGCTTCCTTCCAACTCCTAGGCCTTTCCCATCCCATCGTCGCCATAAGACCTATCTGTGTCGGTGCGACGTAAAGCCCCTAGCAAAAAAAAAATAAAAAAATTGACATGACCATTGGCCATGTTATAGCCAAATTTTATGATTCTAGCTGTCACATGAGTATCAAAAATATAAAGTAGTATGTAAAAACTGTACGAAATTTCACCCCATTCAATGACTCTAACTCAATCTAACCCATAAATATAGGAGATACGAGAAGATGTCATAGGACCAACCATGTAGAGCTCTGAAAGGGGCGTCTGATGGTGAAGTCCGTTTGTAGATACGTCATACAGTTTCAAGCAGTAAGTATCGAAATAAAGGTCTACACTTCTAGAGTGTGTCTGTACATTGACAATTTTGCCGAAATTTCCGTACAGTTATCCGTTTCAGGTGTAATAATGACCATATGCATATATTCAGTTTTGGTGTCTGTCTGTTTGTTTGTCTATAACTTGGAAAGTACTGGATATATTTCCACCAAACTTGATATTTAGAATCCACTTGTCCTTGGTAGGTTTTAGGGCAAATATTTTTTCTAAATCCCTGAATTGACTGGGGAATTATACGAAACCGAAACCGTGATTTTGCATTCCCACAAAATATACACAACCTGCCTTAATTGAAATTAATTTCTAAGCCTTTTTCCTCATGTGCATCATTTCAATACGAGGATTAATAAGGGAGATATCATTAACGGACCGTTTTCCGGTGCAAGTACCACCAGACTTAACTCAAGAGCGGGTGCGTGTAAAGCGTATATTTTACAACTTGAAAACTAATGAAAATATTAGAGCCAAACTTTACATTAACATCCACCTGTCCAACGGTAGGTGTTAATCGTCAATAACATTTCATGTTCCCGGAATGGACTGGCGGTTTATAGGGAACCGAAATGGTGATTTTACTCTTACACAATATATACAGTACAAGACCAACCTGACTGGAAATCGACCAAACGTGACGGAATTCCGTCTCTAAAACTTTCTTTCATGTGCATTTTTTCGACAGGAGGATTAATAAGGGAGGTATCATAAACGGTCCGTTTTTCAGGTTAAGTCCAGCGGATATAGCCCAAACGGTGTTGTACGTGGAGCAGGTTCCTTATCTATCTATGTAAATAAAATCGTAACGACTGTGTGCCTGTAAATTGACTTTTTTGGCGAAATTTTCGTACAATTTCACATTTAAGGGGTAATAATGACCATCTGCATATATTTGGTTAAGTTTCTTGAAAGTCCTAATTTTTACACTCCTCACCGAAAACCCAGATTGCGGCATAAACTGCCAGTTGAAGAAGGATATTGAAATTTGGTAAAATTATACGTTTTAGCCTGTAACGGACGGAAAAATTGCAAGATCTTTAAATTTTTCCCTTTTTATCCCGAAGAATATCGAAATATGGAGGTAATTTGAATTATGGTGCAGACCTTCAGGAAGTATTATCACATAACGGATGGCACAATCCCCGTTCAATATGGAGTGATCTACAACCTTGGTCTTACGACTTTTTGTCGTATTTCTATCCCTTTTACTTTTGATTTTTCTGTATTTGTCGATGTTAAGTAAATTTGGACTTTTCACATACTTAATTCATACCTTCCATCACTTATAGGAAAGATAGAATCATCAAACTCTACACGAAAATTGGTCCACCCAGTAGCCATATGTGTGCCAAATGCTATGTATGTAGCTGTCACTTAATTATCCGAAAAGCAATGCAATGTGAGATAATCTTACACAAATTTTACCCTATTCCACGTTTCTTACTCAATCTGACCCATGAATAGATGAGATATCATATGACCAGCCATTTAGGCCGCTAAATCCGTCGTCTTATGGTACTATCCTTTCTCGATAAGATGTACCGTTTAGCAGCAGTTAATCTGTAAATGAAGGTCTGCAATATTGTAAACAAGCACATACTTTCGTATGTCGAACTATATATATTCACTGATGTCGATTTTGTAGCGATCGAGAAAGGGTGTGTCTGCTATTGTAATGAGTACTCCCCACACCGACTTTGATTGGTAGTAGGAATGGGGTGCTTCTCCAATTCTTGTGTAACTGGCATTAATAAGGCAGGCCTACCATTGTAATGAATAATTCACTTCTCGATTTGACTTGCAGAAGGCAAGGGAGCATGCAGTTTTGTTCAAAACTCCCCTTACCCTATTGTTTTTGACGGTAGGCAAGCGTTCCCGCAGTTATAAACAGATGTACCCATCTAAAATGTGACTGGCATTAGGCATACTGGCCTGCTATTTTGATGGAAACTCACCAACTTGGTGTGACTGGCAGTAAGCTGGCTGGCAGTTGGAAAAGGGGCCTGTCATTATAATGATAACTGCACAACTCAATTTTGACTGGTTGTAGGGAAGTTTCCTGCCATTATAATAAAAACTCCTCAATTTGTAATATGTCTGGAAGGTGGAAAGGGGGCTGCCATTGTAACGGAAACTCCCCAAATCGATTTTGACCGCGCAGTAGGCAATGGGGCCTGCCATTATAATGTAAACTTTCCAACTCGATTGTGAATGGCAGTAGGCAAGTGAGCCTGTCGTTATCATCACAAATCCGTAACAAGCACTTTACATTGGAAACAACGTATGGGAACCTCTCCATGCTGTTTCTCGTATAACGCTAAGATACATGCTTTTTTTAAACAATTTTATTTACTGCATGTACAGTATTTATTTCTATATTCGTATACAATGCAGAATACCGTAGCGAAGCACGGGTACATTTTCTAATAAATAAATAAATAAATAAATAAATAAATAAATAAATACATTTAACTTCATAGTAATTACCAACGTATGTATTAAACCTATCATCAGGCTTCGAAGTGGAGAAGGCAATAAGGAAGCCAAGCAGTTGCAAAGCTGCTAGTAGGGATGGTGTTACAGCAGAGGTAATAAAAACCATGGACTCTACTGGAAATGAGGTGATAAATCTACTTTGTCGGTAGATACGAAAATCCAGAAAATGGCCACAGGATTGGAGTGAATACATATTCATACCACTGCACAAGAATGACAACCCAACGGACTGAGAGAATTACAGAATTATTGCCTATAATATCCAATGAAAGCAAAATCCTATTGAACATAATCTACGGTAGATCAAAAGCTTTCCTCCTCTCACACATTTCAGAAGAGCAAAAGGGTGTTTATGGTTGGGAAAGGCACACGATATCAGATATCAAATATCCGTCAACTGATCGAGAAGGTCAGAGAATTCAACGTAACTACAGTATATCCATGTGCTTTATGTGCTGATTATACAGTGATCCTAGCATCTAATTAAATTCAACTCACGAGAATTATGAACTTACTAAGCGAACTAATTACAGAGTTTAGGCTTAAGGTAAGCACTAACAGCACCAAAGTAATGATAGACCGTTGAAACAATTTCTGTCACTTGAAAAATATTTGTAGTTTTGCAGTGGTGGAAGACTTTATCTACCTTGACTCCAATGTAACAAATGTGAGAAAAAATCCGAGAACTGCATTCACCAGAATAGCCATGGTGAAAATGACGAACATCTGGAAAGATCGTCACAAATACAGGTCGCTAAAATTGAGACTTGTCTACTCTCATATTTTCAATTCCCACATATCGTCGGTGCATATAGAAAAACCGCTATGTGATGTATTTCAGCATAGAACTCTGACAAGAAATTTTCTATTAACTAAAGTTCAGTTTTGTATCAGATATAAAAACGAATTTTCGTTCTAAGTGATATATGCACTGCGGATCAGTATTTCTCAGTCAACATGGTCATTTTCCGGTATTTTAAGGCACAACGATATGTTCATGATATATAGACAGTAAAGAGGTGTGACAGATGCCTTTGAGTTGTGGTGTTACAGAAAGATGCTACGTATTCCATGAACAGCCTATCGCACTAATGACTGTAAGATCTCGGAATATCATGCCAACTGTCCAGTAGAATCCAGCAACAAACACTGAGAATATTCGGCCAAATGGCGAAAAGCCACTATTTAGGAAAACGAATTACTGTGGACATTTTAGAACGTTCACACATTAAGGGTAAAGGGAATGCGGTAAGATAGAGTATTGAAATATTGTAACCTACAAGATATTGACGTTCAATAGTCCGTTATATTGCAATTGATGAGGACAGGTGTGTTGAGTAAGGGAAATCACTGTTGCTAATGACCTGCTAGGGCTGGAAATAACGTGTGAGGAGTAATTGGAATGTGGAAATAACCTGTCCTTTGAGGAAATTAAGTATGTTTCTCGCGTTACTGTTTTTGTGTCTTTAGAATGCGTAATGTCGTCTCCAAGTATTTGTACAATTTTCAGTAGTCCGTGTGGAGAAGATTAGAAGGGCTGGTCATTAATTGATATGTGGTTTATCAAGATATGTCATGCTTGCCTACAATTCTGTTATCATTCTGCCAAGAATTGCATTGTTTTTAATTGCGTGTTGAAGTTCTTTCCCAAGAGATGGTTTAGGGTCGAACATTTCTTCAATGTCCATTTCAACTCTGCGTTATTCTCTGGAGAAGCGACCGAGCAGGTGGATCACGAAGCTATCAGTTTGCATTCGGGAGATAGTGGGTTCTGATGTATTCACAAAGACGCACACAAAATGCCATCACTTGTGCACACGGTTTTAATTTACAATTTATTTATGCATTACACACACATCAATAAATCACCTTTTCGACCAAATGCCTATCACGAAGAATAAGAAGACTGCAGCAAATGCATGTCAACTACAAACTCAACAAAACCAATTCACATAATTCAAACACACGCTACCACGACTTCCACACAAGTCCCATCAAAGCAACAACTCATGGGTTAATGAATATTGCTTCCAAGATATATCAGTCTATTACAATGATGTCAGTTCGAACCCCACTGTGGGCACTCCTAAATATGATTTTCTGATGTTCTCCATTTCCACACCAGGTAAATGCTGGGGCTGTACCTTAATTAACGCCACGGTCGCCTTCTTCTCGCTCCTAGCACTTGCTTGTGCCATCGTCACAATAAGACCGATCTTGTGGATGCAATTCGTACAAAAGTAAAATAAAAACCTAGACAAGAGACGTTCTACAAACATTGATTTTACGAGGAAAATGGAACATGGTTAGCGATCAGTTTGTAATTGAAAAACTCACGATATTCGTAATTATTTATAGTATCGAAGGGAAATAAATATGTGAATGTGTTGTACAAAAGTGTACTTTATGACAAAAATACTGATCGAACGCTGGTAGATCATACTGTGATATAGTGTTTCATAATAAAATATGACAACCAAGCTCGATAGCTGAAGTCGCTTAAGTGCGGCCAGTATCCAGGATTCGGGAGATAGTGGGTTCGAATCCCACTGTCGGCAGCCCTAAAGATGGATTTCCGTGGTTCTTCATTTTCTCTCCAAGAAAATGCTGGGACTGTACCTTAATTAAGGCCACGGCTACTTCTTTCCCACTCCGAGCCCTTTC
This sequence comes from Anabrus simplex, assembly GCF_040414725.1. Taxonomy (NCBI): domain Eukaryota; kingdom Metazoa; phylum Arthropoda; class Insecta; order Orthoptera; family Tettigoniidae; genus Anabrus; species Anabrus simplex. The sequence goes on from NC_090272.1 coordinate 163,127,907, forward strand.
CTATCCCATCGTCGCCGTAAGACCTACCTGTATCGGTGCGACGTAAAACAACTTATAAAAATATAAAATAAAATAAAAAATATGACTTGTTTTACTTCTCAGTATGCATTTGCCCAAAACGCTCTTTACCTATAAACTTGTACAGTTCTATTATATTAGAAAAGTGACAAGCGGAAATTTGTATGGAAATTCATCTGTAGTAATAACTATAGCTTCAGGTTTCCTTCAGAGAAAATATGAAGCTCAAGTTGAATTTATTTTGACTATTTAATTAATGATACTAAAAGTGTGTAAATATAAAACAAATTAATTACAATCGTAAACAAAACTCTAATTTTTAGACAGTAATACGTTAGAACACAAACTAATTTTGTTATTAGATAGCCCGCTCTGGCGTAATGTTGCGAGAGTAACATAAATTCTAGGGGTTCTGATGAGCCATACCCCCTTATGTTTCTGCAACGCGCATACCGTAATCGTTGTGCAGACTCGAGTTTACTTGTTACTCAGTAAGTTTGCATTCTAAATCTATTACAGACTAAAATCCCGGGCTCTAGTCATAACCCATTCAGAGAAGAAAACCTTTAGCGCAGAAATATACGGTTTTACTTTTGCATTTAAACTCTACGTATTTATCGGCTATCGGCTTCATGACTATATATTCTGAACGCAACTAAAGCATGATATAGCAAAGATGGTTTAAAAGATGCTTAAAAATACTTGTGCACGCCAATTTGAAGAATTTATATAAAAACAAGTGCATTAAGTTGCGATAATAAGGAAGTGATAATACGATAGACAGCTGTTGATAGCTGATAGTTCGAAGTTCCTGATGTTCTTGTACTGGAGTGGTCAATGGAACCATAAGTTAACCATGGAACATAGAAGCGCACCTTGTTATTAAAGATAGCACGTACAAGTGCACCTTCCTACTGCAAAAATGCTGTTTCTATATTTTTGCAGTGACTAGTCAAAATATTTCTATGAAAATGAAGCGCAATCATGAAATATGAAACACACCAAACGTAGCACTGTGGGAAGCAATGGGGTAAGTGAACTTGTCAGCAAATTTTGTTATCCTCTTGTATCAATCTTGTATCAGTCTTCAGATTTCATTCATAAATCAATAAACATATATTCGTAGTACCGATCTAATATGATCATGTAACAGTGAGTTTGCATTTGGGAGATGGTGGGTTCGAATAATACAATCGGGAGCCATGAATATTGTGTCCCGTGGTTTCCTATTTTCATATCAGGCAAATGAGGAGCTGGAACATAATTAAGGCCACGGCCGCTACCTTCCCATTCGTATTCCTTTCCCACCCTTGCGTCGCCAAAAACCTTTGATGTGTTAATGCGACGTTTGGAAAACCTAACCATGTTTATTGTATAGTAAGCATTCCTATTTGTACGGAGAGAACACACTTCTGCCTGGTCCTAATAATGCACAACATGGAGCTGAATGCACCTGATTTTCACATACATGGGTAATCCGGCTATCAGCTGTGTAATATCTCTACCATTACAATTTTGCAATCCTCTTGCTGTTTCCCTCATTCGAATCAATTTGTGCAATGAGCGAATGTGAACATTCTCACAGATATTGCGCAAATATTAGAGCGAAGAAACGCAGCTGAAAACTCAGTTAATGAGTTTTGAAAGTTTCACAAAGCAGTCTGCGGATATTTAGGGGTAAAGCTGATTGATTGCTATAAGTCTTCTTATTAGCATATGTGCTATCAGAATTTGTTCACTTCGCTCCGCGTTCAAAACGTAAAAAAAAGCCCCGCGTTACATAAATATTTCCTATGTAATGGACTGTGTTAAGTAATGATTTAAAAATGGTGACGGCAGCCCTGGAGATGGTTTTCCGTGGTTGCCAATTTTCACACCATGCAAATGCTGGGGCTGTACCTTAATTAAAGCCACGGCTACTTTCTTCCCAATCCTAGCCCTTTCCCTTCCTCCCGTCATCGAAAACTTTCGATGTGTTACTATGACGTTAAAGGTGTTATAGAAAAAAAAGAAATTGTGAACCAGGTGCAAAATTTCCTTTATATTGAAGGGCCAAAAAGGTGTTTTGAAAAATAGCGTAACAATAGATTTCATTACGAAACTTTACAGGCAGGTATAAGTATACACAGTAGTAGGGCACTGAAACGCATTACTACTCAACATAATCACTCACAATTATTGCCCAAGCGCTTGTTCCAGGGTACACCAAGGTATCGATGCGAACCTGGAATAAATCTGCGTTAAGACGCCGTAACTCCGTCATGACGTGATGCTAAATAGAATCGCTTACAGCTCAGATGATTCTTCAGCGGTGCGAAGAAATGCAAATTACAGGGTGACAGATCAGGTTTGTACGCAGAATGATACAGATGGTTTATTTCCTCACCCGGGAGCGACGGTTAATATTACTGTGAGTCACTGGAGAGTTTGACGGTAGCAATTCGCAGAAAACAACTACAACCGACGTCGTGTAGCTGCTTGACAACGCCAGACCACACAGAGCCTTGACTGACAAGTGTGTCATAATTACAGTGTGTTCTTGAGCTGTGTGTGCAGTTACGTCTGTCTAGTAAACGAACTGCGAATATTGCTTATAGGAGACAAGCACAATTAGGTCCAAGTCGAACGAGGAAACTTATGCATACGCGCGGAGCATTATCTTTTTTCTCCTTCAAACACACCACTTCCCCTCCCTCTCCTTTCCTTCCCTGAAGCACGGAAGCGGATTATCCTCTGGCATAGCGAATACGGCGAGCTCGTTCATTTGAATCGCGAGCCTGGAAGTAATAAAGTGAGCTCACTTTCCCGAAAAGAAACATTTTCTCCGCCAATCCGATTGCAGCATCGTACTTTATTTTCGTCGGTGTAGTAAACGGCGAATGCCATCCAACCTCATCGGAGTATCTGCTTTACGTGGGATGCACCCGGCTAGCAATAGGCAAGCAATACTATTATTATTATTATTATTATTATTATTATTATTATTATTATTATTATTATTATTATTATTACGAAACACTTTTTACTCCATTGTAGATCGCGTCGTAGAGGCGTTTAAAACTGCTGATATTTCACCGTAGATTCGGTTTCATATTTTAAAAATCTCTAACTCTTCAAAGGCCAGTGGTTGACATAACTGTTATCCATGACTGCACTACAGCCTTCAAAATCCGTGGAAACTTACGGAGAAATTATTATAGACATGTTGACGTCCGTGAATGGTAGCAAATGAACATCCCTTCCTCTCCCCCTCCAACACACAAATTACGGGTTTTTATTTTCGTTTAAAGGCATTCGCTGGATAATTATAAACTCACTATAGAATATCAGCTACTAATAGGTAAACAGAACAGCTAAAACTTAAGGGGATGACGACCTCCAATGGAGGTATACATGGAAGCGGCCAGTGATGTTTATATTAGTGCCTGGATGTGTCCGAGAATACGTTCGGCTCGCCAGATGCACGTCTTTTGATTTGACGCCCAAATGCATCGTGATGAAGATGAAATGATTCTGAAGAAGAGACACCCAGCCCCGTACCCGCGGAATGAACCAATTATGGTTGAAATTCCCGACCCTGCCGGGAATCGAACCCGGGACTCCTGTGATCAAAGGCCATTCGGACATTAATATCATTTTAATTAGGATTATACTGAAACAATATATGCCATAGAAATTAAGTCGACCTAATCATAGTTATGTAGTAAGCATCCCGTGTCGCTATACCTCCTACATCAGCGAATTGAATATTAACTCACAAATGCCGAAATCAGGTTCAATTAAATAGAACAGTGCATGCGGAGTAATATAGGCTATTAAACGCGTGAATTATATATGTTTCACGAAATCAATACACTGATGTACTAAAAAAATTACTGAGGTAACTGGATTTCTGACCAAGTCTTCGATGGTTTTCTTATCGTTTCTTGTCCGAAAGGCCAAGGGTTGGAGAAAATACTTTTGTATTAACTGCCATTTTTACGTGATTTATCATATGGCATTCTCACTGGCCTAAAAGCACGTAAGTCCACCGTAATTGAAGGTGTGTCTTCGCATATGTATTTTAGAAGTACTGTAATTATCCAGGCGCGGAACGCTGTTCAAGGAACTTCTCGAATGTTTGTATGTTTGCAGTACGGTAGTATGTATGTACAGTAGTTCTTTTTTTTATTTTCTCACTCCTTACTTCTAATCAGCTTTCGCACCATAATTACTTAGCGGACGAAGTATATGGTTCCCTTTTCCTCTACAAGTGATGTCTCTCACTACAAAGTCACATTGTTAATGTTCTGTCGTGATGTCACTGAATGACGGATGGCTGCTCCCACACTTCTGATCTTCACAGTACCGTCTGGCAGATAAAATTGATTTCCCCCGTCATCTTCCTTACAAACGTCAAATCAACGCTCCCCTTCTTTCCTCATCGTCTGAAATCACAACAAAGGGAGCTGGAATCTATTCATAAACTGAGTCAAATGATCAATCAAGCAACGAAATGAGCAGCTTCATTTTTCCATTTCCTAAATAGACTCTTTATTAAAAATACGAAGAAAGCTAAAAGACAGATCATGAAAGAAGGCTTCTCGTCTTACAGAGTTAATTTATTGTACACCCACGGCGTTCTATGAAAAGTATGGCCACTTGATATACGACGACAACGACGACGACGATGATGATGATGAATGTAATAATAATTGTATAATAATCAACTAATTAATGAAATGAAAATGAAATTGCGTATGACGTTTAGTGCCGGGAGTGTCCGAGGACATGTTCGGCTCGCCGGATGCAGGTCTTTCGATTTGACAGCCGTAGGTGACCTGCTCGTCTTGATGAAGATGAAATGATGATGAAGACAACACATACACCCTGCCCCGTGCCATACAAAATTAACCAATGATGGTTAAAATTCCCGAACCTGCCGGGAATCGAACCCGAGACCCTTGTGGCCAAAGGCCAGCACGCTAACCATTTAGCCATGGAGCCGGACACTAATTAAAGACACAGAAGAACACGAAAAAATCCTGAGGAAAATTTGCGGCTCAAATGCATATAGGGAATATGGATGATAAGGAAATCTAATGAACTCTGTCGGCATTCTGAAAAAGTCTCACTAGGCGCGTTGGCCGTGCGGTTAGGGTCCCGCAGCTGTGAACTTACATTTGGGAGATAGTGGGTTACAACCCCACTCTCGGCAGCCCTGAGAATGGTTTTCCTTGATTTCGCATGTTCACACAGGCAAATGCTGGGGCTGTAACTTAATTAAAGCCACTGCCGCGTCCTTCCCACTCCTAGCCCTTTCCTATTCCATCGTTGCCATTTGAACTACCTGTATCCAGTACTCGGTAGATTGTGGGTTCGAACCCCACTGTCGGCAGTCCTGAAGAAGGCTTTCCGTGGTTTCCCATTTTCACACCAGGCAAATGCTGGAGCTTCCTTCCCTCTCCTAGCGCTTTCCTATCCCATCGTCACCAAAAGATCTATCTGTGTCGGTGCGACGTAAAGCAAATCGTTAAAATGTAATAATCTCAAACACTCTCAGGAAAAAGTGAGTGAAATTCTACGGTTAAATTCTCAGAGTAAACAATGGCAGATTTACTAACATACAGGTCAACCTTACCCTTTGTCTAGAACAATTGGTTAATTGAGTTAGAAAATACCTCTAGGAAATCGACATTAGAGGTTGAAATTCTGCTGGATAGCTTTATATTCAGAACAGAAATCGACAATCACTAATATGCAGGAAAACTCCTAATTACTGCCAACAGAACTCGAACAGGAAAATTCAAATGAAATGTCAGTGAGAAGTTGAAAAGATTTTTTTTTGCTAGGGGCTTTACGTCGCACCGACACAGATAGGTCTTATGGCGACGATGGGATAGGAAAGGCCTAGGAGTTGGAAGGAAGCGGCCGTGGCCTTAATTAAGATACAACCCCAGCATTTGCCTGGTGTGAAAATGGGAAACCACGGAAAACCATCTTCAGGGCTGCCGATAGTGGGATTCGAACCTACTATCTCCCGGATGCAAGCTCACAGCCGCGCGCCTCTACGCGCACGGCCAACTCGCCCGGTTTGAAAAGATTTTGGGAAAGAAGGAAACAATATAATGAGGAAAATAAGTTAAATCGTGCTCTCCAGACGGGGATAACTATATAATAATAATAATAATAATAATAATAATAATAATAATAATAATAATAATAATAATAATAATAATAATAATAAGAAGAAGAAGAAGAAGAAGAATTATTTTAGATTGTTGTTGTTGTTGTTGTTGTTGTTGTTGTTGTTGTTGCTACTGCTTTGGAGGAACACAATATTTGGAGAGAAAATTAATTTTACATAGCATTTTTCTGGGGTCAAAGCTCAACTATGAACATTAATCCTTGGTGGAGCGTGGATATCTTATTCACAAGCTGGAGATACAGTAGTAAGAATGAGTGGCGATACTTTTTGAGAGGAAAAATGACTAGAGGGTATCCACAAGGAAGAGATGAAGTCCTAATTAGGTGTGAACACACTGAGAGATGCTATGTGCACAGACTGGTTGAGGAAATGATTTTACGTAATGCCATCATGATGAATATTCCTCTTTATTTTCAATGTAAATTTCTGACAAAAATATTTTACTATATCTCCGCTATATCCGACAAACTGTTGTGTACTTAATAGGCTGCATTACGATGGAACACTGAAATTGAACAAGGCGTTGTTAGTTTCTTGTCGCAGTGCACAATTAGCGAGTGGGAGTTTGCAGTGTCAACAGCCTCTCTCCAGTGAGCAAACTCTTGCAAGAAAGCTAGAGATCGTCTTGATACAAGAGCGGAACCATATTTCAGTGTCATAATCTGCCATCAACCTTGTCTTGCTATTATTTATCATTATGGAAATGTTGCATAAATAGTCTTACAAATTGGAGTTCTTGGCTAAGTTTGTTGTGCTTCTTCAGCTAGCCCAGTTTTGATGTAGTAAGCCTAATGAGAAATAGTAATTAGACTGCTGTAACAGCTTGGCTGCTTCACTCTAAACTCAGCAGAGAGGTGTTATCTTAAGTATGTTCCACAGAGCACATTCGGAATATGCACCCCAGTCTTAATTGTAGAGAAACGAGACTGCTCAACGCTAAATTATCAAGTATGGTGTGTTCAGCAAGAACAATGAGGAGTGTAAACGTTACTATTAACTGATTTGTGGATAAACTTAGCCCAGTCGTAAACGAATGCTCCCTCTCCCTATCCAGTCGAATAGACAGGAATTTTGATCATTGTCTGGAAGTTACGAAGCACAGAAATGGTACTTCAAATTAAAAAATGGTACAATGGTCTAGGACTATTTCAGCCTACAAAACAAATACGTACTTGGCTAATTATGATGGGGTTACATAATGAACTAGTACAAGTCGACACTAACTTGGGCCAGCCTCCTCATTTTTAGGTTGCATATCCGATCTTCCTTCATCAACTCGTCTTTCCTTCCAACGCAGGGGTGTTAGGTTTGCAAGGGCAAAGGGTTCTTTTATTCTCACGTCCTTCGTATCACTTCTCTTTCTTTCGCCGACGCCTTTATCATTCCATTTTCTTCTCATTAATGTTAATAGAGGACATTTTTGCCTACTTGTAATTCATCTCAAAACAAGAGTCACTAACACAAGTAGACATCTTTATTCTCTATTCCTCCAGGTATCTCTAATTTTTTAAAGAGGAAGTATTTACTGCCTTTTTTGCTTTATTTCAAACCCAACAAACGTATACAGAAATGCATGTCGAATACATAAGTAGCGATCAAAAAGTTTTCGTTAGACGGCCGTACAGTCCTGAATCGGTATGCCAGTCAGGCAAAATCGTCATTAACACTGAGGCACACATCCCACCGACGCACGAGTTTGGAGATCTCCGTGAGGTAAATCACCGTATCCTGCTGCTTGAAGAAGTCCGTAACCGCCTGCTGCACATTCTCGTCTGAGAGGACGGTCAAGCCTTCAAGTCCTTTTTGAAGGGACCGGAGGCGTGATAATAGTATGGATATAAGATCCGCCCTAATCGCCTAATCCACCACCCGCTTGTTGTTTTCCGTAATGTATGAGGGTGGCCTCCCAGATCGACCAGCGTCATGTATCGAAACGCGACCCGCACGGGAACTTTGTGCACCATTCCACTACGTAGTTTTCGACATACATGCTGTCCATACAGTCTTCATTTTCCGATGGATGTCCACCGGTGTTTGTCCTTCGGCAGCCAAGAACAGAATAACAGCACGTTGGTCCTGTTTGGACGCATTTGGTAATAACGTCACCATAGTTTACGTGGCCGCATTTAACGCACGCGCCTCAGCACGACGTCACTGCCCCACTGATCCCTTTGCCTACATGTACGTGCTTATATACCACCATCGGAGTCGCGCTACGTTGCATGTCCGCTGCAACAACGCCCCCGAATGGAAACTTTTCGATCACGCTTTATATTACTTATTTCTTGGGGGATTTGTAAGATTCTTCTGTTACTGAGTAAAACAGCTGATGCTCGAACAGTGTGACTAATAATAGACATAAGGAAAAGCGATGTTCACCTGCTACAGTTTCTGAGGGAAGATCGGTACGAATAAGGGAAAAATACACCTGTCAGAAATCGTGTTGTAGATGAGTTCACTACAGTTTGGGGCTTCTTTCAGCAAGTCTGTACTGTTAATTTAAGGTAACCCATGAGTGAAATTCAAAAGTCCTAAACTATCAAAGCTATAGTTTTCAAATTTATACCAAAGATGTAATATGATATCAGAGGACTGTTTATAAGTTTTCAATTCTGTAGCTTTAATGGTTCAGAAGATATGGTCAAATTACTTTTTCATGAGATGCCATAGAAAAAGTTCCTCGTATTGCAAATTTGATTTTTTCAACTCCATATTTTGTTCGTTAAACATGCACTTTTTAAAATAGATTTTGGTTTTAATGTGCTAATGATAGATAATCCACTAGAATTTTTTTAAATTTAGCATTCATAAATTTTTCCTTAGATATCAGCAAAAAAAATAGTAATTTGAAAAAGAATAATAGTATTTTTTTCCCAGAAGAAAACTGTTCGCAATTTTAATTCATCATACATCTATGAACTAATGTAGCAAGTTTGAACTGCCTATCTCAAAAACTGTAACGCAAGGGACATTTTATATGCAGGAAGGTACTGAAAATTTGAAGTATGAGAAAACAGCAATTAAAGATCTGCATGCACTACTCACCCTAAAATCCTCCTGATACATATGTGGGGCCCTCAAATTTCTTTTTCTCCTGCTCTCCTGATGTTTTAGCAATCTTCTTCTTCTTTCTCTGGTCCTTTCCACTGGTAGAACCTCGCTTCTTGCATTCAAACACAATGCAACGAAAATGTAAATGAAAACTAAGTGATGCATGGACTGAAGAAGTGGGCTATGCGAGACATTTAAATCGCTACAGGGACATTAAAAATGGCGGTTGCGGTTCGGCAATGCAATATTCCGAAAGAAGAAGGCCTGGGGTATCTTATAACGTCAAAATCAAAATTTCAATTTTTTCATCGATTTTCACGAAAATTTACTCATGGGTTACCTTAAAGTCGAAGGTCTACAGATGCAGGAATACATTATAAAAATATACATGAATTAACGAGGCATTTCCAGGAATATTAAATATACTCCAATATTATCGGGCTATATCACGGTCTCTGCCAGAAGTTTTGCCGTAAAATTATTAAGATAGGTATTAATGAACTGAAGTCTCTAGCCGGTATGAGTTTGAAGTTTTATTATTGATATTTTATTTTTGACTCTGAAAATTATATATATATATATCTTCAATTAAAAATCTATGTATAATGATTTCGTGATATAAGTAACATACAATAAATGTGCCGAGCGAGTTGGCCGTGGGGAATCATGAGGTTTCAGTGGGTGCACCAAACTCCCTTCATCATCAAAAGGGGAATCACACTCATGAGTTACAAATCATTGTCCATCACTTGCACAGTAAATGTGCTCGTTGGGACTTAAGCATCACGGAATTCGCCTCACGACCTTCGCTCACCATAACTTTCAATTAGCCACATTCGTGCTTTTTAGACTTTCTGAGAAACAACGTTTCGTTGAATATCGTACCATTAGGAGCCGATGACTTAGCTGTTAGGCACCTTTAAACAATAAATGTCATCGTCATAATTATCAACATCGTGGCTATTATGTTAACACCAAACCATAGAGGAGATTCAGGACAACGCGATAAGAGACCTCACAATTCCAGAAAATGCGTTCCAAGAGGTTTTCCAAAATTGGAATTAGCGATGGGAACGGTGTATTTTATTGCCAGTAGAGGGGACAGCTTTGAGAGGTACAGTGCCCAAAATGTTGTACAATAAGCGATAAAGACGTTATAGAAAGAGTTCTCTTTCTTTTCGAACACCATTCGTATATCCCTTTATCAGACAGAATAAAGCTGTTATTTACACCTGAAATATTTTCACCGTCATTTACCATTATTCCAAATGAACGAGGGCTGTTTTTTTTTTCAAGTTCCGATAGGCCATAAATAATAGACGTATTGAGATAACAAGATGATTTCGTTACCAAAAGATTTGTACATTCTTACTTATTTTTCGACATAGTCACATTAAAGGTTGATGCATTTTTCGTAACGAGAGACGAGCTTTCCTATACCCTTTGCAAAGAAGTCTGCCGCTAGTGAGCTCAGGTAGGTCCTTACAGCGTCTTGAAGCTCTTCGTTGATAGCGAAGCGTTGCCCACCTAACCACGCCTTCATTTCTCGAAAGAGGTGATAGTCACTGGGTGCTAGGTCAGGACTGTAAGATGGGTGGTCAAAGACTTCTCACTTGAACTATTGGAGAAGTTCTTTTGTCACATTGGCACTATGCGGTTGTGCATTGTCCTGGATCAGAACAACGCCAGATGAGATCATGCCTCTTCATTTGTTTGGTATCGCTCTCCGGAGGCGACGTAGTGTCTCACAGTAGACTTCCTCATCTGGCATAGACTGGCGGCAGACTTCTTTGCAGAGGGTATAGCAACGCTGGTCTCTCGTTATGACAAATACCTCAACCTTCATTTTGACTACGTAGAAAATAAGTAAGAATGTACAAATCTTTTGGTAATACAATCATCTTGTTATCTCAATATGTCTATTATTTATGGCCTATCGGAACTTCGAAAAACGCAGTCCTCGTATTATAGTTATGCAGGTAATTGTTTAGATGACAACAGCATAAGAACTTTTTAATTTGTGAGTAGTCCTGTACGAAATTGCTTGTGTTAATTTTCTTGGGTGAATTATGCTAGTGTATTAATTTTCCCCTGTATTAAAAGGCTGTGTCCTTTCAATCCTTCCTGCTCCGAGGTTGAACTGAATTGAATACTCAATCAGGTTGTTTAATACGTTCGGTTTAGTTATGAGCCACTTCTATTAAAGATATTCACATGGAGAATTTGCAAGTTTTTGATTTATTGAGCTATCGAACACAGTAAGTGCTGCGGCAAATGACCACGGCCGCAAGCCCCTAAAGAGCTGCATAGGTTTCTAGTCCAAGCTTAGCGTGAGTAATGATACACATGTCATGAAGTCACGAAGATGTATCAGGGCTTGTAATGTAATACATGTTACACCATCTTCTGTTATCAGCACAATCATGAATAATACTGTTGTTGATTAACCCTGATTAACTCTCCTCGTAACTCACGACATCTGGACTCCAACTTTGTCGTGTTATTAAAGGAATTTAACTGACGCCGATAAATCAAGTCATTGCCAGTTATACAAGTTATGGTTCTCTAACAGTCTTCAAATGGCCACGATTAAATAATTACGAAATTTGGTTGAATATTATCAATTTTTAATATATAGGTCTACTGATCATTACTTTTATGGTCCAACTCCTTAGCTGAGAAGACGGCGTACTGGCTTTCGGTCAATGGACTTGATTCACCCTTCAAAATCCGATAACCTTTACTGAGTTTGAATCCGTCATTTTGGTATTCGAAGGCCGCATTCTACCAGTGATTCACCGATTACTATGATGATGATGATGATGATGATGATGATGATGATGAAGGTGATAAAAATATTGAGGTAGGGAGATGGTGAAACTACCTGTCGGGCGAAGTTTACAGCGTTTTACGTATAGCACCTGGGATAATAGCGGAAGAAGACACCCTGAGAAAGAATGTAGATCAATGCTAAAGGAAAATCTTATACCTGGAACACCAAAGTATGAATCGGCATTAACAGTAATGATGCAAGAAGAAAAATAACACCTTTAGTCTGCTATATAATTTTTAAAGAAATGTAATTATGAAACTGGCCACCACATATTTTCAAATAAAAGCGTTGCCATTTTATTAAGAAATATAAATAATTCTGAAGTCCGTTTAAGCGGGACTCAGTTAGTTGTCCGGGATGTGCCTGACAATTTTCTAGAACTGAAATAATTAGAATGTAAAAAATAGATCAATGAACTCTGATTTCAAGAATCAGCCTCACACCATCAAATATATAACTTCCTTTTCGTTCAAAAGAATACAATATTATTATTCGTCGTGCTTCTTGTATGACGATTAACAAAGAACAAAGCCAAAATTAGATCATGTTGGTGCCCATAACCTATCCAGTATTTACTAGTGTCCAGAAGAACCAATGTCTCCATTCTGTACGAAGTGAGCATCAAGAAACCTGTACCTTACCGTATGAGTGAGTGTTACCTCCACTTCCTCGGACAAATTTTCAGAAGAGAAGGATAAATCTTAGAAAAGACCATTTTGCAAAGCGTAGTTGAAGCCAATAGGCTACGGAGAAGAACAGCAAGTAGACGGTTATATCAGGCGAAGAAAATCACCGGTCTACCTCTTCAGATAATGTCAAGGAAAGCTAAAAACCGGTCTGGATAGAGGCATCTCGTAAAGGTTGCAACGCACAAGTGATAGAGTTATGAGGTCTCGACGCTCATCAATGAGAAAAAACGACTAATGATGAATGATGAATCACATATTGCAATACCTGGAATGCGTTCCTCCAATATTCTGAAAGTGAAAATATTGTCTTAAATGATGTATAGTATATGAAGACGTTCTTTTAAAAAGAACATTGACTTCAGTAAATACGAGATGAGTTACGTATCATTTACAGGAAAGTGTCTTATTATTTTTATCATTACCAATATTCTGCCTATTTCTGAAACGTTAAGAAAAAACATCCGCTGAATTTCGCCGAAGTCAGTCTAGTAGTATGAAAGGTAATGGGATCATATCCTGGAAGATGTGTTTCTGTACCTGTATCTCTCTCCGTACCCACTAGACACATTGTGAGGGTGGAACTCTATTAAAACACCACAGTCACTACCTGCTCAGCCGGACTGGGCAGCTCGGACGGTATGCTGACTTTGTGAACCCAAGCCTACGGGTTGCAATTTCCAGCAGTTCCGTGTCTCCGGGGAACGTAAAAGTAGTTGGTGGAACTTAAAATAAAATGTATTATTATTATTATTAATATTATTATTATTATTATTATTATTATTAAAACAAGCGTGTAGTTTTACGTGAAATTGTAACCAGGGGGACGTAAATTTCATTTCCAAGCTCTTGCATGCATTGGTCGGTATTCGAACCACTGCCACCTTACTGAGAAGCTGGTGAAACTATTATTATTATTATTATTATTATTATTATTATTATTATTATTATTATTATTATTATTATTATTGTATGTATGTTCAGTCTTCAGCCCTAAGGCTGGTTGTATCCTCAATAGCTCCGCCATCAGCTATCATAGATGACCTAGGCATCACTGAAGAGGTGTACTAGGGAAATGAGGAGTGAGGTAGTTTCCCGTAGATTTCCTCAACCGACCACATGAGCAACATTTTCACACCATTCATAGCAGGGACTGGTTGCAGAAGGAATGGCATTACTAGCACCGCTCATACCTCAGTCATTTTCATATTGTCAAAGCCAAGTATAAGACAGAGACAGATCAATGAAAGTAACAAAATTCCTCTAGCCTGCACCAGAAGACTTAGTCCACTGTAAACACTAGGTCCTGCCAGCAAAGGCAAATTTATTATTTATTTTCTCATACGACGAATGTAGTGGTGATTACAGTTTGAGGAGTAATGAAATGACGTTTAGCTTTTAGTGCCGGGGGTGTCCGAGGACTTGATCGACTCGCGAGGTGCAGATCTTTTGAGTTGACGTCCGTAGGTGACGCTCGCGTCGTGATGAGGATGAAATGATATGAAGACGACACATAAACCAGCCCCCGTGCCAGCGGAATTAACCAATGATTGTTAAAATTCCCAAACCTACCAGGAATCGAAGCCGGGGCCTCTGTGACCAAAGGCCAACACGCTACCCATTTGGCCATGGTCCCGGACAGTTTGAGGATAAATACTATGTGATGATGATGCCTTCTGAACTCTAATCATAGAAGAAAGATTGAATATATAGGGAAAAGAAGGGGAAGACAGTGAAGAACGATAAAATGAAAGACCTCAGAAAATAAGTCAGGCTCGGAAACAAAGTGAAAAATTTGGAAGAATTATGAGGAAATGCCAGGTTCAGCTAGCGGCTGTGTAGTCGTAGGCCTTCCTAACATTCTAAAGCGGTGGGCCATTGGGTTGTTTTTCCTGTTAGTCATCAGTCATCACATACGAAAGGAACTACATGAATATTATTTTAGCCCACAATAATCCACTAGCCAAGTCTATTCCTATCACAGCCTTGACGAAAATATACCTAGGGTAATGTGACGCTAGAAGTCTAGCAATGTATCAGGAAGCCATAGTATGGGCGTTGATACTATTCCTGAATCTGCCTGGAACGTAGGACTCTTTTAGGAGCAGCAAACAGTAATAAAGTTTAGAAATGTTTAGAAGTATAATATTGTATCTGAAGTGAGCTCTATCTTCACACCAGGCAAATGTTGGGGCTGTACCTTAATTAAGGCCACGGCCGCTTCCTTCCAACTCCTAGCCCTTTCCTATCCCATCGTCGCCATAAGACCTCTCTGTGTTGGTACGACATGAAGCAAATTCAAACAACAAAACATGAGCTCCATCTGAGGATCGGGCTTCGTACCCAGCAGAGGTAGTCGGATTATTGAGAAGTCAGTTCGGCACTCCATGTTGTACGACGTGACATGTAAAATAGGTCTGGTGACACATGTGATGTTTACCCGACATAGGCTAATTGTAACCAAGCCATCGATTTTTCGACCGATATCCATTCGTCTACATCTGGTACATTAGGCCTACAATGAAACGTCAAGATTGAGACACAGGAAGCCAAAATTGAGCCAAAAGCTAAAGTTTATAACTAGACCACTGCTGATGTGATAAAAATCCTTGCCAGAATTAATTTCAATTAATAACTCCATTTCAGTGGACAAATCAACATACTTTATTTTAAAAAAATATTTTCTTATGCACGAAGTCCATGGGGCCGGTGATTAACTTTTTCTAAACCACTAACATGAATCAGCAGCACCACTAGGATCACCACCACCACAAATAATTGCCTCGTACTACTTACCACTTAATTTATTTTGACCTCGCATTAACTCAGATAGATGTGGTAAATAATGAACTGCATTTCTCCGTTAACGCCCGTTATGAAATATATAAAAATATTAATTCATTGGAATGGAGAATGGCAACAGCTTCCACTTGTACGCGTAAATTCTACGATAAAATATAATTTCACGCGTAATATCGCTGTGCATTATTTGTCCTGTTTGTGGCTTAATGGAGCAATATGTTTAAAATCCAAACATCAAATTATTATTTGAAACATAAACAAAAGAGAGCATGAAATTTAACCGTTACATTTTCATTTTTACATGTCACTCTACAGAATGGAAAATTGAATTAATGTTTGTATCCTATGTTTGAAAATGAAATGAAATTTCGTCTTTTCATCACTTGTCTCATAAATATCTTAAATTAAACGCCATTTTTCGTAACAGGATACTGAATGCAACAATAATTATAATAATAATAATAATAATAATAATAATAATAATAATAATAATAATAATAATAATAATAATAATAATAAGAGCCTGCAAGAACTGGGTCTTCCACCGAACATCTACAGCCCTCTGTGGGTGAGGGACGCAGACGAAGAATACACCCACAGTATCCCCTGCCTGTCGCAAGAGGTGACTAAAAGGGGCGACCAAGGGATGATCAAATTATAACCAAGAGACTACTTGTGATTAGTACCACCACGCGGGAACACCATGGGTCGTTTTTACTTGCGCGTAGTACCACTATGTTAGGTACCAAATAAGTTTGTGATTAGTAGCAATAGAGTGAGTTGCCGGCTTCTACAGTACCTGTGATTCGTACCCCTATATGAGCAACACCATGGGATGAGCGACACCATGGTTCTGCAATAATAATAATAATAATAATAATAATAATAATAATAATAATAATAATAATAATAATAATAATAATAATAATAATAAAATAGCGAGGGTCGCGTCCCTGTGATCTTGCTTTCAGGATATGGTGGGTTCGAATCCCTCTGTTGGCCCCTCTGAAGTCCATTTTTACACCAAGCAAATGCTGAGGTATTACCTTAATTAAGGCCACGGCCGCTACCTTTCCAATTCTTTCTTCGCCGACAATCTTCGATATGTGAGTGTGACGATGAGAAAAATAAATTGTAAATTTTGTCAGCGTATATTAAGTATCTACAGTGATACTAGAACCCCTCTTTTAGGCTTGGAAATCCTTGCTCATTGTAGAATTCTGCTCTTTATAGATTGTTCAGGAAATAATATTTTTTTAGAACAAATCGATGAAAAATGCCACAAGACAGCTATGACCAGTATAGAGACGATATTTGGCACTACTTTTTTCCTGATTAACTTTTACTGAATTCCTAAGTCGGCCGTATACTTTTCCATTGTTTATGGTTGGATACGGAAATGGTGGTGTGGCTAACCTCTTGCCATGTTTTGAGCTAGACAAGTCCCTTGATGCTCTCAAAGTTTGGTAGGATAGATGTGACCTGAAATATGGCTCTATTAATTGCCAGGAGGTGGTCAACTTTTTCACTTCCAATTAGTCTTACATCAGAGCGTACCCATCAGCACACTATTTTCTTCTTTATTGATAATAGCGGCTTGTTGGCCGTGCGGTAGGGGCGCGCAGCTGTGAGCTTGCATCTATTAGATAGTGGGTTCGAATCGCACTGCCGGCAGCCCTGTAGATGGTCTTCCGCGGTTTCCCATTTTCACACTAGCCTGTACCTTAAACTCTAGAATACAAACCCCCGTCATTTTTACGACGGATACTTAGCAACACAGCTCTATCTGCTAGGCATTTCGTGCTACATTTCTGTCCTCCTTAGTTACTCCCTACATTACCACGAGCTTTGTCAGTGTGCGTGCATTGTTGATTTCAAAGTAATTACCGTTGCGTCGTAAATTTTACGACGATTTGTGACTCCGTATGCTAAACGTGGCAAGGTAAGTTCTGTAACAAAATTAAATTGCATTACTCTTCTGAATGAAATAAGTATTTAAAACCACAGAACTTATCATACGCGTATTGGTAAGTAAATGCATGTTGTTATTGTTAATGCAGATGAGTATTCTGCAAGGAGATGACCCGAATTTCGGAAGAAAAATTATGTCATTGATTTTTTGGAAAAAGAAGAGGAGTGTGGTTTGTGCAATGATTCTAGTTCTGATGAAGAGGTTGATAATGTACAGGCTGACCGACTGCCTGATGACATAACGCTGACGGATAGAGACGAAGAAGATATACCAGCACGGAATACTGAAATAATCCCAAGCAGTCGTGACTTGAAAAACTAGGTGTCAACACTCTGTAAAATAACATACACGTTAATGCATACTTCATACATTAATTTTTTTCTGCAATTACTTTTTATTCACCACGTATATAAATAGTCGTAAATTTCACGAGAGTTTGTGTACCACCAAATTAGGGTTTGAGTTCTAGGGTTAAGGCCACGGCTGTTTCTTTCCCACCCCTAGGCTTTTCCTATCATATCATCACCGTAAGACCTATCTCTGTTGGTGCGACGCAAAGCAGGTTGTAAGAAAAATGTTTATTGACAATCTTCTGTCTTGCTTATTGAGTTAAAGATTGTTCGTTTTGTGCTATAGTTTGAACTGCAGTTGCAATCCACAAAGAAGAGCATATTGCTGAAAGTAAATGGCCAAAGGGAAGTTGCTCAAGTAGTATTGCAATAGTATTAATTTCCCCATTAAAAGCGGTTATGTTATTTCCAGTTGAAACATAGTGTTCGAGATACTCTTTCATTAGTAATAAAAACCATTCTCACTACCCATCATGAATGAGATATACGTAATACATCGACTGTAATTTGTTTCTCGCTAAGACATATACACGTAAATAAAATTACATTTCAGTATTTTAAACTTCTGAGAAACTTTAAGGATAAGAATTATTTCAGAAAACTGGATATGATGTGTTCAAAACCTCTGAAATTTATATGCACAATTCTGGACACAATATACAAACTGTTACAGGAAAAACTTCCTGTGATTTAGAGACGCATTGTTCATCTAGAAGAGAAAAATGATACTTAAATGACATTTTTGATTCTCAAAGGTAAAAATACAACATCATATAGATCTAAGATATCTGTATATTTTTATGTTTCAGGTACAATGCCTACGAAGGTGAAGCCGTGGTGTGTAGGACTGGGCATTTGCCTTCTCTTCTCAGCGGTGGGTGTAGGGCTGGGAGTACCTTTCGCCTTGAACTCGTCAGGACCCTCCACGCATCAGGAGAGACTCGAGGTTGTTCGGAGACTCCTGAGAGAAGTTCCACTTATCGACGGGTGAGTGATATTAATATATATTAATATATCTATTAATACCTATTAATTTGATACATGGAGTGTATGGATACTCTACGTCAACGATACTTAAATTCTACATTCCGAGTTAAAGCAGAGAGGTATCAGTGTCAAGACGTAGACATGATAATAAGCTTTGGGGTATAAATTTAAGAATGCTTTACCGTTGGTACTCTCGTTCGCCACCAGATGTCTCACTGTACGCTAGCATTCCAAGTGGGAGTCGACGACACCGTCTAAGCTCCAATTAAGATGGTTTTTTGTTACACCGTACGTGCGATGCGAAGTAAGAGCAAGGTCAGCAGACTAATTCTTCTGACCTGTAAGTCATTGGTTGCGTTTTATTGTATTGTATAATTTTTATTTCTTTGACCACATTTGTCCCTGATTTGTCTGGTGACCTTGCTGTTACTTCGCAACGCATGTATGGTGTAACAAGAAACATCTTAATTGGAACTTAGACGGTGTCGTCAATTACCCTTGGAATGCTAACCAGTGAGCCATCTGGTGACGAATGAGAGTACCACTTACTATAGACTAACGTTAAGGCATTTTTAAATTCAACCCTTCATTACTGGAGAAATCTTTCTCTGAACAGTCGATATTTTCTTCAGAAGATGGGAAGTAAAGTGTGGAACGTAAATAATTTTACCTTGATTTCTTCACAAGGCAAAAGCCCAAACGTTCATTATGATGTCTACAATTACGGCCATAAAAGAAACAATGTCAAGGCGTATCTATGGACGTTATTATTTTAGCACAAGAAACGTTTTCTTGTTCCTACCTGATCCGTACGAACGTACGAGTTAGTTTAGGAAAAGCACGAATCTTAAAGGGTCGCGATAGCCACCTTAACCCGAACTTCAATGGTTGAGCGGGGCTTGCTGTATGTGTATTTATTGTTTTTGTTGTTGTATCTGGCAAACAGGTCCCTACACTTCGTTGATAGGAAACTAGAACCGAAATTTGCCGTGTAAAGTCTGATGTATATATATATATAACATTTCGAGGAGAACAACTGCTTTAAAATGTTCTGCACACGTTTGTTAAGTTAAGAAATGACCTACTAGAAAAACTGAATGGAACATCTGCCTAAATCATCATATCAATAGTCCAATTGAAGACATGCTCGCAAAAACGGTCTAACCCTCACTTTGCTTGAAAGGAGAAAATTTAAGTTTTGCAAACGGAACAAACAAAAATATACTGCATTAATTTTACCTGGTGTATTGCACATCAAATCAAAGTATACATTCAGGAAAATCTTTTCATAGCAATTTTAAGTTGTTTTATTGCAGACTAGCGATGCAGAAGCTAAATGAACTTAAGGGAAGTTGTATACTCAATGTACATGTGTTAGTTTTGTAACATACCTACCTGACTTTGTGATAAATGGAAGGAAAATACAAATAATCCTGGCAATAAATTATATAATATAGATAAGGAAAGTGTTGTTACAAACAAATAATACATAATATATCAACAAACGCAATAATGAGGTTGGCCTACAGGTACTTAATCCTGTACCATAACCTAATCATAATCAGGAATATCAAAAAGTGGATCGTCTTCTTCTTCTTGAACGGGACTACATGCATTGGAAGCAAGATTTCTGTAGTATGCATGATACAGAGGGGGTATGTAATCCAACAAGTCTAAAATATCCTTGATTTAGGCTGGAAGTACAGGCCTAGGTCTCTGTGTCGTCCATGTTTGTTGTTTACAAGCAGTAGCCAGGGTCACCAACATTGATACAATGAACATTCTGGGGTAGGTACATATTCATATATAATCAGGGACATTGTATTCTCAGTAATGATTTTGTTAATGATAAGTTACATTAAAATTCTTATGTAATGTTCATAATGTTAGCCGCTCTCGGCAAATTCGTTGTTTCAATCATTGGTTCACCACCACACTACACCACAATGTTAGTGCTAAGCCTGCAATGTTGCGTACACTTATTTAATTTCTGCTCTATAGGGGTTAGCCCATTTTTGCATTCTGACAAAGGCCCTCAGGTTAAACACTCAAATTTTCACCTACTGCATTCCTCTAAATGATCCCTCCTGATATTAACGTATGTAGGAATAGTTACTATTCATGTTGCTCAATAGATAGCAGCACCTAACTCACTTTTTTTTTAATTTTGAGGGTTAGACCGTTTTTGCGAGCATGTCTTCAATTATATTGAAATGTCAGGAGTATAATAGAGAAGTGTTTTTTCAATAGATGCTATTTCTATCTTCAAAAAATTGTGGGAAAAGCACAAGAAACGTAAAATAAAAGGCACATGGAATGTACCCATGATCGGGTTTGACACAAAGGAATTCTATGTTCCTGGTCTGGATTATTTATGGCAATCGGTAACATTCAACTACTGTTGTGCATGTGGAGGAAGTACTGATTTGTGTTTTGGAACTGGAAATAGCACCTTTCGAACAGATACTCCTCATTTTGATGTCAAGGAATTAGTGACGATCCATTTAACATATTTTAATTTTATCATTGCCTGCCTCCGAAAAGTGATTGTTAGCATTATTTGCTTCCGATCTCGAGGGCTCGGGTTCTATTCCAAGTACTGCCAAGGATTTAAGAATGGCAGGATTCCTGCTGTGTGGTTAAAATAGTGCGTGCAACTCACTTCCATTGGGGGGTGTGCCGGAAAAAAGTGCATCTCAAGACGAGGACGCGAGTTTATTTTATTATTATTATTTTATGTCGAAGGATTTGAAAACAGACTGTCTAGCGTTTGCTGATGATATGGCCCTAATTACCAAAGACATCTCTGATGCACAGAAAGAGATTGCTGCACTGAAAGAGCAAGCAGCAAAGATAGGACTTAAAATCTCATATGAAAAATATAATTTATGACAAATATCAAAACTGCTCCACCTGAACTTACCATTGATATGAATAAACTTGCAAGAGTAAAGGAATTTATGTACTTAGGTGAATGGTTCGCTGAAAATGGCAATGAAAATTAATCTGTAGCTTCAAATATTGAGAAAATGGAAATTGCTTTTCAAAACACAAAGAATTTTTCTAACAAAAAAGGTTTGTCTCGGAACAGTAAAATTCGTTATCACTTACCAGTGAACAAACCTGAAGCTCTTTATGCGTCAGAAACGCTCAATTTACATCATACAAATTTAAAAGAACAATTGAAGATTAAAGAAAGGAAAATCATGAGAAAAATGGAAGGGCCAAGAATTAAAAATGGAATACATTACCCCAAATCAAACTCGGGAATATAGTTTAAAATATATTTATCTAAACTTACCGATACAATCAGACTGCGATGAGGTCAATGTATAAGCCATTTGGAAAGAATGAATAGCAACAGACTTACTTATAGAATACGCAATTGTTTGCAAGTCGAACGTATGAGATAAAAATGGTATTAGCAGGTAGAGAAAGAACTCACTGAATTAGGATCGCTAAACCTGCAGGTTAGAAATGTGATCAGGAAAATTGTTCGCACGGAGGGGGGGGGGGGGGTTGAGGAAGACGAGAAGAAACCAACACGACGTACCTGGTCGGAGGAACAGATATTAGAAGAATCGATGGAAATGAAGAACTGTTGGGCAAGGAGGAGAGCTCAACAAATGTTGATTCCGCATGACATATTCGCACAGAAGGAAAAGAAGAAGAAACAGAACGATTTTCATGATACCTTTTCATAACACGTACGATGGAAATCATTTCTTTAGTATTTTATTCTCTCAACCTTGCACCCATCCAAAAAATTGTGTCTCTAAAGAATGATTCAACACACCTAGCGAGTTGACCGTGCGGTTATGTCCGCGTAGCTGTGAGCTTGCATTCGGGAGATAGTGGGTTCAAATCCAACTATCAGCTGCTGTGAAGATATTTTTATGGTTTCCCGTTTTCGCACCAGGAAAATTCTGGTAATGTATCATAATGAAGGCCATCGTCATTTCCTTCTCACTCCTAGCTCTTTTGTATCCCATCGTCACCATAAAACCTAACTGCGTCGTTGGGGCATAAAGCAAAAAAATTGAAAAATTCAACAAAATTTGTGTTGGAAAGAGGACAAAACGATGTTAAGTACAGAAAAGTACCGGTACCAGAACATATCCACTCATCATCATCATCATCATCGTCATCATCATCATCATCTCCTTAGTGCTTGACCCGCAATGGAGCAGGGTCCGCTGTTTTGCAAGCCAATCTCCATTTGGAACATCTTGTCTATGATCGAAGCAACTCCCAAGATTTTCCGGATTTCTAGGTTGGGGGCATGATCTAGCTTTGTAATCCAAGTGGCCAGCGAAGCATGCGCATCTCCATGACATGAAGTGCTTGCTCGTGCTTGATTGTTGCTGGCCAGTATTCAGAGCCATACAGAGCGACTGGGCGAACAACAGTCCTGTAAACCTTCGATTTCAGGTGAATTGGTATCCGACGATCGCAGAGAACACCAGTAGCTTGTCAGCACTTCATCCAAGCCATATTTACTCCTGCACGGTTGTCTGGAATAGTGTCACACTCAGGGTTGACCAAAGAAATAAGGTACTTTCACTTTTTTCTACTTTGTTGGCCATCTATCTGAATGGCTCACCCACTGTGGGGGGGGGACACGCCGACGAAGAATACACCCTTGGTATCCCCTGCCTGTCGTAATATGCGACTAAAAGTGGCGGCCAAGGGATGGTGATATTAGAACCATGTGACTACTTAGAATTAGTACCATTACACCATGGGTCGACATTACTTTCGATTAGTACCACCTTGCGAGGAAAACCGTGGGTCTACGTTACATAGGAGCAGTGCCATTATACGAGAAACACTACGGGTCTGGGCGTGGTTTGTTATAAGTGTAATCGTGTACATTGCTAATAGTCCGGTTTTCATTCCTCCCCTGAAGGGGGAGGCGGGCCTCTTAGACGGTGACGCCGTCGCTCAGGCCGGGAGATTTGTTATGGTGAAGGAGATGTGCGGAGAAGGTGAGGGGGTAGGCGGCCGTGGCCTATACTATGAACTGTCCCGGCATTCGCCTTAGTGCAGGAGAATGGAAAACCACGGAAAACCATTCTCAAGACAGCCGACGAGCGAGGCCAGGCGAGAAATGCAGCACTGTGCCCCAGGCCCGTCTCCCGAATGCACAGACGTAGAGCTACGGTAGAGCCGTGACCACCTCTCCTCTGCTCGGTTGGCCGGTCAGAGTACAGAGCTTATGGGACAACAACCCACTCTGCATCCACCGACGTGTACATTGCACCGGTCGGTTCCACTGTGTTCAGAATGGGTCTGCATTACCTATGAGTAGTACCACTTTGTAAGGAACACCATGGGTCTACGTTGCCTGTGGTTGGCACCACACTGTGAAAAAAACCACGGCTTTGACTGGCGTCCCTTATAAGTACCACTGTGAAGAAAACTATGGGCAGCGTTGCCTGAGAGTAATACAGTTATGTGAGGAACTCCATGGGTTTGTATTGCCTGTGATCAGTAGCACTATGTGAGTAACACTCTGAGTATACATGACCTGTGATTAGTCCCACTATTCGAGGGTGTGCGTTGTTTGCGAGTAGCACCCTTATGTGCGAAACACCATAGGTTTGTGTTACCTGTGAGTGGTGCCATTATGTCTGACATATAATGGGTCTACATTACCCGTGATTAGTACCACCATGCGGAAAAAACCATGAGCCTAAGTTACCTATGATTAGTACTACTATAGGAGAAACACCATGGTTCTACTTTACCGGTGATTAGTACCATTATGAGGGGCCGGTGACCTGTATTTTGGACCCTTTAGATAAGCATCATCCCAGTACTTAAGGCATTGTAAATAGCATCCATTGATTGTTTTCTTTCACTTTCATAGTTTATCGTCATTCGTTTTAGACTCTAGTCAGTCGATATATTTCGAAGTTCTTATTTTCATTCCGTTCACCTCGTACCATCAGAAACCGATGACCCAGCTGTTAGGTCCCTTTAAACAACAAACATCATCATCATCATCATCATCATCATCATCGTCCGACACGTTGGCTGAATGGTCAGCGTACTGGCCTTCGGTTCAGAGGGTCCCGGGTTCGATTCCCGAACGGGTCGGAGATTTTAACCTTCATTGGTTAATTCCAGTGGCCCGGGGCTGCGTGTTTGTGCTGTTCCCAAAATCCCTGCAACTGACACACCACACATAACACTATCCTCCACCACATTAACACCTACACATGGCAGATGCCGCTCACCCTCATCGGAGGGTCTGCCTTACAAGGGCTGCACTAGGCTAGGAATAGCCACACGAAATTAAATAAATTAAAATCATCATCATCATCGTCATCATAATCTGAATGGTTCCATTTGTCTGCGGACCGCACTCCTTGTACTCAGTTTTCTTGGTAATGAGTCGAAGTCTATGTGCTCTTAGTTTTCATCCCACTGCTTAACCTGCTCTTGAATCTGTTGATCCTCCTCAGCAGCCAGTAGGACATCGCCAGGATACAAAAGTGACCATGGGGGCGATGACTGTATATCGGAGGTGACTGTGTCCGTACACAAAATGAAGGCAGTAAATAGAAATTTTCAATTCCATACTGTGTAGTATTGACAAAATAGAAACTCAACAAGCGGTAATGTATGTTAGTCAATCTTGTTCTGCCTGTTCGTCTTGTTCTGATTATTCCTTTCTCACACCTGGTGTGTTCGCGGGTGCAAACTCTGCAAATGTGGAATTTGCCCTGTTTTAATGCCGGTTACCCTTCCTGGCGCCTGAAGCCTACTCTACTTCGGGGGATGTGCGTCCTTCTGTGAAGGTTGGTGGTATGGACACACACACACACATACACCCATCCCCAGAACGCTTAATCATTTGTAATAAATGTTCGTCCTAAAATTTTCAAACACTGTGTTACTGACATTTAATGCCATCAGTGTTTAAAGGCAACCATTCTCTCCTGTTCAGCTCCTCATTTCATTTCTTAATAAAAACCATAATGGAGACTCTGTGCTAAGTCTTGAAGGAATATTTTCCACGATCGTCCTCGTCCTTCCTTCCCCATGAATTTTCTTTCCAGCATTTTGGTAAGAAAGCTTTTGTGTCGCAAGGTGTGGCCAGTGAATTTAACTCTCTTTCTTTGTATCGTTAAAATCAGTTCTCTCTTCCCTTGAATTTTTTCTAGAACGCTTTTGTTTGTTCTCTTTTCAATCCATTTAATCCTGAGCATTCGTTTCCAGACCCACATCTCAAACGCTTCCAGTTGTTTACAATCCTGATCTCTGATCGTCCAAGGAGCACAGATGGCTTTTATCCAGTATCCATTTATTTATTTACGTTAAATCACAAATTTGTTCCTAATTTCAAAATCTAAATTCTGAATTGCATTTACGTTTCATAATTAAAAACAGTGACCACCTCTGTGGTGTGAAAGAGGTGTTAAAAGGGCTGGAATGGAGCCCACTCAGCCTCGGAAGGTATATTGAGCAGTGGGTGGGGGGGGTGGGAGTCGATTCCCATTTCAGCCATCCTCGAGATGGTTTTCCGTGGTTTCCCAATTCTCCTCCAGGCAAATGCCGGGATGGTACCTAACATAAGGCCAAGGCCGCTTCCTTCCCTCTTCCAATCCCTCCATAAGGTCCCTGTTCAGCATAGCAGGTAAGGCCACCTGGGCAAGGTATTGGTCCTCCCTCCCAGTTTTATCCCCGACCCAAATTTTGACGATCGAGTACACTACCCTTGAGGTGGTAGAGGTGGGATCCCTTGTTTTTAGACCAAACATTAATGAAGGATGCTGTAATCTAGTCAACTAACACCGTTTTAACTATCTTCAACAGCGAGTATGCTTTGCATTCATTAATTCATCATCTTAAAACTAGGTTACGGTAGACTTCGAGTAACACACCTCAGGGGAAACAACATAACATTAAAGTTTGTGGTTATTGACACTAATTGACTTGTCAGACTCGTGCTTCCAGACTTTATGGCTGTTCATCCGCAACGTCTCCCGAAGCTGAAACTTAAATAATGTATGTAGTGGGCTAATTTTGTGGAATCATTTTATTACACTTTCAAGAAGATCGAAGTGTGCGGTGTCCATTCAGGAAGAATTTACAGTTAAGAAATCAGAATCACTAAGTTTCCTAATACGTATTTTGAGCTGCAGAAGTACTTATACAGACGTTATAAGTTAGGGCCCGGATGTTTATATAGTAATAGGTTAGAATGCGAACTTACTGCAAAGGGTAACAAGTATAGACTACCCTGCAGAACAGTTATGCTATGAGGTTTGCATAAGTATTAGGGGTACAGACCAACAAAATTCCTGGAATTTATGTAACTCTCATATGTAACTCTCACTAGATTACGGAAGAGTGGGCCAGATTACACTTCCTATAAACCAAATAAGTTTGCATTCCAACCTATTACTGCGTAAAAATCCGGGGTCGGGTTATAATATGTCCGGTATCAACTTGAACTTAGTGGGTTCGAACACAACTTTTGGGAGTCTTGAAAATGTTCATGCGTGGTTTTCCGGTTTAATGCCAGGAAAATGCTGTGACTGTGGCCACCGACGCTTCCTTTCCAGTCCTAGTCCATCGTCAGTATAAGAGCTGTTTGCGTACACGTCACGTAATGCACAGATCCTTGGAGGACTTCCACCATCAGTAACATCGGCACCAGGTGTACTTAAGTGAACTTCCCTCCACCTTCCAAAAATTACACTAAGAAATAACCTGGTAGGCGGCTCTTTCCTAGATAACGATTAAGATTATGATTATGATGATAATGATGACGGTGATTATCTCCTTACACGTCATGAAGACTCTTGGAGGGGTGTAAGGTAAAGGGTTCCACAATTAGTAATCTAGGCTCATGGTAGGGTAGATATTACTTCTACGCTCGGCTGCCTTTGTCCCCAGAAATTAACCTGGTACTCATTTGTGGTATAGGCTGAGTGAACCACAGGGCCATGTGCACCTCGACAAGAGGAAAATTACTTTCTATATAATAATAATAATAATAATAATAATAATAATAATACAATCGTGTTTCATCCCACTAATTGCGCAGACGCCGTGGTACCTGAATTTTGTTCAGCAGGAGTTATTTTGCTTACTTGTAAATCTATCAACACGAGGCTTAAATATGTATGCACCTATAAATACCACCGTTCTGAGCTGGAGTCGAACCCGCAAGCATGATGCGTCATGCATTCAACTGGTCACTAAACACGTATGCTCCTCTCACTCATATGTAATGATACAGCGACCTACTTGGAAGCTGGGGAGGAGATGCTTACGCGCAGACATGTGACAGCAGGTGCATCGGAATCACGGTTTCCAGCATTTTGATGCGCAATTACTCATGTTCATTAACAAGGGTCATATCCGAGTCAGTCGTATAAATAATTTCTGGATTTGTTTTATTTTGTCCACCCTGTATAATTACGCCCACCGGTTATAATGTAGAATGTTGTAACGGAAAATTGTTTGTAAACAGATACTTTCACAGTGGCCATGAGTATCCCCTATGCTGTCAAAATCACCTTACAATTTTCCGTAAACACACAACCTAGCATAAGTCCTGCTCATACATCCCGTCGTGCCCTCTCGTAGCCTTTACCATTTCAGCTCGGAGAACCATCCTATCCATCAGGACCATCCTATCCCGAAATGGGAATGGACAGAACACGGGGACAACCTAGCATAAGTCCTGCTCATACATCCCGTCGTGCCCTCTCGTAGCCT
The DNA here is from genome assembly GCF_040414725.1 of Anabrus simplex. Lineage (NCBI taxonomy): Eukaryota > Metazoa > Arthropoda > Insecta > Orthoptera > Tettigoniidae > Anabrus > Anabrus simplex. The sequence continues at coordinate 163,156,531 of NC_090272.1, forward strand.
TTACCATTTCAGCTCGGAGAACCATCCTATCCATCAGCACCATCCTATCCCGAAATGGGAATGGACAGAACACGGGGACAACCTAGCATAAGTCCTGCTCATACATCCCGTCGTGCCCTCTCGTAGCCTTTACCATTTCAGCTCGGAGAACCATCCTATCCATCAGGACCATCCTAACCCGAAATGGGAATGGACAGAACACGGGGACAACCTAGCATAAGTCCTGGTCATACATCCCGTCGTGCCCTCTCGTAGCCTTTACCATTTCAGCTCGGAGAACCATCCTATCCATCAGGACCATCCCATCCCGAAATGGGAATGGACAGAACACGGGGACAACCTAGCATAAGTCCTGCTCATACATCCCGTCGTGCCCTGCACTATAGACTTTTGTATTCCTTGTCAACATTAGCCTGCTCTCTCGTAGCCTTTACCATTTCAGCTCGGAGAACCATCCTATCCATCAGGACCATCCTATCCCGAAATGGGAATGGACAGAACACGGGGCCTGTCTTCACGCGCAGATCTCTAGAATGTTACGCTCTGCTACTGACGTGTACATGGACACAACGTGTGCTTTACGCGATTGTACACCCAGCTTCGCCGATCTAGTTAGCACCAAATAACCGAACAACTTGTTACACCTCGTCAACAATGGCTTCTACCAAACACGATATCCGTTCTACAGCTTTCAGCAAGGACGACGTTATATTCTATATTATTATACACTATCATCTGTTACGGAAGGAACAGTAAATGTCGAAATTTATCAACTAGTTTAATTTTTTTGAAGACGCCGAAATGCCGCAAATTTTATCCTGCAGAGAAATTTTAAGTACTAGTAAGTATACGGACCTGACTGTGGCTTGTGTGAACACATTAAAATGAGACTGGACTGTGCTGGTATCGAACTCGCTAACTTGGATGCAGGTAGCATCTCAGCCATTTGACCACGCGATAGTAATTTGAACATTACTTCTGTTACATTATCTAAGCACGCTAATGACACGCCATGAAATATAGTTGGCTAATCATATTCTATCTTAGGAGACTCTCAGCAGTGTGGGGAAACTAAGAAGAGTTTTCAATGTTTCAGGTATTTTAAGGCAGAAATAGGTTCCAGGAAGGACATTCCGAGAATAATTAATGAACGAGGGGAGTGTATATGCGAGGATCTTCAAAAAGTAGTATTCAGTCAGTAGTATGTAAAGATTGTTGGTTACAAGGATAATGTCCAGATAGAGGAGGAGACTAAGGCTACAGTAAAGAAGTATTATGTATATATGATAACAATGACATTTACAATAAGATACAAAAGTTGAAAACTAGAAAAGTGGCTGGAATTGATAAGATTTCTGGGAATATATTAAAGACAATATGTTGGGATATAGTACCATATCTGAAGTACTTATTTGATTATTGTTTGGTCGGAGGAGCTATGCCAGATGAATGGAGAGTTGCTATGGTAGCCCCTGTGTATCAAGTAAAGGGTGATAGATATAAAGCTCAAAATTACAGGCCAGTAAGTTTGACATGGGAAGGCATTCTTTCTGATTAAATTAGACATGTTTGCGAAAATAATAACTGCTTGGATAGAAGGCAGTTCGGTTTTAGGAAAGGTTATTCCACTGAAGCTCAACTTGTAGGATTCCAGTAAGATATAGCAGATATCTTGGATTAAGGAGGTCAAATGGACTGTATCGCGACTGACCTGTCTAAAGCATTTGACAGGGTGGATCATGGGAGACTACTGGAAAAAAATAAGTGCAATTGGACTAGACAAAAGAGTGACCAAATGGGTTCCTAAATTTATAGAAAATAGATCCCAGAGAATTAGAGTAGGCGAAGCTTTATATGACCCTGTAATAATTAAGAGGGGAATTCCTCAAGGCAGTATTATTGGACCTTTACGTTTTCTTATATATAAAAATGATATGAGTAAACAAGTGGAATCAGAGGCAAGGCTTTTTGCGGATGATGTTATTCTGTATAAAGTAATAAATAAGTTACAAGATTGTGAGCAACAGCAACGTGACCTCGATAATATTGTGAGATGGACAGCAGGCAATGGTATGTTGATAAACGGGGTTAAATGTCAGGTTGTGAGTTTCACAAATAGGTGAAGTCCTCTCAGTTTTAATTACTGCGTTGATGGGGTGAAAGTTCCTTTTGGGGATCATGGTAAGTATCTAGGTGTTAATATAAGGAAAGATCTTCATTGGGGTAATCACATAAATGGGATTGTAAATAAAGGGTACAAATCTCTGCACATGGTTATGAGGGTGTTTAGGGGATGTAAGGCCCCAACTAGAGTATGGTTCCAGCGTATGGGAACCTCACCAGGATTACCTGATTCAAGAACTGGAAAAAATCCAATAGAAAGCAGCTCGATTTGTTGTGTGTGATTTCCGACAAAAGAGTAGCGTTACAAAAATGTTGCAAAGAGTGGGCTGGGAAGAATTGGGAGAAGGAAGACGAGCTGCTCGACTAAGTGGTATGTTCTGATCTGTCAGCGGAGAGATGGCGTGGAATGACATTAGTAGACGAATAAGTGTGAGTGGTGTCTTTAAAAGTAGGAAAGATCACAATATGAAGATAAAGTTGGAATTCAAGAGGACAAATTGGGGCAAATAATCATTTATACGAAGTGGAGTTAGGAATTGGAATAACCTAACAAGGGAGATGTTCAATAAATTACCAATTTCTTTGAAATCGTTTAAGAAAAGGCTAGCAGATAGGGAATCTGCCACCTGAGCGACTGCCCGAAATGCAGATCAGTACTGAGTGATTGATTGTGATTGATTGATGGTTTTCCGTGGTTTCCCATTTTCACACCAGTCAAATGCTGGGGCTGTATCTTAATTAAGGCCGCGGCCGCTTCCTTCCTATTCCTAGGCCTTTTCCTATCCCATCGTCGCCATATAATCTATCTGTGTCGGTGCGACGTAAAGCGAATAGCAAAAAAAAAAAAAAATGTTATGCAATAAGAATTCGGAAACGCTTACGTCCGGTGCGTGGCCTGGACGTTGCTTGGCACGTGCTGGTTGAAGCATTGCCTTTTGTGTATAATAGAGAACAGCGCACACTACACTCCTGCGTTTGCTTTCCCTGGACCGTTTACAACTCGGCCATGTTTAGGTACTGTAGTGTGTAGTCAAGTTCATTAACTTTCTCCAACTGCATTCAACATAGAACAGTCAAAAATATTCGTATTATATTAGCACCCGTTCACTTTTGTGTTTTCCTTAGCTTTGCTTGTTCTGCCTGTTCAACGCATACTCTGTGTACACCTCTTTTTAACGGAATTGTGATTTTACACTACAGAGCTAAAATATAATCAATTTATTCTGATAATATTGTTCTCTATGGGCCCCAATCCCTCAAACCCTTTAAAATACTTCAGTTTCAACCTGGCCTTCTGTCCCTTCTACTTGTGAGTTCGTGACGTTTACATGGAGCTGTGAAACATTATCAGAGTTAAAAGTTAGCTAAATGCAATTTCCGTGTAGTTTCTGCCGAGGACTCTCTGGAGTCGGCCCCCTCCAGCTATTCAGTATAACTACATTTAACGCTCTGTTGACGCTGCCCAAACCGTAGTATCCTCTGTCACAATATTATGAGTACATGAATTTATGTATCACATTACCACGTTTTACATTTATTTATCTTTGTGATAAAGTGATAAATCTACAATAACTTATTGAGATATTTACTAATTTATTCTTAATCAACAAAAATTTTATCATGCTTGTCTCCTTGGATGAATAATAAACATTGATTCAGAGGGTCCTGGGTTCAACTACAGGCTGAGCCACTTGTTTTCCTCATGTCTTGTTAATTCTTCTGGCTTGGGGAACTGGATTTGTGTGTTCGTCTTCATGCACGTCTCTTCATTCACACAGAACACGTCACACTGTCAACTATTACGCAAACACTCCTCGTCACACAACCAACTATTACAGAAACACTCCACAGACTGACTACTATTTACTTTTTACGTCGCACCTAGATGGTGACGATGGGGTAGGAAAGGGGTTGGAGTGGGAAGGTACAGTGTAGGGTACAGATCCAGCATTTGCCTGGTGTAAAAATGGGAAAATAGGGAAGACTGCCGGAAGTGGAGTTCGAACCCACTATCTCCAGAAGCAAGTTCAGGGCTACGCTCCCCTAATCGCGTGACCAACTTGCTCGGTTAGAAACCCTCCACGTCACACTACGAACTATTACTGAAACCCTCCACGTCACAATACCAACTATTACTGAAACACTGCAGGTCACACTACCAACTATTACTGAAACATTCCACGTCACACTACCAACTATTACTGAAACACTGCAGGTCACACTACCAACTATTACTGAAACACTCCACGTCACACTACCAACTATTACTGAAACACTCCACGTCACACTACCAACTATTACTGAAACACTCCACGTCACACTACCAACTATTACTGAAACCCTCCACGTCACACTACCAACTATTACTGAAACACTCCACGTCACACTACCAACTATTACTGAAACACTCCACGTCACACTACCAACTATTACTGAAACACTCCACGTCACACTACCAACTATTACTGAAACACTCCACGTCACACTACCAACTATTACTGAAACACTCCACGTCACACTACCAACTATTACTGAAACACTGCAGGTCACACTACCAACTATTACTGAAACACTCCACGTCACACTACCAACTATTACTGAAACACTGCAGGTCACACTACCAACTATTACTGAAACACTCCACGTCACACTACCAACTATTACTGAAACACTCCACGTCACAATACCAACTATTACTGAAACACTGCACGTCACACTACCAACTATTACTGAAACACTGCACGTCACACTACCAACTATTACTGAAACACTGCAGGTCACACTACCAACTATTACTGAAACACTCCACGTCACACTACGAACTATTACTGAAACACTCCACGTCACACTACCAACTATTACTGAAACACTCCACGTCACACTACCAACTATTACTGAAACACTCCACGTCACAATACCAACTATTACTGAAACCCTCCACGTCACACTACCAACTATTACTGAAACACTCCACGTCACAATACCAACTATTACTGAAACACTCCACGTCACACTACCAACTATTACTGAAACACTCCACGTCACAATACCAACTATTACTGAAACACTCCACGTCACACTACCAACTATTACTGAAACACTGCAGGTCACACTACCAACTATTACTGAAACACTCCACGTCACACTACCAACTATTACTGAAACACTGCAGGTCACACTACCAACTATTACTGAAACACTCCACGTCACACTACCAACTATTACTGAAACACTCCACGTCACAATACCAACTATTACTGAAACACTGCACGTCACACTACCAACTATTACTGAAACACTGCACGTCACACTACCAACTATTACTGAAACACTGCAGGTCACACTACCAACTATTACTGAAACACTCCACGTCACACTACGAACTATTACTGAAACACTCCACGTCACACTACCAACTATTACTGAAACACTCCACGTCACACTACCAACTATTACTGAAACACTCCACGTCACAATACCAACTATTACTGAAACCCTCCACGTCACACTACCAACTATTACTGAAACACTCCACGTCACAATACCAACTATTACTGAAACACTCCACGTCACACTACCAACTATTACTGAAACACTCCACGTCACAATACCAACTATTACTGAAACACTCCACGTCACACTACCAACTATTACTGAAACACTGCACGTCACACTACCAACTATTACTGAAACACTGCACGTCACACTACCAACTATTACTGAAACACTCCACGTCACACTACCAACTATTACTGAAACACTCCACGTCACACTACGAACTATTACTGAAACACTCCACGTCACACTACGAACTATTACTGAAACACTCCACGTCACACTACCAACTATTACTGAAACACTCCACGTCACACTACCAACTATTACTGAAACACTCCACGTCACAATACCAACTATTACTGAAACACTACATGTCACGCTACCAACTATTACAGAAACACTACATGTCACGCTACCAACTATTACAGAAACAATCCACGCCACACTACCTACTATTACAGAAACACTCAATAGTAAAAACATCCCGTCGGAAGGGGCATTCGGCGATCGAAATGGACGAGTTCGACATTTGTTACACCCCACATTGCACCCATGACTCCACTAAGGTGTGGGAAAAGTAGTTGAAAATTTAAATGTTACATTTTCGTCTTCACAATTTGTAACGGACCCTAAACTAGGGATGGGTTGTGATTTCACGACCTGTAATTTTATCACTGTGATTTGGTTGGAGCTATGTACTCCTGTGACGGAGCCTACAAAATCACCGATCCGAGGACCGTCTCTGTGACGAGTGCTGTGCGAGCGCGTACTCCGAGAGTCGATCATCTATCGGGAGTAGCACGCCTTCAATCACAACTTATTCGCTCAGCGCTTTTCCAGTTCCAGTCTGAGTGGGGCCAGACAATTTGGAACTGTTACTGGCACATGGGTATACATCTCCAAATATTTAACACCGTGAATGCTCTGAGTTCCTCATGGTAATCTTGAATTAGTGCAGCATGTCTGACGAGAAAAGGAGAAAGCTGAGCCCTGTTTGGGATGTTTTTACTGCAATAGAAAATTCGAGTAAGGCAAAATGCGATACATATGTACGCAGATATTTTCTTATGAAATGTCTATTTATAATTTAAAACAACATATTATTACGAAGCACCCAACAGTGCAAATGCATTTAACCACAGATCTTCAGACACAACTTGAACCTGAAACAGCAAACCAACAAATAGCAGAATCATCAAAAATTGTAAGTAGAAACTGTGAAGCTGCTATAGGCTAATATTCCAAATACACTGTAGAGCTGCTTACGTGGATGGATAATTCTGCGTTTTAGAAGACCGATATAATAATGTAAGAAAGTCCTGAAATTCATATTCTCTTCCGTATTCTCTGTATTTTCAAAAGCGTGTAATCTCCATTCAAAGCCTAAATAGTCACTGTGTGTTTCGATTTAGATAAAAACGTGTCTTAGATTTTATCAGTAGTATTTACATTAGGTACATGCTTTCTTTTCACAGATATATATTGCTATTTTGCATTACTTTGTACAGACACAGATAGGTCTTATGGCGACGATGGGATAGGAAAGGGCTATGAGTGGGAAGGAAGCGGCCGTGGCCGCATTTGCCTGGTGTGAAGTTGTAAAACACGGAAAACCATCTTCAGGGCTGCCAATAGTGGGGTTTGAAACCACTATCTGCCGGATGCAAACTTACAGCTGCAAAGGGCCAGCTCGCCGAGTCTTTCGCAGATTAAACCCGGTACGTCTCGATCACAGGTTGTTCCAATTTCTTCCCCTACTCCCAGTCCGACATCCGACTTGTTGGATGAATGGTCAGCGTACTTGCCTCGGTTCAGTAGGTGCCGGGTTCGATTCCCGGCCGGGTCGGGGATTTTAACGTTCATTGGTTAATTCCTGTGGCTCGGAGACTGGGTTTCAGTGCTGTCCCCAACATCCCTTCAACTCACACACCACACATAACATTAGCCTCCACCACAATAACACGCAGTTACCTACACATGGCAGATGCCGCCCACCGTCATCGGAGGGTTTGCCATACAAGGGCTGTACTCGGCAAGAAATAGCCACACGGAAGTATTACCCCAAAGACAGAAAAGCCTAACAAGCCATCACTGTAAGAAAATTCCAGTTTTTGCAAGAGAAAACTTTAATGAATCTTTTCTGCAACTTTTTGCCCATGATTTCCAACCATTTAGCATTGTTGATGAGCAAGGATTTAGGAATTTTGTCTACAAACTAAAACCTTCCTATGAAATACCGTCACGTAAACACGAAAAAAATATTTGGTTAGCTCAAGGAAAGAGGTGGGAACCATAAAAAGTTGCATGCTTACCCGCAGATTGTTGAACTTCGTCAAACAATAAAAGTTTCATGTCTATCATTGTTACTTTATTGATGACAACTTCAGACCTAAGTCTCTTCTTTTAGACTGCGCAGCGTACCATGAGAAACATATAAGTTTCGAATTCGCCAAAGAACTGACACGTGTTACAGATGAATAGCGTCTAAGTAATAAAATTCTGGTTGCAGTTTCAGAAACCGCAAGCAATACTATGAAAAATATAAAGGAAGAACTGAAATGGAAACATTTAGGTTGCTATGCACATACCTTAAATTTAATTAATGTGCATGATGCCCGTGCAAATATTGAACCACTTCTAATAACAGTGAAAATTATTTTGTTGCACTTTAAAACGAGATCCACTGCAAACTTAAAACTAACACAGTACCAGAAGAATAAGGGAGTTGTGCCTAAGAAAGACATTGAAGATGTCGTCACTAGATAGAATTCGACGTACTACATGATAGAAAGAATCACAGATCTGGAAAATGCTATTCGGAGTACAGTTGCGTTATTAGATACCGAATTGTCTACTTTAAATGCAAACGATTGAGTCGCATTGAAACAAGTCGTCATGGCTTTAAAACCTTCTGAATCTGTGATTAAAGAAATTAGTGGAGAGATATACATGACTGCATCCTTGGTCATTTTTATTAGGGGAAGTTTGCTTGACTTTTGTGAACAGCTGCAGAAAAAGTACAATTGACCTGAACCGTCCATGAAGGTACTAGAAAGCCTCAAGTATGGTAGAGCTTCGAGAATGGGTCATGTTGAGTACAGTCAAACATTATCTCTTTGTACCTTCTTGGACCCTCGCTGTAAATTTCGCGCTTTTCAAGACACTTCAGCCCAGTATCTAGTATTCGGGAGATAGTGAGTTCGAAACCCGCTGTTGGCAGCCCTGAAGATGGTTTTCCGTGGTTTCCCATTTTCACACCAGGCAAATGCCGGGGCTGTACTTTAATGCCACGCAGCTTCCTTCCCACTCCTAGTCCCATCGTTGCCATAAGACCTGTCTGTGTCGGTGCGAAGTAAAGCAACTTATTAAAAAAACAGAAAAAGACAGTTCAGATCCGAAGCAACTAATCAACGCTTTATAAATGTGATAAGTCATAGAGTGTCAGCGGCGGCAGAGAGCACCGCAAGAGACTCTCAGTCAACATCCCAATATCAGGACCAGGATTCCCTCTGAAAGTAAGACTGCATCGAATAAATCAAGGAGCACGACAACATCAAGGCCTATTATCGAAATGCAGAGGAACCTAGAAGACAACATTATCGATCAACACGAAGAAACGTTGAAATAGTGGCATGATCGCCGGTATTATTACCTTATCTGAGTGAGATTGTGAAAGAAAAATGTTGTGCTCTAGGAGCTTCGGTCCCTTGAAAGTGGAAATGTTTTAACTCGACGTCGTAACCGGCTCATTGCAGAAGTAGTTCGACAGCTGTTATTTTTCAATGTCAATCTGAAGCTCTGTGTAACATACACACAAAATGGCATACCGTAATTAAAACTTGAAATAAGATTCCTTCCGTGTTGATCCTAGAGCCTATGCATGTATGAAAGTATATATATATATAAACTGGTTGACTAATTTTGGAGTGGGTGCCGATTACTGCATGCTAATGTAATTACATAATAGGAATAAAAAGTCATTCTGCATAAAATTCAAATATTTGTATTCCGATGTAGACTATAACCTACTCATGTGTAGTTTATATTACGTAAAGTTTATTAGTAAATATGATACCGGAAGAGTTGGCCGTGCGGTTAGGGGTGAGCTTGCATCCGGGACATAGTGGGTTCGAATCCCACTGTCGGCATCCCTGCAGATGGTTTTCCGTGGTTTCCCATTTTCACACGAGGCAAATGCTGGGGCTGTACCTTAATTAAGACCAGGGCTGCTTCCTTCGAACTCCTAGGCCTTTCCTGTCCCATCGTCGCCATAATTCCTATCTGTGTCGATGCGACGTAAGGCTACTAGCAAAATTAAATAAACAAATATGGTCAAGCTTTTAAAATGTAACCTGTGAACACATGATAGTTTACAGATTTATTTAATATTTTACGGTCTCCCCTTAGTTTCACCCACATTATAGTCGAATGAGATACATATGTATAGAATTAGGTGTTTATAGACACGGAGTAACGTTAAGTAAAATCACAAGTGTGACAAAATCACAGGTTAGGCTATAACACATTAACCTTCCACGATCAGAGCAGTTCGGAGTGAGTCACCACTTGTCACAACTTATCTCTAACCTAAACCCATTTGACTTTCAGGAGAAAACTACCCAAAAACACCAGAGGTGAAAACAGAACAATCTGACGGAAAATGGAAAGATATGGTTCAACTCACGATAAAACGAAAAGAAAAGCATTTCAAACTTCCCATTACTAGTGAGATACCAACCAATTAATCAAACTTAAAACTATTGAAAATATGAAAATAGCATACGAAGGCTACTTGGAGAGGATCGGCCACCATTTTTCTCTTACGTAAATAGGTTAAAAATCCTCAAGGAATAAAAATGAGAGAATAGGGAAAGGAAAACACGTCTGATACGAGATTGGAACCTTGACGCCATCTCGTGACACAGTGGGGAAAGTGAGTAGATCTTATGAAAAGGACAAATTCAAACGAAAAACAAAATACAGATGATGTACGAACCCAGATTAAAAGAATATAAATCATCATGTCGGAAATGACGTCACATAGAATGATATTTCAAGAGTAAGTTTGCTTTAATGGCCTAATTATAGCACACTAACCATCCAATCGATAATTTCTCAAGGAGCTTGAATGAAACATCTTGTTAAAGGTATTTTAAACTTTCCGAGCGATTTGGCCTTGCGGTGAGGATCGGGCAGCTGTGAGCTTGCATTCGAGAGATAGTTAGTTCGATCCCCACAGTCGATAAACCTGAAGATGGATTTCTGTGGTGTCCCATTTTCACACCAGGCAAATTCTTGGGCTGTACCTTATTTGAGGGCACGGCCGCGTCCTTCCCACTCTTAGCCCTTCCCTATTCCATCATCGCTATAAAACCCGTCTGTGTTGGTGCAACGAAACACAAAATTGTTAAAAAAGAAATTATTTCAATCTAACCTACTGTTTGAAAGTAATATTATAATGACCGTCAAATAGTTCTTGGTTGCTTCAAAGTAGTTCACTCTATAACTGACACGATGATAACAATATTTTTGAAGAATTTGGAAGCAAATTAAATATATTGCAACTTAAATATGTTAGTGTTATATTTTCGTTGCTCAGAGAGAAATTAAGCCCACCTTATGACCATGATGATTAAGGCATCATGTCTATAAAGTACTTTTTTTGCTATCTGCTTTACGTCGCATTGACACAGATTGGTCTTATGATGACGATGAGGGCTAGGAGTTGGAAGGAAGCGTCCGTGGCCTTAATTAAGATATTACCCTAGAATTTGCCCGGTGTCAAAATGAGAAAGCATGGAACAGTGGGGTTCGAAGATACTGTCTCCCGAATGCAAGCTTACAGTTGCTGATCCTTAACCTTACAGCCAACTCGCTTGGTCTATATCATCTGACACCGAGTATAGCCGGTTCTAGTCCCTGTGGTGTAAATATCTTCACCATCAGAATGTTGGACAGCAGGGTAGAGATAGTGAGAGATAGTGAAACTTTGCGCAGTGTTCATATAGAGTGAGAGCATATGAAGCTGTTGATCGCGAATCGTCCGTACGATGGGGACGTTAAGCCTTGAACAGATTCGACAGGGGGTAAGATATGTGCCGACATCGGATTTCGCCCTCTCCCTACTTCATTATAAACATCATCCTACCACACCCAGACGTGCAGGTCACCCATGGGCGTGAAATAGAAGGACCTGCACCAGGCGAGCTGAATATGCCCTCAGACACTCCCGGCATTCAAAGCCATATGATAGATACACAAGAACAAGTATTGTGTGAAATATTTCACTTAGGTTCTGTGATATGAGATTCAATATTGTGCGAGTTATATCAAATTATTTTCGTTCTTATGGACAGAAGGTAGGCCATCGCTATCATTTTGCCGTCAGCTTTGGGCAAAATTCAAACTAATACAGCTCGGCGCCTATGACATTTTCACCACATACATGTAGAATTTTCTTAAATATTATTTTACACTTTTAAAAATCCTAATGCAATTAATTCACCTGCAATGGATTTTTCTGAAAATACAACAGATTAATGTCGTTCCACGTATGCTTCTCTTTTGGTACAATTCTGTCATAAATAAGTTACAAGATTGTGAGCGGCTGAAGGGTGACGATAGTGTTGTCAAATGGACGGTGGGCAATGGTATGATGATAAACTGGGTTAAAAGTCAGGTTGTGAGTTTCACAAATAGTAAAAGTCCTCTCAGTTTTAATTACTGCGTTGATGGAGTGAATGTTCCTTTTGGGGGTCATTGTAAGTACCTAGGTGTTAATATAAGAAAAGACCTTCATTGGGGTAATCACATAAATATGATTGTTAATAAAGGGTACAGATCTCTGCACATGGTTATAAGGGTATTTAGGGGTTGTAGTAAGGATGTAAAGGAGAGGGCATATAAGTCCCTGGTAAGACCCTAACTAGAGTATGGTTCCAGTTTATGGGACCCTCGCCTGGATTACTTGATTCAGGAACTGGAAAAAGTCCAAAGAAATCAGCTCGATTTGTTCTGGGTGATTGCCGACAAAAAAGTAGCGAAGAAAAAGGTGGAATTCAAGAGGACAAATTGGGGAAAATATTCGTTTATATAGAAGTGGAGTGAGGGATTGGAATAACTTACCAAAGGAAATGTTCAATGATTTTCCAATTTCTTTGCAATCATTTAAGAAAAGGCTAGGAGAACAACAGACAGGGAATCTACCACCTGAGCGAATGCCCTAAATGGAGATCAGTAGTGAATGAATTACAAATCTACATGTACTAAGCTTTCAGATTTGATATGTGATCTGCTAAACAAAAGTGTATTCTTAAAATGACACATAATTTAGCAAAATATATTTTCTATTCACCTAAAATATTTTGAAAGCTAATTTAAAAATGAAAATCCACAGCCTGTTTCCAGTCATTCGACCGGGACAGGAATTGAATGAATCTGGGGAAGTGATTAATGACTGATAGATGAAATTTTAATGGAGAGTTTTGATGCAAACAAATATGGCAGGGAAAACCGGAGTACCCGGAGAAAAACTGTCCCGCCTCCGCTTTATTCAGCACAAATCTCACATGGAGTGACTGGGATTTTAACAACGGTACCCAGCAGTGAGAGGCCGGCGCGCTGCCGCCTGAGCCACGGAGGCTTGCAAACTCATTTGCTAATATTAATTTAAATCATTGAATTCAATTTATACAAAATAACATTTTGTTCAGCAACTTGAGTATGGTTACAAGAGTTCATATGAAAAAAATGTTTATGTCCTAAGTAGTTGCTGAGGAAAGTGCACCTGCATATCTGGAAACTCAAATTTGACGTATTTTCAAAATATCCATTGCAGGTGAATCAACTGTATTAGGATATTTGAAATGTATAGCAGGAGTTAAAAACATTCCACATGTACGTGGTGAAACTTTCAGTAGTCTGTTGTCAATAGGAACCCAGTTTGAATTCTGCCCAAAGCATGCTGCAAAATGATAGCAATTACCTACCTTCTACAAGTATATGTGCTGTACGTCAGTACTTGTCCGACTACATTTTCGTACAGTGATATTTTTAGGTGCAACAACCATGTAATTGTATCTCATCCAGCGCAGTATGCTTATATTGTACTTTTACCAGCGTCATTCTTAGCCGGAGAAGGAAACATGCTGTGATAAATCAGGAGAATATAGAGGACATGGACTAATTATCATTCCATGATCACCAGGCAATTCCTTTACCAGTAGAGCAGTGGATGTATTTTCGGATAATTTTATGTCTGAACTTATCTCTTCTTGTTTACTGAAGCAATGACCTTAGGAATTTTATTTCTGCAGGCTGGAGTCTGCTATTATCCCTTCTGTTGATGGTGCAAGTTTCCATTTCATATGTTGTTATTGGTATGAAGTAGGCCTGATGCAGAGTCGTTTTAAGTATCAAAGGCACTTGACTGTCCCAAAGGAAGTTCCTGACTTGATGGCAAAAATGTGCTCTTTTCTGAACTCTGTTGGTGATTTCAGCTGAGCTTCGGCTGTCATGATTAACAATGCTTCTAATTTCTTCTAATTTCCTTCCATCCAGCATAATGTCCGTATGTTGTCCATGCCTGTCCCCCTGTTGGTAGAGGGTGGTAGAATACATCCACAGGATCCCCTGCCCGTCGTAAGTGGCGATTAAAACGAGACCCAGGAGCTCTTAACTTGGGATCGTAGGTTGGCGACCACGGGGCCCTACCTGAGTCTTGGCATTACTTCCACTTACGTGTGCCAGGCTATTCAATTTCATCCGTCCTATCTGACCTCCCTTGGTCAACACTTGTACTTTCCCAACCTCAACAGTATTAGAGCAATGGAGACCTCGGGAGTATTTCATATTCACGCCTTTCGTGGGCCTTCTCTTTCTTTGGCCCATGCCTTCATTTTTCGAAGTGTTGGATCCCTTCCAGTGCAGGTGCACGTTCCTCAGCAACTATTTGAGATTAAATTATGATTTTTTCTATATGAAATCCTGTTCATAGTCATTATTCGATAATAACTATTACATCACCTGGACTTTGTCACCACAAATCACTTAGATCAGGAGTAAATACAATCAAAATGTGTAACTCACAGTTCCATTTTCTGAAATTTAGTCCTAACTTAAAAAGAGCGTCAGCTTAAACCTAAACTGTACAGGAATCAATATGATCATCACGTCACAATGGTTAATAATCTCGAAACGTGTACAATGATTCAGGAATCAAATCCACACACTCTGTACATCACACACCTTGCAATTTGGCATCCAATTATCTTACAGATGAACGAGGTATTTCCATAATTCGTTCCATTTATGGGGCGCGATAAGAATCAATAAGGTTTCACTTTACTAAAAGTAGTTAAATATACCAAGTAGAAATAGCACTGGATTTGACGTTGTCTAGAAACAATTTTAACGAGAAATTACTACAAGTTTAATATTCGGACTGAGTACAACTTACGAGACAACCCATAGTAACAATGACTACTAAGAAATACTTAACTTACTTCTTCAAAAAATAAGAAGAGTTAGGCCGTGCACAATGAAATAACCTTGCAAAAAAATATTTGAATCGGCTGGAGCTGAAAAGCATTAAATCAGTTTGCACTACTTTTCAGAATAGAGAGAAAATGTAATTGCTCGAATAGAACCAAAAAAAAACCGCACTATGTATATTGATGTTCTATATTGAGAAGCAGCGACTCGGATTATATTTTTCATAGTGACAGGTCAGTTTAAGTTTAATATTGCGTAAAGCAGCCCATAATAAATATTTCACGTGATATTTTATCTAAAATTGTATTCGTAACATAAGAAACCATATCTTCTACAAATATAATTTTCATCACTCATTGCATGGAACGTTATAAGGATTACCTTTAATTTTCCGTAATTGGTTGCATAAAAACAAATGCTATGGCGAAAATGTTCTCATTATCTTGGCATGAAGATTTCTTTTCTTTTAAACCTATAAAATGTACGACTTTTACGACCAATATTAGGTAATGAATACGGCGCTAAAAGGCACAGAGTCATTGACTTAATGGTTTCCTCTTCCAATCCTGTTACACATAGGAGTGTTTTCTTTCATTAAGAATAGGCTGACATAATTCTTTCTTGTGCCGTTCGCAAGCCCGTTGTTCAATACTTCAGAGTATCTACTGAAAGCGTAGAAAATGTGCTATCTTGACTTAATGCCTGTCAGCTCCAGCCGGTTCATTTGAGGTGAAGAATGGTACAGATAGTGAACTGATTATCCGTACTTTGTAGTATGAATATTTTATGTCAATTTATATGATTTTACAAATATAAAAAAAACAAAGCCGCCTTCTCAATTTGAAATACAATATGCCATACACTTAATTCAACACTATTTTCTGGACCAAGGATGAGTAATATGTTTGATATACTTTACCTCGTATCTTCTTTATCTTCTTCTTCTACAGCCTTTTTCCACATATGTGGGGTCGTGGGTGCGAACTGTCATACATGTGTATTTGGACCATTTTTACGGCCGGATGCCCTTCCTGACGCAACCCTATATGGAGGGATGTAATTACTATTGCGTGTTTCTGTGGTGGTTGGAAGTGTAGTGTGTTGTCTGAGTATGAAGAGGAAAGTGTTGGGACAAGCGTAAAGACCTAGTCCCCGGGTCAGAAGAATTAATCGCACCTTGATTAAAATCCTCGACCCGGCGGGGTATCGAACCCGGGATCCTCTGAATCGAAGGCCTTAACGTTGACCATTCATCCAATGAGTCTGACGTACTTTACCTCGTATGTGGATGAAAATTTTGCACTCACCGCTCTTCCCTTGCATTTCCCTTCGTGTTACATTTTACTACCGGTAATGAGGCCTCAATCTTCTAAGCTGTAGAGAGAGCATTAACATATAGCCTTCCCTGGATCACACTATTTCATGCAGAAAGCCTCCTCCACCAAACTAACGTGCTTAATTACCGCCAAAGTGACAGTACAATATCCTCGTAAGCATTCCCTATCAAAGAAAAACAAGTAGAACAATTAACCTCCCATGAGAGAGAGAGACAAATAATCCACTCTGCGTAGAACAGCGCTTATCAGTGACGATGTCCCGCTCCATGGCTAAATGGTTAGCGTGCTGGACTTTGGTCACAGGGGTCCCGGGTTCGATTCCCGGCAGGGTCGGGAATTTTAACCATCATTGGTTAATTTCGCTGGCACGGGGGCTGGGTCTATGTGTTGTCTTCATCATCATTTCATCCTCATCACGACGCGCAGGTCGCCTACGGGAGTCAAATCAAAAGACCTGCACCTGGCGAGCCGAGCATGTCCTCGGATACTCCCGGCACTAAACGCCATACGCCATTTCATCAGTGACGATGATTTGGTTAACGCGTACATGGATTATAGTAAAACCATTTCATCCATTTGGATCAATTCTTTCTTTGAGGATAATCCAAGCCGGGCTGAGTGGCTCAGACGGTTGAGGCGCTGGCCTTCTGACCCCAACTTGGTAGGTTCGATCCTGGCTCAGTCCGGTGGTATTTGAAGGTGCTCAAATACGTCAGCCTCGTGTCGGTAGATTTACTGGCACGGAAAAGAACTCCCGCGGGACTAAATTCCGGCACCTCGGCGTCTCCGAAGACCTTAAAATAGTAGTTAGTGGGACGTAAAGCAAATAACATTATTATTTTTATTATTATTATTATTATTATTATTATTATTATTATTATTATTATTATTATTAAGATAATCCATCACTTAACCATTGTCTATCTGTCAGTTCTTCAGTCAAAGGCAGGTTGGATTCAAAAAAGCACTACCAAAAAGCTGATGTTGCAGGGAAACCGCAAAAACCGATGGCGACATCATAACGAACAGTACAAGGCATGGTGAGGTGTGATGGAGTTAGCATTGCTTTTCTCATTGGGCCGGAAAGTGCTATTGCAATATGAACAGCGTTGTGAGTAGCACCTTTCGTAACATTCAGCCGAATGTCATTAGTCAGCACCACGCATTCATATTGCCCCAACCATGAATCAGACTACGGTGGAAGCTACATTTTTCTCCACCGGGCGAGTTGGCCGTGCGCGCAGAGGCGCGTGGCTGTGAGCTTGCATCCGGGAGATAGTAGGTTCGAATTCCACTATCGGCAGCCCTGAAAATGGTTTTCCGTGTTTTCCCATTTTTATACACCAGGCAAATGCTGGGGCTGTACCTTAATTAAGGCCACGGCCGCTTCCTTCCAACTCCTAGGCCTTTCCTATCCCATCGTCGCCATAAGACCTATCTGTGTCGGTGCGACGTAAAGCCCCTAGCAAAAAAAAACATTTTTCTCTGCCTCTGCCAAATAACAGATTCGAAACTACACGTACTGCAACCATCAAAAAATAGAAAGAACTTAATTTTTTCATTGCAACACATAGTTCAGTGATGATGATCATGGCAGACTCCTTATCGAGGACAACGAAATCAAGGAAGGCTGGAACCGAGCGAGTGGCTGCAAGGTTTGGGTCACATAGCTGTTAGCTTGCATTTGGGAGGTAGTGGGTTCGAACCCCACTGTCGGCAGCCCTGAAGATGGTTTTCCGTAGTTTCTTTTCACATCAGGTAAATGCTGGGGCTGTACTTTAATTAAGGCCACGACCGCTTCCTTTCCACTCCTGTCCCATCGTCGTCATATGACCTGTGTCAGTGCGACAGCAAGATTACCCAAACCCCGCAGCCACTTGCCTCATTCAAGCTCTCACTTCTTCCCTTCACCTGAATTATCAGCGTACTGATCTTCGGTCCATACAGCTCCGGATTCAATTCCAGGCCGGAGCGAGGTTTTTAACTCTATATGGTTAATTCCTCTGGTTAGGGGACTAGGAGTTCGTATTCTTCTCAATACTCTTTGTCGTCATATAAACAAAACACACAGCACTAATAACCAGCACAGAGACAATCAATAAGGAATACATCCCTCTACATGGCGTCAGGAGAGTCATCCAGCCGTAACATTCGACCAAATACATCTCTAGTGTCCGCTCATTAAAATGAGATTAAGAAGAATAAGAATACTGGGCGAGTTGGCCGTGCGGTTAGGAGCACGCAGCTGTGAGCTCGCATCCGGGAGATAGTGGGTTCGAACCCCACTATCGGCAGCCCTGAAGATGGATTTCCGTGGTTTCCCACTTTCAAACCAGACAAATGTTGAGGATGTATCTTAATTAATGCCACGGCCTTTCCTGTCCCATTGTCGCCATGAGACCTCTCTGTGTCGGTGCGACGCAAAGCAAATAGCAAAAAAGAAGAATATGTCCTTTCTTATAGACGAATTTCGCCAACTGATTCGCTTCGCCCTAACTTTATTCAGAACCCCTTCCCTTGTGGTCCGATCTACCATCTCTACGTCAGCATTATTCTTTAGCAGTATATATCAAAAGCTTATAAATCCTTCCTTCTGGTTTTCTTATTGTCCTTCTTTCATTTCCATGTAATCTCATAATCCACGCAGAAATTTTCAGAAACATTTTTCCACTTTGTGTATTTATGTTTGAAAAGTTCTCGGAATCACCGCTAGATGTCAGTGCTAGAGCAACGAGGTTACCGCGCAATAATCACGCATCGTTTGTGAGTGAACACGTGGCGCGTCAGTGCTCTAGCTCCAGGAGTGTGGTAGTGACGACTCTTTGTTGTTGTTCCCGTGTAGTGATTTGTGACACTGTAAAAAACTGAGATTCGACCAGTGATTAAATACTTTGTAAAGAAAGGTATGAAAGCAAAGGAAATTCATGCCGACTTTCAGAACACACTGGGGGACTCTGCTCCTTCATTTTCAACTGTTGCCAAGTGGACCACCGAGTTTGAATTTGGTCGGGAAAGCTTGGATGATGATCCGCGTAGTGGACGGCCAAAAACTGTTACGACCCCAGAATTTCTCGCAAAAGTGCATAAAATGGTCATGGAGGATCGTCGACTGAAAGTGCGGGAGATTGCTGAAGCTGTATGAATGTCTTCTGATCGGCTCGTGACATAGGACAATAAACGCACCACATTGGAAATGTCCGAACAAAGTCTGGCCCGTTTTCAGTGCAACCAACAAGATTTTTTGCGCCGGTTTGTGACTACAGATGAAACATGGGTCCACTACTATACCGCAGAGACAAAACAGCAGTCAAAGCAGTGGAAACATGCTGATTCACCACCACCACCACCAAAGAAAGCAAAGGCAGTGCGTTCGGCCGGAAAGGTCATGGCCTCAGTTTTCTGGGATGCAAAAGGCATTCTGCTGATAGATTATCTTTCTACAGGCCAAACGGGGCAATACTATGCAAACCTCCTAGACCAACTACAGGAAAAGAAACGCGAAACAAGGCCTGGTTTGGCAAGGAAAAAGGTCATCTTTCATCAGGACAACGCTCCGCCGCACACAAGTGTTATTGCCATGGCAAAACTTCATGAACTGGGGTACGAATTGTTGCCACATCCACCTTATTCACCTGATTTGGCACCATCAGACTTTCATCTATTCCCCAAGCTGAAAATTTTCCTCGGTGTACGGCAATTTTCCACAAGGGAAGAACTGACACCCGAATTGGAGAGGTATTTTGCAGGCCTGGAGGAATCTCATTTTCGAGATGGGATCAAGGCATTGGAACATCGCTGGACCAAATGCATTAGTCTACATGGAGACTATGTTGAAAAATGAAAGCAGTTCCGCCGAGGTAAGATACTTAATTCTAGTACATTCCGAGAACTTTTCAAACCACCTACGTATGCACTTGTTTTTGTTGAGAAAGTCTAGTCTGCATTTTTATCAACCATTGTTCTGCTATTCCTCTACCAGGTGAAAATATTTGTCTACTTCCTTTAAGACGTCATTATCTAATCTACGAATAACTTATCCCGGGTCACCTGTAAACTACTATATATTGACTATTGTTTAAGGATGCCCTCCTATGATGTTCAGCAAATCGGAGAGGATTATTCAACCCCTTCGTGAATTTTCATTTTCTTATCATGTCAGTGTTTTCTTCGGTGAAACGTCGGAACCATACCATGCTCCCGGACCACGGCCTACAAGCCCGGAAAACACTCACATGATTTTTAACGCCGGCCGTGAAAACCTCAATTGCTATATTTCATTTTCTTATTTGAATTTCGACCACGCTTCTTTAGATTTTTAAACCATTTTGAGTTACTGTCTAAACAGTGAATTTAAAAGCCATCAGATCAAGTTACTGTGTTATCACTATTCTGTCACACACTACAAATTCCTAAAGGGCGGTATGAAAATGGAGAGAATATACAATACTTGCTATGAAGTGTATGTACGGATATTAGCACAGTGAGGCGAGCTTGCACAAACGGCAATTAACCATTCTTTAGACATGGCTAACGACTTAAGGAAGATCTGTATGTAATGAGGACTGAACAATCATTTCTTGCGCCTCCTCACTGAGCTCTAAACTTTCTTCCTTGGAATTAATTTAGTGGAATTATTCAGGCTACTGGCAATACATTAAAGCATGGTGCTCGCTCACAAGGCAAGGCTTGCTCTTCATGTTGTTTGATATCACTCCTTCCTGCTCTTACACGGAAGGGGGATAATTTATTCCGAAACTAACGTTCTAAACTGCGCAGCCTCGGAGAACATAGCAATTTTAAGTATTATGCATTTAATGTAAACGAGAAGCTTTAAAAATATGATTCACGAGTAAAGTAAGACACTTCACTTGGCTTTTCTTAATTTGGAAAAGGTGTTCGGCAGAGTACCGCATGATATAATTTTGCTATCAATGAGACTAGACCTACACAGTATACTTGAAGCCATTGCCAGATGGTTGAAACTTCTTTACCGACAAACCACAAGTTCAGTACAGTGTGCAGCAGGAAAGTCCGATACATTCCAAATAAATGTTAGTGTCCATCAAGGATGAGCCTTGTCCCCATTGCTCTTCATGCTCTGCACGAACGCCATCACAACTGACATCCAGACCAGGCATCCATTTTCATTGTTATATGCGGACGATGTAATGCTAGCTAACGAAACATGTGGGGCGTAACAGGAAGTACAAGAGAGGGAGATGCGTCTTGAAGAATTTGGGATGAAATTAAATCTGAAGAAGACTGATCACCTGGAATGCGGTGATCAAACTGAAGGCACGATCACTGTGGCTGGGGTTCAACCTAATAAATGCCTAAGGGTCATGCATCACCTCAAATTGCAGTAAAATCCTTGATGACAAGACAAAAAATCAGTGCCTCATAGATGAAATGACACCAGATTACTGGAATCCTGTGCGAAAAGAAAATTCCATTGCATCTAAGTCTACCGCACAGTGATCTTTACGGAACTGAATGCCGGTCTTCAACATCGAAGCATGAACAGGCACTTCATGCAATGGAAATGAAGTTGTTGCGGTGGTCCAGTGGCTTGATTCAACTAGATCATATTAGGAACGATGCTGTGCGGAAGAAATTCAAGGTTTCCCCAATGACAGAGAAAATGCGTGAATCACGCCTGCGATGGTGTGGACACGTTCTCCGTAGCAGTGAAACCTCAGCTGAAAAGCCTGCCCATCAACTGAACGTGGAGGGTTGCCGATCTCGAGGGCGACCTCAAACACGCTGGCTGGATAGGGTGAGAAATAACATGCGGCTCACCAAACTTAGCGCTCGGAGCGCTATGGATCAGTTGAAGTGGAGGGAAAAATTGCAAGAGGGCAGACCTAACATAAATGGGAAAATACAAAGAAGATGATTCTAGCAAAAAGGAATTGCTATGGCATATCGAAGGAGCGTGCAACAAAAAGTAATCAAATTTCCGTGCAAGACTGGTATGTGCCAACGGTAGTGAAATATTTGTCGTGCATCTACAATTTGTCCACCTGAGCAATGTAAAATTTAGGCTATTAGCTGCCATCATCGGGGTTACGTTTTCTATTCCCGGGAGTATCAGAAGTTTAAGATCGGGAGGCGGGCAGGTATGTGGTTAAATACGAACATGCAGCTCATTTCCACTGGGGGGTTGTGCCAAAAAGTAATTCTACCACATCGAGTCGAAGACACGAATTTATATTTGCAATTTCATAAGCTGATTTTACTCGATATCCTATCTTCGTCGTGTATTTCTTATAACCCCGCCGTCTTTTCTTCCTCAATCGGAAAACTAATTTCTGTTTGGCTACGTTTAAACGTGGAGCTATGCACCTTTTGGAATGCTATGATTTCCTTTCCAGTGTTTTCGGCCATCTACAAGGGTAGTGTTGGATACTTTATTATTGTTTTAGAAGCAGTACAATGTAATTATCATGCCCTTTCAACACTAATCTTGAAATGTGCAAACGATCTGACTGTTCGGAGAATGAAAATACTGGCAAGAGAATGGGAAGGTGAGGATAATTTCTACATTAACATCGCTGGTGAAACAATATACTCGGGATATCATACCCTACCGAGGTACGCCTGGGACGTAATTGAGAATAGAGAGATGTCTCCAAACAGGGACTGATGTCGACAGGGAATTTTACATAGATGAAGGAACCAGAGGGAAACAAATGATATGATGTTATGGTCTGGAGAGGAACGTTAGATCCGGCTAGTGGCAAGACCATCTGATTGGACCACTGGGATGGGGACAAGCAAAGGAAGACTGGGGGTCTAAGACCTCGGGTAGGGTCGCGAATCTGCCAACAATCCTCTAGCACCCCCTGGACTTCTGCTAAAGTGTGACAAAAAGTGAAGACGTGACAAAGAATGCGCTTAAAGGCGCACGCCGTGACAATCCGAAGATTCACAGTTTTCTTATTTTCAACGAAGTTGGCAACCTTACTGGATCTTTATCGGAGGCAATAGAAAGTTGTCTTCACAACAGCTGACCCATTCCAGCCAATATCACTATACAGTCCCCGTTATAATTAATTCTATGGAAGAAAAATACGTCCAGGGGCGAGTTGGTGGTTCCTTTGCAAGCACTGAGGAACGATGCTACTTCAAGTTTCGTTAGACATTAATTTTCAATGATTCCTAAATACGATCCGGGAATCGATCCATCGCCCTGCTAAGTGATTCAAGCTCGCCTGTGCCGTCTGGGCTAGACATGCCCTGCCATTCATTCATGCTATAGTATTTTGTTTCTTTCAAATTAATGCATACATCAGTGAATTGGCACAAGATAAAAACTTTACCCGCATAAAGAGATTAACTTTGACTCTCCCTGATATTTATTATGTTAAAATTAACCTGCTGCCAACCTCCTCCCACAGGAAGATCATGCTGCTGTGTGTTTGACTTTTGGCGAGAGCTAACAATGTTGTGTGTAGACAGAAGTGATGAAAACCGAGCAGCAACATCCGATACGTCAATTGATTCCAGCCATTGTGTTTTACTAATACCGCACTAAACAGTACACATACCAGTCGAGCAACTCAGTCTGTGTGTTCAGTATGAGCTGAAACTAATGGTGGTTTTTATTTCAGTCGTCCGGTCTAGAAAGCCAAGAATAATGGCTGAGAGTATTCGTCGTGCTGACCGCATGACACCTCGTAATCTGCAGGCCTTCCAACTGAGCAGCACTCGCTTCGTAGGTCATGGCCCTTCGGGGCTGTTACATCATGGGGAAAATTATTTCAAGCTTTGCCGTATATTACTGTATACATGACGTATTTTCTCTTACTTTAAAATCCCTTGAGTCATGCACTAGGTTACTGGTAATTACATAATATGAAGGTAATGTATTATTATACTTCTATCATTTTTCCGCCCAGGTTAATTACTGGGTCACACATATGCATTTGACCCTGTTTCACGGACTGATACCCTTCCTGGCACAAACCTTCTGTAAGGGACATTTTCGCTATTGAGTGCTTCTGTAGTGGCTGATAATGAGTTGAGAAGTGTGTTGGAGCATACAAAAACACCCATTTCCTCGAGTCGGAAGAATTATCCACATGCTATTAAAATACATGAGGTAAGTTCAGGACAATTAAAACAGAAATTACATGGTGCATGAAATTTTGAGAATTATTAACTTTTAAACTTATCTCAGGGTCGGGCTGAGTTGCTCAGACGGTTGAGACTCTGGCCTTCTGACCCCAATTTGAATTTGGCAGGTTCGATCCCGGCTCAGTCCTGTGATATTTGAAGGTGCTGAAATACGTCAGCCTCGTGTCGGTAGATCTACTGGCACGTAAAGGAACTCCTGCGGGACTAAATTCCAGCACCTCGGCGTCTCCGAAAACCGTAAAAGTAGTTAGTAGGACGTAAAGCCAATATCATTTATTATACCTGATCCTCACTGCAGCCACCCAGGCTCGTTTTATATTTAACCGGATGTTACGGCGGTATGCCCTTCCTCAGGCAACATTCTTAATCCAGGATCGATCTTAGCCTTCTGGGTGGGAAGCCAGCATCCCGCATCAGTGTCGCAAGACGAAAGGGTCTAGCCCAATAGCACGTTACACCTTTACATGATTTGAATTGAAAAATAAATTGTGAAAATCGTACCCTAAAATTTTCACTTCAGAACTATTAAAATACCTCAGTCCTCCCCCAGAAGAGAATCGAAGCTCTTGGAAGGTTTTACATGATGTTAGTGCCCACTTTCACTCAGCAGCCAGTTCGTCGACCTCAGGGAAGTCTTTATTCCACGAGGAGGAAACCAACTGCCCGATTCATTTCTGTAAAGTGAGCTGGCTGCAGGTTGGCTCAGTCAGTGTCAACTGGATATAAGAAGGAGTATTAACTCCTAAAAGAAGATTTCTCCCTTAACAGGTTTTGCGCCATTTTTTAAAGTTTGCTCTGTCAGCCGAAACTCTATTTGTATCCTCTGCAAGTGGACACTCGTGTCTCCCGTGGCCTATCAGGAAATCTAAAAATAGTTACAGGTGTACGCTGTGGCGCTGAACGTGTTAATAGGTCGGGCATAAGTTCCCTAGGTGGTCCAAAGATAGTAGTATGGAGGGTAGCCTATTACAAGGCTGAGTAACAAGGCAAGAGATAGGCCTAATCGTAATTAGTTCAACGGCTCGCTGGCAGATGACACTGGGGAAAATGATTAGAGGGTCATCTATTTATAGGGGACGCCTGTTCTACACTTCATAATAATAATATTAATAATAATAATAATAATAATAATAATAATAATAATAATAATAATAATAATAATAACATACATTTTCAAAACAGAAGTTATGTCAGTTATAAAGACACTATCAAATAGAGAACAGAAAGCTGAAACAGGTGGATCAGTTCAAGTATTTGGGATGTGTATTCTCCAAGGATAGCTGTATAGTGAGTGAAATCGAATCAAGGTGTAGGGAAGGTAAAGATTGTAACGAGCTTACTGTTGCAATCTCAACGATATTCTGCGTGAGGGAAGTGATTTCTTTGAAGGAAGCTATTTTTTTTTTTTTTTACTTCGCTCTACCTTCAGGCTGACTTTGTTTATGGAAGTGTAAGCTGGGTGGACTCTGGATATCTTTTCCGTAAGTCTGAAGTAACAGACTTGAAAGTAGCGTCAATGGTTGGAGGTACAAGTAGGAACACTGGCGGCTGGGCACTCGTAACTCTCGATGGATAAAGCTCTCTCTGTAGCCCGGCTGTGGTGGTTGAGTCATTTGAGGCGAATTGAGGATAGGCTAACTGGAAGTAGTATGGACTTGGCTATGGAGAGTAAGATAAACACAGAAAGAGTATAATGACGAAGTTTAGACCCATACTTTAATGGTTTTAAAGTGAGGCCACGAGCCAGTTGCAAATAGAGGACTGTGGAGACTCTTCGTTCACTCAGAGGGGCTTGCCAACTGAAGGCTGAAAGACCGAAGTGTGCATGAATGTATAATAATCCTATGCCTTGAGGTGACGTTTTCGAGCATTTCGATTTAGGACCAATATATGCGCTCCACTTTCCTCTACCTGTTGGCAGAAAACTGAAAGTCTGAAGGGTGAGATATTTCTGAGTTTCGGGTAATTTTTTCGGTGTGAGCCGAATATGTCCCATAATGTATTTTACATATGGATGACCTACGGCATGAAACTTTATAGGAACATTTCTCCGTCTCGGAAATCGAACTACCTCTGCTCTCTTTGAACCATATCCTCACACCAGGCAAATGCTGGGGCTGTACCTTAATTAAGGCCACGGCCGCTTTCTTTCCCATTCCTAGGTCTTCCCTGTCCCATCGTCTCCATAAGACCTACCTGTGTCGGTGCGACGTAAAGCAACTAGCAAAAAAAAACATATTCTTGGAATTTACAGGTCGACACTCTTCCAGTGCTTGTCACGAGGAGGAGTGTGAATGTAAATAAGATAATGGAAATTACACTGAAACTACCATAACAGACATTTGACTTGGGAAATCAATTCCTGATAGTCAAACTTCGACGCTTGGAATTCTCCTTAGGGTATCTTTCCCAAGTTTACGTGAGGGAAATACTAAGATTTTAAATTGTTGGACATTTTCTCCTTTTCCTCCGTTAATGTGAGAGGGAGAGTATATTAAGTAGACTGTGATCCATAAGCATTACTGACTTTTCCCTAAATGTTCTCGGATGTTATTCATTCAAGACTGCGACTGTAAATTATAGTTTCTCATCTAACTGTAGATGAAAAATGATGTACCACTACATAAGCTGTTCTGTCTACCTTCTGTCAACCTTACGCAATTGTTATGGATGTCAGAGTACTTAGGAATCACCGTAATCAAAGAGATCTCCGAAGTTGAAGTACTTTTGGCATGGTGAGCACATAAGTGGGTAGTATCTGAAGAAACTGACTTAGATTATAGAACGTTGGCTTTCTTGGCCCACGATGGTGAGGTGATCCCAGCTTACACCAGTGGTATTTGAAGGTGCTCAAATACACCAACTTCATGTCCGTAAATCTACCACCAATTAAGAGATATCGTGGAATACAAAACTTCCGGTACAGCTGCGTCTTCCAAAACTGTAAAAGTAGCTGGGGATATATGAAACCTTTTTTTTTTTTTTTGAAAAGCTATACTGTTTGTTGTTGGATGGAGGAGAGGTAGAAAGAACCTGAGCATGCTGCTTCAAAGAAGTTCCTCGTTAGGGTGCTAGATTTGTTATACCCTTGTTCATCTAAGAACATGTTTAGATCAGTGACTTACAGCAGATATTTCAGTGAAGTACTGCACTTAACTTGATATTCTCATGACGATAATTATCCCATAATTTAATATAGCTAAAGAGCAACAATACATCTTCCTTCGTACTTTTTAACGTGGAGACGGGTAGCAGGTACGTAGCAGGTAAATACATGCACGACTGGTAGTGTTTAACTCTAAGATTTGTTAAATAAAACTAATTGCTACAGAACTACACAGGAACACAATTGTTACGTCCGAATGAAATAACTGTTCAGACTATACAACACGTCTTAATTTATTAATAATTACTGAATTAAAAATGACAAGTCTGTCTGCACATGGGGACATAAACAAAATTATCTGATGATTTTCAGAACAAAAAAAAGAAACGGCGTATGGCTTTTAGTGCCGGGAGTGACCGAAGACATGTTCGGCTCGCCAGGTGCAGGTCTTTCGAGTTGACTCCTGTAGGCAACCTGCGCGTCCTGATGAGGATGAAATGATGATGAATACAACACATACACCCAGCCCCGGTGCCATTGGTATTAACCAATTAAGGTTAAAATCCCCGACCCGGCCGGGAATCGAACCCGGGACCCTCTGAACCGAAGGCCAGTACGCTGACCGTTCATCCAACGAGTCGGACTTCAGAACAAAAACATTATGGGTACAAAATACCTTATGAAAGAACGAAAAAGCACTAAGTAACTGTTTGATAATTACAGATGTACGTGGAGAACTGTATGACGGTGTTGAGAGTCTATCAGCATAGGTATGTATTTCAACCATCCCTGCTGAGTGAGTAGAGTCAAAGATTGGTCTTGATACATTCTCAAATGTAAACTAAGTTTTATAGAAAAGAGATGAGCCTGTCAGTATGTTCCTGTAATCCGACGGTGCCCAGTTGGTCGTTCCGTAGTCGGACTTCTGGGTTTGCCACGTAGTGGCCGTGTGCCTGGTTGGCTACTACTACTAAAATGTTCATTCCTCCTTTGAGGGGCGAGGTGGGGCTCCTAGACGGTAACTCCGTCCCTCAGGCCAGGGGATTTTTATCGTAGAAGGACATGTGCGGAGAAGGTGGGAGGGTTGGCGGCCGTGGTCCATACTAGGAACTGTCCCGGCATTCACCTAAGTGCAGGAGAATGGAAATTCACGGAAATCCATTCTCAGAACAGTCGACGGTGCCGACCAGCCCCTCTACGCCTCCCGAATAGAACCACATCATCTGCTTAGATGGTCGATCGGAATTCAGAGCTGTCGGACCACAGACTATCCGTGGCCACTTGTGGGCCGAGACCCATTCTGCATCCGCCAACGAAACCCCTGACTGGCTCGCTGCCCTCCTTTTATATTCCAGTGTAGTGGTGACGTAGGCCGGTCACTTACACACCGGCTCTGCCTGGGATGTTCGAGAAGTCCGCGGGGCACGGCACTGAGTTTGAACGGGTACCACAAAAATAATCACTCCATTTAGCATATTCTCTCCGTTCTCACTGTTATTCGCTTTCAAAGTTACACGCTAGACCGTTTACACTACACACACGTTTGCAACTGTCACTAAGACATTAAGGCAATTCACAATCAAATTCACTATACAACAATAGCGGAAGCACATTTCACAGTTTACTGTCTCACAAGTCTGTACGTGGTACGAAGTACACACACGACAGTCTTTGTTCACTGTCCCACGTTGCTCAGCTGCACTGTTCCGCCTTCATCGTCAGTTTACAGAGAGCTCTCCGTCAACATTGTGACACGCTGATCCAGTATCCCGCAGCAGTACACTCTCTTCACAGCACTGCCCTCCGCTGACTGAATCACTTGCAGAACTGAGCCCAAACTGGACCAGTGAAGCTCGAACGGGATGTTTTAAATAGATAGGTCGTCCCCTCCCAGATACTTCGGACGAGGCGAAATCTGTGGAGATCTCTGGACACCGAATGCACTAGTTACACTTCTGGCTGTTCCTCATACCACCGGAAGTCATGGTGTGATGACAGTATTTTGCAGAAAATGAGCTGGCCAATGCGCGCCTGACTCGTATTCGACTGGTAGCCTGTAATGGCGAGAAGGCGGAGTCGTAACTTGGTGATGTCACCCGCACTTGGAGCCAGGCTTGCTTGCCTCCTCCCAAGGTCGCACAATGAAATGGTGGACAACGGCACAATAATTTCTTCTTCGTTCCCTGCAGTTGCCCTTATCTCAGTTTTATCTTGAAATGACTCTCCTCACTTATCACTTCTTCGGCAGCATCTTAGTACATCTCTCTGCATTGGCATAGTATATCATTGTTCTTTTATTCCGAAGAAAGCAAACTCGATTCCGACTGAGATCAATGGTATTTGAGGGTGTTTAAATAAGCGTTGACATCCACCACGTTGAACACATGGAACACATGTATTATGGTACCTAGGCATTTATACGGTTATAATGTACGGGGTGATAAAGAGAAAAACTTGTTTAAAATGTGTATTTACCCACGAATGGCTTTTCGACGTTGTTACAACTGGTTCAACAAGATAACGTAAATGGGCTCTTAAGGAAGGAAAGCACAATAGACTAGGAAATAAATCTAGAGGGTTACGATTATCTGTACACACTTTTCGTTTTACATGAAGTGTGTCAGCATTTAAAGGAAGGTGAAAAGTTAAGTTCCAAGTCCCACATTCTCATCGTAACTACTTGTGCTGCTCTTCAATACACCGTGCATAGTTGCAAAATATGTTGAATATCTCAAACAAATTATATTATTAAATATAAATTTCTTCTCGAGAAATTTATTTTGTCGTGGAATTTGTCTGCTGTGTAGTTTCGGAACCGTACTTCGACCGATGTGCATAAAAAATTCATGAAAGTCTTGAAATAATTTATAGGCAACAGGTATAACGACTGAGTTCAGCAGCTCGTGTAAAGGGAAAAGATCAGTGTACCTAACAATATAAGTGTGACTTCAGTATGACGTCATAGTGCTATCATCCTGCCGAACTAATTTAGCGAGCCGCTCTGACAGAAATGAGTGTAGTTCATGCACGTGTGAGGTGTCATAAGATTCGTCTCAATGGATTATACACATATACGGCAAAATGCAATTTAAATAGTGAACACTTGAGAAAATTAGGATACGAAGAATTGCAAAAAATTTCCTTCGTGTGTATGTGTTTTACCAATCCGACTCGTTGGCTGAATGGTCAGCGTACTGGCCTTCGGTTCAGAGGGTCCCGGGTTCGATTCCCGGCCGGGTCGGGGATTTTAACCTTAATTGGTTAATTCCAATGGGCCGGGGGCTGGGTGTTTGTGCTGTCCCCAACATCGCTGCAACTCACAGACCACACAGAACACTATCCTCCACCACAATAACATGCAGTTACCTACGAATGGCAGATACCGCCCACCCTCATAGGAGGGTCTGCCTTACAAGGGCTGCACTCGGCTAGAAATAGCCACACGAAATTATTATATTATACCAATCCAGCCTATTTGTCGTTTTATTCCAACCAAACCTACCTCACTGCTTTCATCCTCTTTGATCGGGAAGCCTTTCTGCTATTAAACTAGCCCGTTGAACGCGCATTTGTTCATGGTGGGTTGTGAGTGAAGTAGTGGGAGGGATTGAGAGTGTATCAGAGAAAAGCATCGGTTAACCGTCTTTGTACACGCGCTGGCTAAAATGCCTCCCATCTGTACTACTACAGAATATGCAGAATATGAGTGTATACGGCTTCTGCGATGGTAGTGCTGCTGTCGAGGAATACCGTCGGCGCTTTCCGACGCGTCGAATTCCTGATCGTAGAATGTTTACCAGAGTTTTCAGCTCATTGCTTGAAAGAGGTATTCTTCTAAGTTTCCATTTTCCTTCTGAATGTGTAGTTCAACAACATGTACAGGAACAGCAATACATTGCAGTGTAGTCCTGCTACCAGCGCACGACGATGTTCTGCTCGTATCAGTGTCCAAAGAGTTTGGGTGTGTAAGACACATACGTGGGCGCCACTAGCACTAAAACAAATGTACATTAAATGTGTTCTTTCTCGCAAACTATTCGGAATAGGACATATGCCCATATGAGCTTTCTTTTCATATCCCTGAATATTGACCGTTCTACCTGGTACATCCTGTATGGATTTATCCTTCAACTGTAATAAAGACATCCATACCTTCCCAAATGTTTTACTATTCATATCACTGAACTTTTGTGTATCAATTTTTTTCTTGAAGACTTGTAATGTTGTTTAGAAATACGAAATATATTAAAGATAACATTTCAGGCTCCTACTGACTAGATATTTTATTACTACAATACCCATCACGCGATAGGCATTATGCTTTAAAATGTGCGGCCGTATCTTGATTAGAGCCCCATTACATTCCTTTTTAAGTACGACGTGCTTTTACATGGGCTGTATGTGAGCATGACATATTGCGTATATTCATTAACAGGAGTGGTAAGTGCACTACTTTTTACTGAAATCAGAACACCTAAAACAAGTTGCGCTATGGCGTTTGCTTCCATACGGTGTGTGGATTAGACAACACCTTTGTAAGGCGTTTATATTTTAGTGTACTTGTAGTGACTAGATCTGGCATTCCTACTGTCTGAGATCTAGAAATCAGGGTTTTCTGTGCGGGATAAGTTTTAAGTATCTAGAGAATGATTTAAGTATATGATAACACTGCACCTTACACCTGTGGACTTAGTAAGGAATAAAAGGTGCTCCTTATCATCGATGTATGTGAAAAAGCTGAGACTCGTTTCTGAGCAAGTTTATGTAATAATGTCATACATTTTACGTCTCACTAACTACTTTGTTACAGTCTACAGAGACGCCAGC
This sequence comes from Anabrus simplex, assembly GCF_040414725.1. NCBI lineage: Eukaryota > Metazoa > Arthropoda > Insecta > Orthoptera > Tettigoniidae > Anabrus > Anabrus simplex. The sequence goes on from NC_090272.1 coordinate 163,189,114, forward strand.
AAGTGGATGATAATCCCTACCGATCTTCCAGTCTTCGTCCCAAATAACCTAGTGATTGGCTTTCTTTTTGTTTCATAGGCAAAAATATATTTGCATGCATACAGTAGATGCATACATGCATGTATACATACTCTTACATTTTCATTATACACCGTTATGCCTTTCAGCGTTCAGTCTGCAAACCTCTGTGAATTTACTAAACGCCGCCACAATCTTCTATTTGTAACTAGTTCTGTAGCCTAGGTTAGTTCAGTACCTCTTATCATTAAACCGTTAGAAACTGAGTTTAACCAGCATCGTCGTCTTGGTCTCCCTTCTTTTACTTCTCTTACCTTCCATAGCATAGTCCATTATTCTCCTAGGTAACCTATCCTCCTCCATTCGTCTCATATGACTCCAATACCAAAGTCGGTTTACAGGCACAGCTTCATCCACAGAGTTCATTCCTAACTTAGTCTTTATCTCTTCATTCCTAGTACTATCCTGCCTTTGTCCCCACCTGTTTGTACCAGCAATCATTCTCGTTACTTTCATATATGTTATTTCTAAATTATGGATAAGATATCCTGAATCCACCCAGCTTTCACTTCCATAAATTAAAGTAGGTCTGAAAACAGACCCATGTAAAGATACTTTCGTCCGGAGGCTGACTAACTTCTTACAGAATATTGTTGATCGTAACTGCAAGCTCACTGCGTTAGCTTTACTGCACCTTGAAATAATCTCAACTTACTGTAGTACCATCTTGAGGGAACAAACATCCTAAATACGTGAAATTATCTACCTGTTCCGGCTTTGTATCCCCAAACTAACATTCAATTCTCTTGGATTTCTTACCTACTAAAATCAATTGGAAAGGCTAATTTTCAGACCATACCCATTGCACCTATTTTCAAGTTCCGAGATATTACACTGCAGGCTTTCGGCACAATCTGTTATTAAGACCTAGTCTCAGCCAAGGCCAGACTGATTAATACATTTCCACCTAACGGAATCCCTCCCTGCCACTTTATACCTTTCAGCAGATGATCCATATAAACTATGAGCAACAAAGGTCAAATATTACAGCCTTGTCTAACGCCTGTAAACACCTTGAGCCAAGAACTCATTCTATTTTCTTTGAAAATAAATGTGAATGAAATATTATAGGCTTGATGAACTATATCGATTCCTATCTTCTTGAAAGTCGACTATAAATTATCACACGTCTTAGAGGTGTGCATTCTGTTCCCTTGGTTACGGCTGTCTCCCGGGAGGCTCGGCTGGCTGCCGCGAGATTTCTTGTGTCTTACTGTATTCTTGTTGAGATCACGCAACGAGTATAGTTACCTTCTCGTTGATGTAGATCATGACTTCTTCAGCCATTCTCGTAAAGAGAGAACGCTATATAGAGTGGCCAGAAACAATGTGAAATGGGTATGTAAGCTTTAGAATGTTGATCATGCTGATAAATAATTTAAAGTAAATAATTCGATATCTCGCAACGTTGTCATTCAATCAGCTGCTGAAGTTAGCCAACCAGATCTCTTCGCGGATGAATTCAAATGGGCTTTGTGAGGCGGTGTTGCTAAATCTGAGCGTGGCTTATGACAAGCATTAGAGCACCAGTCGGAGAAAGAAATTTCGCCAGGGGAGGGGTTTGAATACAGATCACCGAGCTGGCAGCATGACACCATAGCAAGTACGCTAGTGACACCGGCCCGCGAAGCGATCTGATTGGCTAACTTCAGCAGCTAATAAAATGACAACAGTGTGAGATGTCAATTTTTTTTGAAATTATTTATCAGCATGACCAACCCTCTATTGCTCATATACCCTGTTCACGTTGTTTTAGACCACCTTGAATAGAGATATATAACATTCATATTGCAGCAGTTCCGTTTCCATTTTACACTCTTTCCCTGATGGTGCTAATTGGTATCGATAATAATAATAATAATAATAATAATAATAATAATAATAATAATAATAATAATAATAATAATAATAATAATAATAATAATAATCGTATGGGCTCAGCTACCGTGTGAAGACATTTCAATTTGATGCCATCTGGCTGTCTGCTTGTCAATTTCGACGTTCCGCCTTACCGAGTAAACCGAAACTCTCTTGGGCGTCTATGGCTGAGACTTATTGAATTTTGTCGGATAAACACGACATGTGCCACCAAATATCTTTTATACGCCGACATCGTACGACATGGAGTGTCGAATGGACTTTTTTCTACCCTTCAAAAATTCGACTACCTCTGCCGGGTTTGAAGCCGTATCTTGGGATCCGGAGGCCGACACTGTACCACTGATCCACAGAGGCAGCTATAGGTATCTATCATGACATACCACTAAAATCCAATTATAAGTAATAATTTTACCTCAGATATGACGCGCATCTAGTAGATTCAAGTTCTTGATCCAATGTCCGACCCTGGAGCTCATAGGATGACGGTGAAGGGATAATAATAATAATAATAATAATAATAATAATAATAATAATAATAATAATAATAATAATAATAATAATAATAATAAGAAGAAGAAGAAGAAGAAGAAGAAGAAAGAACAATTTTACGGAAAATTTTCGGCTCAGTCTGCACAGAGGGAATAAGGATGAAAAGGAAATATCATGAAATTTTTTGCCATACTGAAAAAATCTCAGTCAATATCAGGAAAAGGAAGTTGAAATTCTATGGTTACATTCTCAGAATGAACAATGATAGACTGGTGAAAATAAATCTAAATCTTGCCCTCACACTGAAAATCAAGAACAAATGGCTAAAAGAAATAGAATCAGATCTTAAGGAAATCAACATCAACCAGGAAACTGTGAATAACCGATCTGCTTTCAGAATACTGATTAATAATCATTGTTTTGCGGAGCCAAAAGCTAGAACTAATAAAGCCTGGACTGAAGAACCTACTGTAAGAATAATTTCAATGAGAGGATAAAGAGATTATGGGAAGAGAAGAAAGCAAAATTATCAGCAAGATAAATTCAAGCGTGCTCCTCAGTTGGGCATAACGATGTGAAATAATAATAATAAGGATAAGAAGAAGAACTAAAAGAATAAAAGAAGAGAAAGAAACCTACAGGTCAGTCCTGGCAAAAGAGAACGGAAGAAAAATAGAAATACCTAGGCGAGTTGATAGAACCTAATATTAGGCATTCAAATTAAGAATCAAGTTGATGCTAGTTGCTTTACGTCTCACTGACACACATAGGTCTTATGGCGACGATGGGATAGGAAAGGGCTGAGAGTGGGAAGGAAGAGGCCGTGGCCTTAATTATGGTACAGCCCCAGCATTTGCCTGGTGTGAAAATAGAAACACGGAAAACCAACTTCAGGGCTGCCGACAGTGGGGTTCGAGAACCCACCATCTCCCGGATGCAAGCTCACAGCTGCACGCCTCTAACCGCACGGCCAACTCGTCCGGTCAAGAAGATGAAAATGGCTTGTCACCTCACCAAAGATATCTATAACAAGCGGTCAATATTTTTCAAATACAAGCTTAGACATTACTGTACAGTAACTCTACCTGACGCTCTATGTACAACATAATGCCCCTCAATGAATAACAAAACGTATGGCAGAACAATCCACAAGCCAAAGAATGGAAGATTCTGAGGAAGATCTAGGGCCCAGAAAAGGAAAATGGAGAATATAGGAGAAGCAACAATCGTGAACTAAATCTACACATGGATAAAATGTCAGACAAAATTTGGAATTGAAGTATTTTTCCTATAGTAACTTAAGAGGAAGGAGACCAGAAAGATTGCCCACTCGAATACCTTCGGAATAAGAAAACTAAAGGGGTGTGTTTCACCGAGGTGGAAAAGGATTTACAAGTATAGGGGATCTTTTAAAGAAATGCAAATACCTAGGCGAGTGAATATAACCTAATATTTCTGAGAGAGAGGCATTCAAAGCAAGAATTTACAAGTATGAAACGGCCTACTACCTCACCAAAGATATCTACAACAAAGATCAATATCATTTAAATCCAAGTTTTTAAATTACTGTACAAGAACTCTACCTGAAGCTCTATATGCAGCAGAATGCCACTCAATGAATAACGAATGTCTGGCAGAACAACCTAGAAGCCAATGAATGGAATATTCTAAGGAATATCTTGGGTGTAGTAAATGGAAATTGAGAATAAAAGGGAAGGCATAATCATGAACTAAATCTGCATATGGAGAAAATGACAGAAACACTTTGAAAAGGAAGTATTTTGTTTCCTACGGTAAGTTAACACGAAGGAAACCAGAAAGATTGTCCACTAGAATACTTTCTGAATAAGAAAAATAGGGGGGGGGGGTTGGATTCACCGAGGTGGGAAAGGATTTAGAAAGATTGGGGATCTTACGTGACGACATCTAGCAACGTGACCATTTAAAGAGGAAACTTGAAGGTCTGCAAAGTTTTCGAACAAACCTAAAATGACGACAGGAAAGACGTGGAGCGAAGAACGGAAGGAAACTCATGGAAGAAGATGCGAAAGTACATGGCGTGTGTTAAAGCTCAGGACAGAAACCGGTTGAAATTGTGCTGTCCATTGTTGGCCGAAACGAAATAATAATAATAATAATAATAATAATAATAATAATAATAATAATAATAATAATAATAATAATAGACGGTGGGTTTCCAGATACTTTCGATACCGTTGCTACTCAAGGCATATCGATACTGAACGATACTAGTAAAGATGAGATCGATATCCTTGCGATTCTGTGTTAAGAGAATGCTAAAAGTTTAATTAATATTGTCAAATTGCTAGAAGTAGCAAATTTGAAAGTGGTGGCAATGAGCATATATGTCAACTCATCGGATATAGCAAGAAATTTCGCTCGTTTACAGCCCTGCTGATCCCATGACAAAAGGGACTTTCCTGATAATTTCGCCGGATGTTCTCGAGCCAGTATACCTGAAGTACAAATGTTCTTAAAAGTCATGTACTAAGGTAGGGAAAAAAACGTGCCGAATTGTAGCTTGTGGAAGATTTTTCTAGCGTAACATTATGCTAATTTGTAGCATTATTTATTTTTAATTTGGATTGATATGGATAAACCACGCTCCCACTAGTTCTGAGTGTAACAAACCCCTTGATCTAATTAATCTATCTAATCACAAGTAAGGAAGAATCTTATTGTGAAAAAGTTAACACCTTCAGCTTGAAAACTAACTTGATTTTAGATGACAATTTCAAAATTTCAGGTAATTAGTTATTTTGAAATGACAGAAGCCGGTGTGTTTCGTAATCTATCACTTTTTGATAATATAAGTACCGTCCCCAATTGGATACTGTCAGTGATAACGCGCCATTTGCCGCATGCCAAAGGACTTGCACTTGTAAACTTCGAAAGATTTTGTCGTCTACCGTTAGATGGCTAGACAATCTATTTGTAATTACTTAATAAATTAATGTTTATTTTGAAGTTTGTAAACCTGGCTCTGAGTATTTTTTAATGTACCGAAGTTGTCAACACTTCAGCTGGTTCCTTCTCGATTGTAATAAACCTATCAGATACTTGGAAATATGTTCTCTAGCCAATGAAAACCGGGGGTGTGTACCGAAATCCAGCCTATCACTGAAGATTTCTGGAAGCTTCCCCTTCATGGTTTTATAAAAGCAGGGCACTATAGGGCCATTTTCTATGAATTGCTGCAGTGCTTGGGAGTGCGGCGAAACATAGGGAGGCATGGGCGAGGTCAGAGTGAGGAAAAACCAGCGGCACAGCGTAATAAACAGAATTTACCTAGACATGTGATAGCTCCTGCGGATAGTTTGAGAGAATGATTTCAACTTCTTTTCTTTTAATGTAATTTTGTAAACCGGTGGTTTCCATGTAGAATTTTCGGCAAGTCTGGAAATTCTGGTTTTATTCCCTACTGGAAAAATACGTAATGTAAGAGAACAAAGAGTGATGACCCTCTGTCGTTTCCCGTTCAACCTTGCATTGGTGACTAAAGCTGCCACCCTCCAAATTTCTTAAGTTTTGTCTTGTCATTGTCCGTTAGTCAGCCCCGTGCAGTATATGATTACCCTCTGTATCTTCGGGCGTAAGCCCAGTTAGGGTTTTAATAATCTCTCGAAGGAGCACATGTGTTTCGCCTCCTTGCATTTTGTTTATGACCGGTTATATGCAACTATTTTCATTTTCCATTAATGCCATGTAGTATGGGCAATTACGCCTCTGCGTTTCCTGTATTACTGTTAGGACAAGTGTTTCTTTGAGTTTTGTTCCCTTACGAAGCAGTGATCAATGCTATTGTGCATCAATTAATGAAAAGTATAAAGTATGGTTAAGCGATGTGGCCTAGTGTCATTCCAGTGTATCAAAGGAAACTGATTTTACAAGACTAAACTAGAATATTTCGGAGCTGAGATTCCTGAGTCGTGTACCTTTATGGAGTAAAAATAAAATAATTTAAAATAATGCTCTTTTCTACGTAAATGTTGCCTGGTTATTATCACTATTTTTGTACCTGATTTTCGGACTTCTAAGACCCCGTTACGGTTAGAGCTGACAAGCTCATTAATAAATTGTTATATTGTATGTTATTCATTCAGATATTCTATCTCTCAATTCTAAACTAGAAGAAAGAAAAGGAAAGAAAGAAATTTCCAAATTTGCTGTGTTATGTTCTGCTCTAGTTAATTCCTTGCCCAGCCATTCAACCCAGGCCCTAATTATCCGTCTGTGAACTACGGAAACTCCAAAACAATTTGTAAAAGATTTCCTTGCGAGGAAGAAAATTTCAAAATCTCGCATTACTTCATTTTTTGTTTTACGTCGCACCGACACATAATATAGGTCTTTTTGCGACGATAGGATAGAACTTGCTTAGGAGTAGGAAGGAATCGGCGGTGGCCTTATTTGAGGTACAGCTCCAGTATTTCACTGGTGTGAAAATGGGAAACCACGGAAAACCGTCTTCAGGGCTGCTGATAGTGGGGCTCGAACCGACTATCTCTCGGATGCAAGCTCATAAATGCGCGCCGCTAACCGCACAGCTAACTCGCGCAGTCTCACAAAACTAACAGCCTGAACAAGTGTGTCACCAGAGTTCATAAGATTATTGTTAGTGAACATAAATATTCCAACAAAGCAATTTGAGACAAAGTGGAACAAGTGAAGAAATGACAGTGGAGGAGCCTGTGCCCAATGATTCCATTTCTACGTCATTGTCCTAGTTGCCATCATCCTCATCATCATCATCACCATCATCATCATCATCATCATAATCACAGTACTGAAGTGCGAACCAGCCTAATTTTACGTCCTTTCTGGACGGTAAATTCAAATTTAAACCGGGGGATAACCGATCGAAGGAAAATAGCGTACATGATATGCAAAGACAGGCAGATATTTGGCACTGTAGAGCGTAAAGTATTTAAGAAGTACATTGAGCACCTTAAACACCGATATATTATGGCTACTCGTAAACACATATAAAATGGTATCTTACCAGAACTGCATCAAGATGTAGAAACAAAAGTTTCGAAATTCAGATAGCATGGCTGTTAAGGCAGATTTGTCAACGTCAACAGCAACTGACGACTGCTTAGGTATCAATGTCAACTTTGTAGATCAGGACTATAATCTTCAGCATATATGCACTAAAATAATACCATTTGAAGAAGTGAGACGCATGGGTGAAAATGTTGGAAATTTCTTGAAGAAAACCTTAGAAATTTGGGATTTAATGATTAAACTACTGACTGTGATTCATAACTTTGATCGTAATTTGGGAAATTTGCGCGTACATCCATATATTTGCTGAATCATAATTTTCTCGAAACTATTTACGAGGGCAAGTAAACAAATAATGAATTTTTTTTAATTTTTTTTTTTGCTACTGGCTTTACGTCGCACCGACACAGATAGGTCTTATGGCGACGAATAATGAAAAATGAACTTCTTCTTTTCCTTCTTATATTGGTATTTAGTAGTAGTAGTTCTTTTGTTGTGGCAGGGGAAAATCTTTCAAAGAGACCACTCTGTGTGGAAGTTGGATTTCCACCTACTAAAAACCCCTGCCCTCTTCACTCAGCCCATTCTGGAACTACTTCACGGCATTACATCAGAGTGGAGTGATGTATATTATTATGCTCTTCCTTTCTCTTCTTTCTCCTTCGTCCCCATAATGCATGTCGCCATTTCCTTTACTGTGTCTAAGACAAGCGGGCTCTCCAACATGATCTGAACCAGATTCCCTGGCGTGAGTCGTCGGCCAAGTTGTTGGCAGGCTTTCCTTCGTTCTTCTTCCCATCGAACGCAGTAGAAAAACGTGTGTTCTACTGTATCCCTTTCAGAACAGTAGCAACAACCATCTTCCTGCGTCTTTCCCATCTTCATGGCGTATACGCCAAATCTTCCATGGTCTGTCAGGACCTGCGACAGAAAGTGATCTACCTGCCGATGTCTACATTTTAGCCAGCCTCCTATGTCGGGTATTAGCTTTTTTGTCCATTGGCCAGCATCGGTTGGGCCATCCCATCGGCCTTGCCAATCTAGTAAGAGCAGGTTCCTCAAGGCTTTCTTTTATTCAGCAGATATAGCCGCACCCCTTTCATACCAAGGTTTTGTCTCTACCTCGAGCAGATCATTGGGAGTACTGGCAACTTGTAAAGCTGCTGTCGAAGCAGTTCGATAAGCACAGATAATTCTGAGCAGCATTTTCCTCTGTACTTTTTCCATAGCTCTTCGCTAGTAACAGTAGTAGTAGTAGTAGCAGTTTTTCGGATCAGGTTCCGATTCTAGAAGTATGTAATGGACTGCGTTTGAGCAGATGTTTTGTGTAAATAAAGCTATCCTGATCTGATGAAACTGCAATAATTGTTGATTATGTCGTTTTACAAAATTTTGTGGCTCGCTGTTCTAGCCAGCGATTGGAAGCTATAGATCTAATGTCGAAAGTTCAAGAAGATAGTGCTAACGAGTTTAAGTGCTTCGAAATAATTCAGGTTTTATCCCGTAGAAGTTCCACCTTATGCATAAATCTTAGCTTAGAAGTAGAGCAAATTGCCTTTCTGCGCTTACCTCCGCTCATGATGATGTGTTATATTCATCAACGTGTCTGAAGTTCTAAATTGCTTTTATGTTTACGAACCAGTGTGTATTTGTTCCATTTATATTAAACTTGTAAAGAAGAGCAAGTACTTGTTCTAGATAATCAGTTAAAGGAGATTATAAAATTGTTGCCGTAAGGAAAATGAAGAAATCTCGTAGAATTTTTTTTTTAACGGGGTAACTTTGGTTGCCGATGGCTAGAATACTAATGATGATAAGTTAATCACCACAGTTTCGTTAGAAGTAAATTGAGTTGAATATAACATATTCATGAAAGGCTGATTCGTTGCTTTCAAAGATACTAAACAACAAAGAAAATCTTATATACTGAATTACAGCGACCAGATACAAAACAATATGTGTACGGAAAGGTAACAGACGTTCTCAATGACTTTTCGTGATTACGTCGCTTGATATAATTCTGAATTCTGACTTTGGGTGTAATGAAAGACGTGCTAAATAGCCAATTGAATACAGTTTTATTTATAAGTGGCAAATGTTATTTACGGTTAGAGGCAAATGGCATTGTATTGGACAACTGAGACGTAAATAAATAAATAAATAAATAAATAAATAAATAAATGAAAGCGAATGTCTGGCATTAAACTATAATTTAGATAAACTAGAAATACTAGAAAGGCGAATCATGAGGAAAATATTAGGCCCACAAAACACAGCGGAAGGTTGGAAATTACGAAGTAATGCTGAAATATATCAAAAAAATAGAAAATATTTCAGATGTAATGAGGAAAAGGAGACTTACGTTTTTTGGACATTTATATCGAATGCAAGATAGTAGATTAACCAGTAAGATTTTCAGATATTTGTGGGGTAAGAAATTAACGACAAGCTGGGTCAATGAAGTAAGAAAGGATTTAGAAAAAAAAACAATATAACAACAGAAGAAATAAATAATAGAGAAGGCTTTCGGGAAAAAGTATTGAAAATAGAAGGATACCAAGGTAGGAAAGTAAAAAAGACTGGTTCAAAGTGGTCTGAAGACAGAAAGAAGAAACATAGTGAACAGATGAAAGCGTACTGGAAGAAAAGGAAAGAACAAAGAAGAAGGAACTGAAATTGGCACGTGGTCCTCTGGTGGCCCATTCGAAAGACGAAGAAGAAGAAGAAGAAGAAGAAATTAATTAATTAATTAATTAATTAATTAATTAATTAATTAATTAATAAAGTGATTAACTGATTTTTTCATCACAGCTGTGATATGACCGTCCAACAAGCGACACTGATGGCTAATTTTAGTATGAGGTGAGGAAGTATATACGATGAGTAACGCATGGTTGATAGTTAGCAGTGGAGATCTGACGGACCGAAGCGTAGCATTCATATCCCCCCACCGGGGGGGAGGGAGCGGTCATCGCTCCTATCTGCTTTTCAGCAGCAAGCCTCTCTTGAAGAGTAGAGGGGTGAGGAACGAGAGTCTGGGCTGCGATATCAGTCTCCGGTGCCTTGCTCTCAGAAATACATGCGACGTTCTTTCTCATTGCTTTCAAGTTTTGTAAATTATACAATGTGTCAGATGCTTACATTATAATGTGCTTTAGCCTTCCATCATTCTCAGTTGAGGTTGGGCTTCACTGATAGCCTTGGTAGCCCTCAGTATACGCCACTGGTTCTCGATAGGATTTATGTCCACCCCACAAGGAGGCCAACCGATAAGCTTGGCCTGAACTTGCGTTGCGAACCATTTCTGAACTAATCGCTACATTTTGATCGGAGACAGCTCCTGGTGAAATAAAGTAAGGGGCGACCAAAAGTTTCCCTTCGACGGTCGTACAGTCCTGAATCGGGATGCCAATCAGGCAAAATCGCGGTGAGCATTGAGGCAATCATCCTACCGACGCACCAGGTTGAAGATCCCCGTGTTGTAAAACACCGTTTCCTGCTGCGTGAAGAAGTCCGTAACCGCCTGCTGCACATCCTCGTCCTGCAGGAAGCGGCGACACTTCAAGGCCTCATTGAGGGAAACGAAGGCGTGATAACTGCATGGGGAGAGATCAGGACTATAGGGCGGGTGCTCGAGTGTCTCCTACTTGAGTTGTCTGTAATGGATGAGACTGGCCTCCCAGATCGACCGACGTCTTGTCGAAACGCGACCCACACGGAACACACCATTCCACAACAGTGGTTCTTGTTAGACATGCTGCCCCATAAACAGTCTTCGCTCTCCCATGGATGTCCACCGGTGTTTGTCTTTTAGCAGCCAAGAACAGAATAACAGCACGTTGGTCCTGTTTGGACGCATTTGGTAATAACGTCTCAATAGTTCAAGAGTTCGCATTTAACGCACGCACCTCGGCACGACACGATGGCCACACTAATCCCTTTGCCTACATGTCCGTGCTTATACACTCGCATCGGAGTCGCGCTATATTGCATGTCCGCTGGAGCAACGCCCTCAAACGAAGACTTTTGATCACGCCTTATATAACATCGGCGGGACAAAGCACCCGCACGGAGAGGACCATCATATTTTCTAAAACTTGAGCATATTGTCTGGCGGTGGGACGTTTTCTCAATTGCTACCCCGCGAGAGCTCATCAACCCTAACACGCAACATATACGCGCTCGGCCACGTATCCTGGATTTTTGATGGCTGCCAATTTTTTGCCAATCTTTCGCCGCGGAAAACGTACCGTCGTAGGAAAATATTACATTTGACTATAGACGTAGCACGTTGTCCTCGGCAAACGCAATGCGGTACACCCTCTGCACATCAGAGTACTTAGTTACTTAGCCACCGGGCGAGATGGCCGTGCGGTAGGGAGCGCGCGGCTGTGAGCTTGCATCCGGGAGATAGTGGGTTCGAATCCCACTGTCGGCAGCCCTGAATATGGTTTTCCGTGGTTTCCAATTTTCACACCAGGCAAATACTGGGGCTGTACCTTAATTAAGGCCACGGCAGCTTCCTTCCAACTCCTAGGACTTTCCTATCCCATCGTCGCCATAAGACCTATCTGTGTCGGTGCGACGTAAAGCAACTAGCAAAAAAACAGTTACGTAGCCACTCGACGGGTTACCCAAATGAGGCATCACAAGGCGGTCCTAGAGCTGCCCAGAAAGCGCGCAGGTTGGTGTAGCTGCATGGCATTCATAAATAGCGTCGAATTGGCCATAGCGATCAAACGATCGCCCTGTTCTTGGTTCGAGACCTGCAAAGAACCCGAGCTAGCACGCCGGCTTACGTCTCCCTATTCTGGAAAACGTCTTATCGAACCTACCATCGTAGTCTTCTCCATGACATGGTGTCGTACAGCCTCGGCTTGCGGTTAGATTTCCTTGTTCAACGAGAGAAACTATGAAAATGAAATGAAAATGAAAATCCACAGCCTGTTTCCAGTCATTCGACCGGGTCAGGAATGGAATGAATGAATGAATGAAGCCCCCATCTAGCGGCGAGGATGGGAAATGTGCCGGCTGCCGAAGCCTGTCGCACTTCTCTGGGGAAATGATTAGTGAATGACAGATGAAATGAAATGATATTGGAGAGTGTTGCTGGAATGAAAGATGATAGGGAAAACCGGAGTACCCAGAGAAAAACCTGTCCCGCCTCCGCTTTGTCCAGCACAAATCCCACATGGAGTGACCGGGTTTTGAACCACGGTATCCAGCGGTGAGGGGCCGGCGCGCTGCCGCCTGAGCCACGGAGGCTCCAACGAGAGAAACTACCCGCTCGCAAATATGAGGTCTTTGGTGTGCCATACTTGAATGACTTACATATGTGTATGTGTGGTGGAGGAATCCTAAATTCTCACTGGTTTTTCCGCTGTTGCTTACGGCGGAGTGAAAAGCGGACACGAAACAGACACCTTCCCACTGTAAAACTGATTCCGTACCCACTGGGCAATGGTGCTTCACGAAGAGGTACGCATCTGCTATCTTCCACCCCGCTTATATTTAAGGTCAGTTATAGGATACTGTGCTGTCTAATTCCTTCCCACATTTGTAGCTACTTCAGGTATGACGGGGGACTTCTATATTAGTCATGTTTCATTGCCCCTGAGTATCGAACTAGGAATCACAACATTAAGGCTGCATGTGACAGTTCTCATCATTGTAGACTTCGACATAGGCCCTTTCAGTGCATTCAATTTTCTATGCCGGTAGTGTACATAAAACGTTACAACATGATTTAAAACCTTCAATATCATCGTAGGTATAACCGGTAAGTGGTACAACGTATATGTGACGGCTTCTAAGGAGCAGCATTGCTTTCTTGCCCTTTGCTTTAAGTGGGACCTGCGCAGATAGGCTACGACAAGGCTGGAAATTCGAAAGAAGCGGCCATGGTATTAATTATGGTACAGCCCCAGAGAAAACATTACTATCCTGAGGTGTAATGTTAACCATTGTCCCCTTATTATTTCTAGACTACAGGGCGAGTTAGCCGTGCGGTTAAGGGTGCGCGGCTGTGAGCTTGCATTCGGGAGATAGTGGGTTCGAATTCCACTGTCGGCAGCCCTGAAGATGCTCGGGCTGTACCTTAATTAAGGCCACGGCCGCTTCCTTCCAACTCCTGGGCCTTTCGTATCCCATCGTCGCCATAAGACCTATCTGTGTCAGTGTGACTTAAAGCCAATAGCGAAAAAATAATCTAGACTGTTTTGTTTATTCATGTGGCGCCTTCTATATACATATGAAGCGGAATGTCTGTCTGTCTGTCTGTCTGTCTGTCTGTCTGTCTGTCTGTCTGTCTGTCTGTCTGTCTGTCTGTCTGTCTGTCTGTCTGTCTGTCTGTCTGTCTGTCTGTCTGTCTGCGTGTTCTGTTTCACTAATCTGAACAAAATTTTGTGTACTTTCTCTTTAGAAAACTGCGGGTAACATTGTCTAAAAGAAATTTATACAACCCTGTCCATTTACCAGATTTAACCCTTTTGGCACATTAGGATAGGGTAATATAGGTGACATATAGAATTTGTCGTATAAAAATGAGACGAAGTTCATTGTAAACTTCACAACGCAAAGAACAAAACTCGGTGAGTCTCAACGGGAAACCGAAAAACACGTTTTAGGGCCCTAAAACCACCCGTTCTCGAGATAACGGTACCACACTACCCTCGCTGTAGGGATGTGATGAAGAAATGTCCGGCCGTAACTATGGCAACGTTAGCTCAAGGTTTCTAGAATGCAGGCCTAGTGTTTGAAGTAGGCACGTGCGTAAGTGTAGGCAAGGCTAAGGAGAGATTTCGTTTAACTATTTTAAATTCATACCTAGTGTTAATCTGCCGAGATACTTATTATTACTGGATCCACATTTCCATTCGCTTATTAGCATAATGTTTGTGAATACCGCCGAAGTGAAAATGTTTTGTTTCGCTATTTAAAACAGATTCTGTCTAAAGATTTCAATGTTCATGGACAGTGTCAGTCGAAATACTATTATGGTTATTGGATCCATATTTACGTTCTACTATCACCATAATGATTGTGAATAGTACGAAAGTGTTGCTTTTGCTATTCGTAAGGCCGATGGAGAGAAATAAAATCATAAACTACCAAATAACATGATGTATCAAACACCATCCCTGTCAAAGAAACTTGATAAATTATGCCGAAATAATACACTTAAATGACCATATAGGAGCTTCATTGTGTGATGTCGCAGTTCATTATATTTGTAGGAAGAAGCCGTCCGACTCGTTGGCTGAATGATCAGCGTACTGGCCTTCGGTTCAGACGGTCCCGCGTTCGAATCCTGGCCGGGTCGGGGATTTTATTCTCCGTTGGTTAATTCCAGTGGCTCGGGGGCTGGGTGTTGGTGCTGTTCACAACATTCCTACAACTCACACTCCAAACATAACACTATCCTCCACCACAATAACACACAGTTACCTATGCATGGAAGATGCCGCTCACCCTCAGCGGAGGGTCTGCCTTACAAGGGCTGCTCTCGGCCACACGAAATTATTATTATAGAAGAAGCCAGCAGTTATGATTTAGAGTTACGATCAGATGTGTTTCTGTGTTCTATCAGACAGCTACATACTGCTCATTTAAGTAATTTTCGTTCTCATACACATTAATGTAAGCATAGGAGCTCTACTCTGTCTTAACGCAGTTCATTGTTTACGCCTGCTTCCATCTTCTCCTCCTTCAGATCATTACTAATTTAGTTGTTTCCATATGAATATGTGACATGTCATTTTTAAGTCTGTACAATATAATCTGACAAGATATGTGCTATTTTGTAAAACAAGGGACTTTAGGAAATTTGGAAGTTTGTAATTGTTAGACTAAGAGATACACAGTGCGACAGCTAGTTACCTAATAAATACATATTCAGTTTCATTTCAAACAAATAGTGGCATTGCTTAAATGTCTCGTTTTAAAATTATAACTGTATGAAAGTGGATTGCATTTACAGGACCATATTATCTTAATGTTATTTGTATTATTGGATCGTGTAGTGAATCAAATTTAAAAAAGCAAAGGCATCTGCGTACAGCCCATGAAGGCCCCTGGAGGGTTGGAAGGTAAAGGCTTCCACTATCCGTAACCTCTGCACTTGGTGGGGTAGAGTGGTTAGCTCTATGCCCGGCCACCTTTGCCTCCAGGAAATAACCAGGTTCTCATTTTTGGTGTAGGCTGAGTGAACCTCAGGGCCATGTGCATCTCCCGAAGTGGAAATCCCGTTTCTTAAATTTTACGGCTTCCTGACGGGAAATCGAACCCACGTCCTTCCGGGTGAGCCGAGCACGCCTTTACCGCCTCGGCCAGGTAGCCCCTCCAATAAATCAAATATAAACATAAAATCAAACATAAAATGGACTGCTGTATCAGGAATCAAGCCAGTGACCTCTTCCTGTCTTGAAAATTGCCCTCTATGTGTGTCTTACAACACACATTCTGAAAAGTTGCTTGTTTTCCCTAGGTACATTTCATCTAAACTAAGCGCATGCATATAGAGGAGTAGATCGACAGAATTTTCTTCACCTTCTCCTCCTTCTGACACCTTTGTAAGACCTTAATGGGGTCTCGGGTGCGATTTGTTTCCCACATGTTGACTTTATGACCGGATCCCCTTCCGAACGCCTACCTTTTTTCGAGGGCTGTATTCTCTATGGTACGTTTATCTAGTGAATTGTATTGTGGTGTAGTTTGTTTAAGTGCAGAGGATTGTATTAAGTCTATCCTCTCAGTCACCGCAACCCGAATAAATAACCATATGCAGTTAAAATCCTTAAACTGACCTGACATGGAATCGAACCCAAAACCGTCTGAATTGACGGTCACTGCATTTAAGAATCAGCTAAAGGTATGGACGAGTACGTCACCAAAAATGTGTAATAAATGGCGATATGATCTGTTGAGTGGAACTGAACTTAAGTCGACAATATCTTTCTTTATCTTACTACTTGTTTTCCGAATATAAACTGAGGTACTGTAGCTTATCTGAAATTCAGAGCGTGCCGTAGAAAACATGATGTCCTTTTGTAAACGAAGAGAGATCGGTAAATATTTTTTTACTCGGTGTACGGCTCGCATTGGCTGATCCGGCAGGTACAAAGGGAAGGATTTACCTGCCGCACGGCTCCCTTCTCGACCGCCAAGACTCTTCTTTTCCCAAGCAATTCCCCGGTCCCGGGATAAACTTGGTCGGCCACACCAGGGCTGCAGATCAATGCTGGCTGCAGAGCGACAGCCCAGGAAAACACATCACTCGATGACCGCATGTCTACCTGTTGGGTGTTCGTATTGAATGATGCGATAAACGACAGATATTTCAAATCCCGACCAAAGTACGTGGCATATTACAAATGAAATCAAATGAATATCACAAAGGTGCGGATTCGGTATAAAACTGTGGATTCTATGGTTTAGGGCACGTAAAACCTCTGTAGGAGACGTACGCTGTGTAGCAATTAGGGCTCGCATTTGTAGAGGTGAACGACCTGCATAAGTAGAAACGCATCAGGAAAAAGAAGATTTGTAGGCGCAAATTATTGGCTCGCAATTCATAATGAAATATATTTTACTCGCGTATGTTATGATCTTATTGTTTACTGAATACGATAACAGATCATAAGAATGATATTTCAGGGTGAATTATTAATGACTAACATAGAATTAACCAAGCATTCATTAATTAATTATCTTAATAGGAATAATTATTGAGCCTGGAATTTAAACCTCCTTAAAATGAAACTCATCTGCTTCTATATGTAGTAAAACATTTGAAATGGCTCCATTTACTCCATTTTCCTATTTGTCGATATCTTCACCAGAATTACTTTATAGTTGTGGGTCAATCGGTATCACTCTAAATAAGCTCTTGACCGAAAGCGTGACAAAAATTACTCCTTAATTAGTGGAAAATTCAGGTCACTGTTAACCCCTGCTTGTATACAACCACTTTCAATTTTACTTCCTTCGGCATTATAACAGTCTATTCGGTGATTTTTAAAAGATATATATATCGGAAAATACTCCTGAAAGATTAGACTCTAAATATGAAGTTTGGTTGAGATCTACTTAGCCGTTTACCTCTGATGGTGCAACGAACAGACAGACAAACAATCAGACACGAAAGCTAAGAACTACTGATATGATCTCGGGTTGAGCAAAAACGGATAAATATGTAAAAATTTGGTGAAATAAATAACATTACAGACAGCGGACCCAGTAGAATTTATTTATTTATTTATTTATTTATTTATTTATTTATTTATTTATTTAAAAATTAGCCGAAATGCGCAAAAAATATCGTTCGTCGCGGCTAATCGATTTGTGTAGCACCACAGCAAGTAGTGGACACTTTACATGTGCTGTGAAGAAGGGTAGCAGGCCAAGGTGATAGACAGAGAGGGTATGATTCACCCTTTTGCCATGCGCATTCGTCATCTGGCAGTCTCTTTAGTGTCTGTTAGTTTTATAGTGCGTAATGAAATACTAAATTATTTGTAATTGTATAATTACGCCGGATTCTATTTAATTGTAATACATAAATACATAACACGCCAAGTACTAAGAGACATGCATTTACATTCTTTACTTCGGCAGCCGACACAATTCCTATCCTCGCCGCGAGATGTGGGGTTTCATTCAATTCCTGACCCTGTTGAAAATGGAAAAATGCTGTAGATTTTCATTGTTCCATTTTTGAAAGTTTTATTGTATAGTATTGAATAAAAATCTCAAAAAATATTATTACCGCAATTACTATTGGTAAACTGACAACCTTGACCTATCTGTTTAAATTCGCTCCGAGAGCATCAAACCTTAGCATATTGTAACCTTTTTCCACCTCCGCTTTGTCCAGTACAAATCTCACATGGAGTGACCGGGATTTGAACCACAGAACCCAGTGGTGAGGGGCCGTTGAGCTGCCGTCTGAGCCCCGGAAACTCTTATAAACACACAAAATGGGTGGAAATTTAAATTCAGAATTCGGTATGAAGCTAATTAAGGAATTCCCGCATTTTCTTCCCCGCAAAACTCGCCCTTCAGCAGTGGTGGATGCCCAGATTATAATCCGTTCCTGTTATTATTATTATTATTATTATTATTATTATTATTATTATTATTATTATTATTATTATTATTATTATTATTATTATTATTATATAGATGCGAATAAGCCCATTGGAACTACGCAAAGTACTTAGAAGCATGCATTTGCCTTCTTTACTTCGACAACCGGCTCAATTCCTATCCTCACCGCTAGATGTGGGGTTTCATTCAATTCCTGGCCTTGTTGAAACTGGAAAAATGCTGCGTATTTTCAGTTTCTATGTGTGTGTATAACTGAAGAGAGATTCGTTCAACCGACATAACGGGACCTTGGCTATAGAATTAGGATAATTAGGGCCGATTTTACATGATGTACGACGTTTTGCAAATTAACCAATTAACTGGAACATTATATTCTCGAGTTATGTAGAATTGTTTTCCAAATAGCTGGGCGACCAGTCGAATAACTTTGTTCATAATAAAAAATGCAACATCAATAACATAGCAAGCCAGTAGCGGTGATTGGGAATTAGAAATAGGGATGGGGGCAAAAATGTACATGCAAGGAAATGTATCCGTGTTTGTGGGATATAGCGGTGTGGGTGGTGGGAGAGAGCTGTGGTAATATACAACATAAACGCAATGGAAATATCCTCTGAGAAAACTAAGGTAATGGCTTTCTGTGGCAAGGAACCAGTAAGAAGCAAGATCTGCTTAAATAACAACATTTTGGAAAGAGTAAATTATTTTAAATACCTCGGCTAGAAACTGCCTTTCTTTGAAGGACTGGGCATACCCGAGAAAATCTCCAAGTTCAACAGATGTTTGGGAATCATCATTAAAGTTTTTAGACCATCATTAGTTCAAAAACACACCCGTACAAGAACCTACAAAACTTTGGCAAGACCTGTATTTTCTATGGAAGTGAAGCGTGGACCCCGAGGAAATGCGATGAGAGAAGAAATAAAGCTGAAATGAAATACATGCGGCGAACAGCAGGAGTCACTAAGTGGGAACACAAAAGAAATACAGAAGTGTTGAATGACCTTAAAAGCAGAACTGTATTGGAATACATCTCTGAATACCAGAGAGATTGGCTAGAACAGGATGGACAGAAGCAGGATCCCCAAAGCAGTCATATATTACTGCCCCGATGGGAAGAGATCTCTGGGACGCCCCAGGAAGAGATGGCGTGAAAATGCAAATCTTTTGTATAGACCGTAACAGTTCTTCATCTGGACTAATACATGAAGGGATGATGATGATGATGATGATGATGATGATGATGATGATGATGACGATGATGATTATGACACGTAAAACCTCTGTAGGAGACGCACGCTATGTAACAATTTGGGTTCGGATTTGTAGAGATGGACGGCCTGCGTAAGCAGAAATGCATGAGGAAGAAGAGAAAGAAGACTTGTAGATGAAAAATATTGGCTCGCAAATCATACTGAAATACATTTTACTCGCGCATTTTATGAATTTATGGGTCACTGAGTACGGTAACAGATCAAAAGAATTATATTTCAGGGTGAATCAATAAGGATTATCATAGAATTAACCAAGCATTCATTAATTCATTATCTTAATAGGAATTATTATTGAGGCTGGAATTTAAACCCTTTTAAAAAGAACCTCAGCTTCTTCTATATGTAGTACAAAATTGAAATGGCTCCATTTCCATTCTTCCAGTAGTTTTTCACTTCGCCAAATGTCTTGAAGGATCTGTGTGATTTTCTGTAGTGATCCTAGTCCTAAATTTTTCAATAGTTCTTTGCTTTACGTCGCTCCGACACAGATAGGTCTTATGGTCACGTTAGGCTAGGAAAGGGCTAGGAGTGGGAAGGAAGCGACCGTCGCCTTAATTAAGGTACAGCCTCAGCATTTTCCTGGTGTGAAAATGGGAAACCACGGAAAACCGACTTCAGGGCTGCCGACAGTCGAGTTCGATCCCACTCTCTTCCGAATGCAAGCTCGTAAGTACGTAACTAAAACCGCGCGGCCTCTTCCTGGGTTTTATTATTTATATTTACGGTAAGTTTCGATAGTGTTGTAGAGTTACCGTTTTAGTACCATCATCACGGACCCTGAGACAGCTTTATAACAGTACCGCGCATGGGGGGAAGAGGTTCCAAATCACAGATTCGGTTAATGACCTGGATAGAAGAGGTTTATTTTGTTTGTCCGTATCACTGTTTGTTTATTATTTCTGTTCGATTTTATTTCGTCTATTTATGCGAAAAATGACACCAGTTGAGACATTCGCTCGTTGTGGCATTTTAAAATGTTCTGAGCCGGGCTGAGTGGCTCAGACGGTTAAG
The DNA here is from genome assembly GCF_040414725.1 of Anabrus simplex. Taxonomy (NCBI): domain Eukaryota; kingdom Metazoa; phylum Arthropoda; class Insecta; order Orthoptera; family Tettigoniidae; genus Anabrus; species Anabrus simplex. The sequence continues at coordinate 163,209,981 of NC_090272.1, forward strand.
GCGCTGGCCTTTTAACCCCAACTTGGCAGGTTCGATCCTGGCTCAGTCCGGTGGTATTTGAAGGTGCTCAAATACGACAGCCCCGTGTCGGTAGATTTACTGGCACGTAAAAAAATTCCGGCACCTCGGCGTCACCGAAGACCTTAAAAAGTAGTTAGTGGGACGTAAAGCAAATAACATTATTATTATTATTATTATTATTATTATTATTATTATTATTATTATTATTATTATTATTATTAAAGTGTTCTGAACAATTCAAAAACAAAGGTTCATGGCGCAGCTCCACCCGCAACCGTGACGACGTCATCGCGATAACGTTGTCTATGGAGCATGTAGAACAGCGACCTGCCTATGCAGTGGTTCATTTGTATCAAACGTACTGCTTATTTTTGAAGAGCAATTGGCACGGACCCTAGACCAACATTTATTGATACGGTACTTACTTTCGGAACATGAGTTGTAAAGCGTCATGTCAGTATTGGTACGCTATGTAGGCCTGACCCCCAATTTAGGGTCACTACACTAACAGACACGATAGCTTCTCAATTCACCTTTTCCCTATAACACATTGTGACTCACAGGGGCCTCGAGTCTCAAAAACGACTTCTGTTCAATCATATCACCTACTAGCCCCGGATTATCCCATCGTTAATGTTACAACCTCTTTAGCTTTCTTGGCCTGATACCCCCAATTCGTTTTTTTTTTTTTTTTTGCTAGTTGCTTTACGTCGCACCGATACAGATAGGTCTTAAGGCGACGACGGGTAGGAAAGGCCTAGGAATGGGAAGGAAGCGGCCGTGCCCTTAATTAAGGTACAGCCCCAGCATTTGCCTGGTGTGGAAATGGGAAACCACGAACAACCACCTTCAGGGCTGCCGACAGTGGGGTTCGAACCCACTATCTCCCGGATGCGAGCTCACAGCTGCGCGCTCCTAACCGCACGGCAACTCGCCCGGTATCCGCACATTTTGACGCTAGGACTACCATATTCATTTTCGCCCACACCACCATTCTTCATTATGGATTATAAGGGGCAGTCAAATTAAAACCAAACACCCACTACAACGTGACCATAGAATGGTTTTATTGAAAACGAATCACCAGAAGCGTTAATACATTGATCTCACTGTGAGACGAGACGATAAATTCCAGTTTTGTGGAAAGAGGTAGGTCGCTGACGGATCCATAACCGCACCCACTCTTGCACTTCCTTGTCCGAATGAAATCGACGTCCTCGAATACATTTTTTCAGGTCGCCAGAAAATGTGAAAATTGCAAGGTGAAAGATCCGGGCTGTACGGAGGATGTTGAACTGTTTCCCATCCAAATCGCTGAAGCGCAGCCTTCGCCAGATTAGATTTATGGTGGCGAATATTATCATGCAACAGGATGACTCCGTCCGACAGTATTCCAGGGCGTTTTCACTTTATGGCGCGTCGCACAAAGTGCCCTCATAGCGCTGTGTCACCAGAAAACGAACCACACTTTCCTTCCCTTCTTTGCTTGCCTCCACTTCTACAGCTGGACGAACGCACTAGACCAGTACGTGCACAAACAAAGACATAATCCAATAACTGGGTGCACCTTTGAGTTGTCACTATGCAGTTGTTGTAGCACAGCGATGGCAGTATCGATACGTAAAAACAGTGTTGCCATATTTTTTTTTGCTAGGAGCTTTACGTCGCACCGACACAGATAGGTCTTATGGCGACGATGGGATAGGAACGGCCTAGGAGTTGGAAGGAAGCGGCCGTGGCCTTAATTAAGGTACAGCCCCAGCATTTGCCTGGTGTGAAAATGGGAAACCACGGAAAACCATTTTCAGGGCTGCCGATAGTGGGATTCGAACCTACTATCTCCCGGATGCAAGGTCACAGCCGCGCGCCTCTACGCGCACGGCCAACTCGCCCGGTGTTGCCATTTTTCGCGCGGAATGTGGGTTATGGCGGGTGTTCGGTTTTTATTTGAATTAAATTTAATTTCGAAAGCTCATAAAACTGATCAACTATAACATTATATTGCCCACTGTTATATGTTATTTGTCTCTTCTCCTGCCACGCATCTCCGATAGATCGGTTTACCGCTGCGTCCCGAGTAGAGCAGCGAGCCTGAATATTGGAGGAACGTAGGTGGGGAGTTAAATAACATTCCACATGCCATATGACCGCCCCATCAAACAGGTACTACAGTCAGTCTTGATTAGGTCACTTTACATTGGGTTGGCATGTGGAAAGTAATCCGCCAAATTACTTGGCTTAACTCATATGAAAGATCAGGAAAAAGATTATTATTATTATTATTATTATTATTATTATTATTATTATTATTATTATTATTATTATTATTATTATTATTATTATTTCTACCGTTCCTTAGATATAAAGTCCTTCTCTATTTCTACGGATATGAACACTCCCTGTGCTATACTGTACTATAACACTATATATTTATTTGTCTGAAGAATCATCAGCTTTGAGCAGTCCATTGTGGTTGCATCAATATTACCAGTATTATCCGTCTAGCAAAGCACACATACACTCTATCTACTGGAAATGGCTAGCTGGATTATGCCAAAGAGAGTAAATACGCAACTGACATTGATTTGATTATTGATTATATACTTACTTGACTTCAAAGTGAGGATAAAGGACATTTGATATTATTTCAGGCTAAATTACGTTATTAACCACTTTATTGTGTACGTCAGCAGAGCGTTTCTATTAAATGGAAAATTGAGTGGTTTCTCTGAAAAGCAGCTTTCCTCAAAACATGAATGTGTCGAACACCAAAATAAATATTTAAACAATTTGAGGGAAATTAGAAGAGGTATTCCATTAAATTTTAATCAGACATTCAAAGAGCTTGCGTTAAGACACTGTGACTTTCGATGTCACAAATACATGTAGCTACATATGGATGGATGAAATGATATATTCATCAAATAAAATATTTAATCGTCGGACTATGTATGCACACTTCGTACTTACCTGATTACTTACACATACAATTGTTGATGGGCGCCAGCTTCAAATCAATGTAACGATCATACAATGAGAGTCTTGAATAATATCTGTAGGGTGTGAGGTAATAAGCTTACTTTGACAGCATAACATACAGGTTCTGCGAAAAGGAGATTGAAGTTTGATTTCTCCATTAAAATGTGAGTTTATGTGAGGTCATGTGATCTACTATTGAAATGAAACATTTAATTGTATTTGATACTAACCAAAATATGTTCTTTATTGGCTTTAACGGGTGAGACCTGCTGCGATAATAGCAACGATAATATAAAATTCTGAACTAACAGCTGAAAGAAACTCTAGGCATTAAATTTGAAATCCTCTTCACCGGACACTTAAAAGTTGTACAAGAAAGTTATCCCTCACTGGTTCAGGTAACAGTACCTTCGACACTTTGAGTGTTATTACGACGTATTCCTTTTAGTTGGTATCAGCTGTAGGTATCTCAAACCTAATTCGGTGATGTTTCCTTTTAGTTTCACAAACGAGATATAATCTCGCTTGAAATTATATTCACATTTCACAATCAACTTTACAAGTAATTCACTGTTAACTGTTAGTCTGCATTACGACGACTCAGTAATCGGCTGTCACCGAACTGACATATGAACTCGACCGAACAGGTACACGAAACACGCTCCGAATCTATAATCCATTTGGTCACTGACGATTACGTATCCGTATCACTGTTCGCCATCCGTCTCCTTCCAGTTGACTCCAATTGACTTCACGGCTAGTCTCTCCATTCAACTCCTTCCAACCAACTGCTTCCAACCAACTGTACTATCCAACTAACTGCCGCTATAGGACACAGCCCCTTTGTATAGACATAAGTTGTCACACACACACACACACACACACACACACACACGTCATTTCTCAAAGCAGACATGATGTTACTCCCGCCTAGCTACAAATGTTACATATTGTGTTGAAATAGCCTCAGGCAAATTTGGAACTCCCTAAATATGATCTCATCGCTAAATACATACAATGACAGAGTCATGACTCGACAATTACTGCAACAGTATTACACCATATGTTGGAATGTCAAAAGGTTCCACAAAACATATCCATATCTGATATTAGGCTAATACACACACACACACACATATATATATATATATATACAATAAATTAACTATAATTAAGCAAGCAATAATTAATTAATACATAGGAAATCAGATTATAGAATTGAATCAAACAATAATAATAGTTACGATAATATTAATAATAATAATACAGATACAATAATAGTAATAATAATAGTAATAATAATAATAATAATAATAATAATAATACAAATAGCGATAATAGCAATACAAGTAAAATAATAACACATAAGAATGCTTCTAACGGGATTTGAAGCGTAACATAATTCGAAAATGTGTTTCCAGTATTTAAGGAAGTGTTACGGTTACTGAATATTGATTTTATTTAGAACTCTTACGAGAATCACGATCAGTGCGAAACGAAAGAGCAGTGCAAAAGTATGTACTTTTTGAGCACGCTCCGGTGCGCTTTTGTTTGAACACAACTGTAAACTAAGGAGTGTGAAGTCAACATAAAGAGGTTATGTCTTCACTGCGAATTCGCTCTTGCTGAATAGACCAATGCAATATGGAAAAAGCCGAGAGTATGAAAATGGAAACTTCGAATTTCTCTTCTTCTGGAAATTATTTCCGAACATATATCACAAAAAATAATCGAACCAATGGATCCATGCTGAACGCCAACTGTGAGGCTTGGCAGAAAGTTTGTATTGAATTCAATGAGCATAGCGAAGTTAATCAACGTACAATTAAGCAAACAAAACAACTGGGCAAAAACGTGAAAGAAAACGCAAAGAAAGATATTGCCGATGACAGGGTGGTGATATACAGTGCAGGAAGTGGAACGTACCAGCCCGAATTAACGCAAAAGTCGATAAAAAAATTTCTGATTCAAAAATGTGTATTAGATATGTTATTGCACGTTAGCCCGGTTCTGTGCATGGCAGCACTATTTTCAGTAAATGCCAGGTTCAGAAAGCAATTTGACACTAGAAGGTATACTATTGGGTGATAATGGTTATTCTTTCAGAAATTATCCATTAACTCTAGTATTGAGTCCTGAGTTACGAGCATAAAACAGAAATAAAGTGCAACAGAGATCACACCAGAACTGTGAACTATGTAGAAAGGATCCCTGGAATAGGGAAGAGACGTAGACATACGAGTCGTTATTCTGTCAAATCACTGTAATCATCCGTCCTTTTCCTTTGAAAGGCCTATGTATTCAAAATATAGACGTCTTTTATCGAATGCACTTGCCATATTAAATACTTCTGAACAAACAAACAGGGTTTAACTGCTTGAAGCTGGGAAGATTAAGCTAACTAACAGATTGGTAGCCTTAAGCAATGTTCCTTAAATGCTAATTTAGTTAAATTCACTATTAAAGTATTTTAACATGCAGTTGAGGTTGAATAAACCGGGCCTATATGTAGTATCATTAGGCCTTCAAATAACTACAGAATATCTGTAACCGGCCAGCAAGTTATAGAGAAGGTATTTCAGTCGTACTTCTAAGCTGTTACAAAATATTGCTCGCGCCTGCGAAGGAATCTGCGCTTAAAGCGAGCTGCTATGCTTCCTTATCGAGCCTAATATCCGTTAGCCAATCAGAAACCCCCTACCCTAGGTTTCAATTAGACCGTTACTTTTTATTAGGGTCTCCGGAAGAAAATAATCTTTCTGGAACAGCTTACTGTGTTCGAACGGGACACATTATCATCTCACGATATTTAATTCTCATTTCTAGACAATAGTGAGTAATAGATTAATTAGTTGTGATAGCAACGCGTAGGAAGGAAAAGAAAGAAAAATCCGCAGCCTGTTTCCAGTCATATGACTGGGTCAGGAATTAAATGAATGGCCCCCATCTAGCGGCGAGGATAGGAAATGTGACGGCTGCCGAAGCCTCTCGCACTCCTCTGCGGCAATGATTAATGACTGACAGATGAAATGAAATTATACTGGAGAGTGTCAATGGAATGAAAGATGACAGGGAAAACCGAAGTACCCGGAGGAAAACCTTTCCTGCCTCCGCTTCGTCCAGCACAAATCTCACATGGAGTGACAGGCGCGCTGCCGCCTGAGCCACGGAGGCTTACCAACGACTAGGAATAGAGCCAAAGTTATTATCCCACATTGTACAAAGTTAAGAATAGTGGAAGTATTTATCACCGACTTCCTTAAGGACCTTCACAGTCTGTAGGGACTTGAATTTTATTTTCTTAAATAAGCAACTCAAGAATTCCCCATTAAGAGGAGTGTCAAACAACGCGATCCAATCTCTCCGAAACTGTTCTCAGCTGTCCTCCAGATGGCTGTGTCAAAGCTGTGGTGGGAAATAAAGGGAATTAGATTTAGTGGGAGAAGGCTTAACAACTTGAGATTTTCGGATGATATTGCTGTAGCGGCAAATGACTTCGATGAGCTACAAACCTTAGTTATAGATCTCGTATTGGAATGTCAGTGGGTTGGCTTAGGCACGAAGCTTTCCGAAACGAAAGGCATGTCCGATAATTGGGTCGAGGGTGGAATAGTGAAAATTAAGGACATGCCATTAGAAGAGGTCAGTGAATATATCTACTTTGGCCAGATTGTAAATATGAAGGGAGATATAAAACCGTAAATCTTTTTGCGCATCATGCTTAGATGGCAAGCTTTTGGAAGAAATTCATCAGTTTTTAGGTCCAATATGCTGGCAATTTTGAAGAAATTAGTTTCTGATCAGGGCATTCTTCCTATTTTAACATATGGTTGTGAGACTTTGGACACTAAACAAGTTCACGAACAGGAAAGTTACGACAGTCGAGGGAGCCACGGAAAGGGCAATGTTGGGCTATACAAGGAAAGATCGGAAAACAGCAATTGACATCCGATCGATCACTAAGGTTAAGGACAATTCGGAGAGAATAAACTCCTTAAAACGGTAGTGGCTATGTTGCACGACATAATGATGAAGGATGGACGAAGCTAGTGTTGGAATGGAGTGCGAAAAATCATCGGAGGCCTCGGGGAAGAACACCAGACAGATGAGACAGAGATATCAGGAAGATTGCTGATATCACCTGGCAGAGAACCGCACAAAACCGTACTACTTGGAGAAGACTGTTAAAAGCTTACTTGGATCTATGACTTAGAGAGGCCACTTCATTTAATAATTCATTTAGCTGATTGTGTAGTGATATAAGCATATAACTGCGTTGCTGTTTTTGAATAACGAAGTCCTAAGAGGTCTAAATATCCCAGAGAATTATAGTAATTGTGTAACCTTATTTAGGCCATATAGGCCTTACCAATATATTCATATATTCATGCCATCAACATAGGGGCCTAACTAATACCAAATTATTATTCATATGAATTTTGAGAATGTATAATCCTACCTCTATGTTTTGCTAATGAAAGAAATTCTTGTCTGTACATATTTAACAGAGTTCTCAGTTGTGTAGAAAGGCATAATTCTCACCATTATCCAGTGTCTCCCCCCGGTATGCTGTCAAGCCAGTTTTACTGACAGTACACAGACAGTAATGAGTTATGTCAGACACCACGGAATTGGATAATTAGGTCTGCCAGTGTCACACTTTGCTCATATTTACTGCTGTGACGGTGTGAACACAGCCCTGCATGAATTTGTACCTGATCATTTACCTTTTTTTAATTGGATCTACTCACAGTCATATTAATTAGGAGAGCGAATCAGTGGACGGCGTCAATGGAGAGAATTCATTAGTCCATGCAAATATCGATTCCCTGAGGGGAAGCAACACGCTGTCTAATAAAATGTAAAGTTAAGGATGGCTTGACTTAGAATTATGCCTTTTCTGGCGAGATGTAGTGTTCACAGTTCACTATGTCTTCTGCTATGGGCTATATCAAAATTGTTACTTTCATTGACCTGTCTCAGTCTTATCCTTGGCTTTGACAATATGAAAGTGATTGAGGTATGAGCGATGTTAGTAATACCATTGCTTATGCAGCCAGTCCCCGTTATGAATGGTGTGAAAATATCACTCATAGGGTCGGTTCGCATGCATTTCAGTAGGCTTGGAAGACTGATATGTAATAGCAACGGCTGGCTCGGTGAGGAAAGCAACGGGAAACTACCTCACTCCTCATTTCCCTAGTACGCCTCTTCAGTGACGCCTAAGCTATTTATGACAGCTGTTGGCGGAGCTGCAGAGGATCAAACCAGCCTTCGGGCTGAATACCCAACATCCATACGACTTAGAATTGCAGGCCCTTCGCAACTGTTCTGTACCAAGGTAGTATAACTAATAAGTAAGTTTCGAATGTTAAAGAAAAGTAATGATTCTTTCTTGAGCTCATTTTTATCCAAAACCTGAAAAAAAGTACTGTGAGTGATGGGCCCATGGCCCTTTTTAAAGCATTTTTGTGTTGCATATAAATGCATATTTATTTTAATTTTGTAAATGTAGATACTGTATTTTCTGGTTAGATGGAAGAGAGGGCCTAATGGCCTTAATCTTGTCAGACAAAATAAATCCATTGTATTGTATTGTATTGTATTGTATTGTATTGTATTGCTCATATTTTGGTCATTTTAGTGACATAAGGTCATGCTTTCAGCATTTTTGTTTAAAGTGAGGTATCGTTCTTAACAAGGTATATATTAACTGAGTCAATTTCAAACACAGGCTGTAAAAATACTGTAGTAGGTGTATTTTTCTTTCTTTCCCCGAAGCAAATAGATGGCAGGTTTAGAAGACAAGATTCCGAGAAATAGATTCTTAACGAACGTACGCCGGATACAAGAAAACATGCTAATACTGCGGATTGTTTTAGCTGCCTCTGTGGATCAGTGGTGGAGTGCCGGCCTCCGGATCCCAAGATAGCGGGTTCAAAACCGCAGAGGTAGTCGGATTTTTGAAGGGTGGAAAAATGTCCATTCGACACTCCATGTCGTACGATGTCGGTATGTAAAAGATCTCTGGTGGCACATTTGGTGTTTACCCAACAAAATTCATTAAATCTCAGCCACAGACGCCCAAGAGAGTTTTGGTTTACTCGGTCTGCCATCTAGTAGGCCTAGAGTTAAAACAGAACGTCGAAATTGACGAGCAGACAGCCAGATGGCGTCAAATTGAAATGGTAGCTGTGACCATACGATTATTATTATTATTATTATTATTATTATTAGTATTATTATTACTCTGTTAAAAAAGGATGCGAACTGCGCTCAGGTCATGATACTAACGGAATGTATAAAGTTTTAATTTATCTACTCTTCCTCTGTGAGTTTGCATGATTAAATGTGTCTGCTGTAACACCGCTAAACACCTTTTTGCAAGTTCAATTATAGTAATATTTTCTACCTAAATCTCAGACACTTAAGTCATATTTTACCTTTTTTAGGTCATATTTAGTAAGTTTTTAGAATTTATTTACTTACATATTTTATACTTCTTTAGGTAATAAACTTCCGAGCCTTACTAATAACACGTACGACAGCTATTATTTCTTGGTGTTGATAATTAACCGGCGAGTGATCGCTAGCCGAAATTTAATACTAGTGGTCGCATGTGAGACCCTCTCTCATATTGAACTTAATTTAAAATAAATATATCCTCTATAATTTTTCAGGGCGTAAGAGTGAAACGAATTACGGAAATGAGACCTAAATACTGCGTTATAGAGTTTAGATTTTAAAAAAAAGTGTATCTATATATTACAGAAACAAATTTCTCCTTAATGGAAATTAATCATTAGTTCAGTCACATGTAAGTACGTAATATTCTCAAGAGTGCCGGGCTGAATGGCTCAGACGGTCAACGCGCTGGCTGTCTGAGTCCTAGTTGGCAGGTTCGAACCTGGTTCAGTCCAGTGGTATTCGAAGGTGCTCAGATACATTTGTGGTACAAAATTTCGGCACCTCGGCATCTGCTAAAACCGTAAAAGTAGTTATTGGGGCGTAAAACCATTAACATTGTTATTAATACAGAACTTTCTGACAGTCGCAATACAAAAGCAAGAAAAAAGTACTATAGGTAACTCTCTAGCGAGTTAGCTGGAGTTTGTAAAAGCGTTCATTTCCCAGCATTCTTCCTCGACTCAATAATTTTTGAAGACTCGTTTATCAGTAATAGCAAGTCGGGAACGTTACTCCCATGACTTAAGTCAAATACTAACGCCTACAACAGGAGAAAGTTTCCCTCTCGACTTCAATATAACACCAACGCCACTTGTGCGATGAGAGAAATTCTCACAAAGGGCGCACTAATCGTACAAATCTTTATTCCGACCAGAGGAGCGGATGCTTATCCTTCAAATGTGAATCGCCTTACTCACGACAGTTATAAACTCAGCTAGAAGAGGGAACAGTCACCTCCCAATACAAAATAATGTGAGAGAAAATCTCATACAGTGACCACTCGCGGGTTAAGTAGTTGAGCCCAACGGATACGCACAGTTTCAAACGCAAACATGTTCATACATGTAATTAAGTTTCCAGATGATCAGGCCATTCTAGATGGAAGAACACCTACCTTGTGGGCAGTGCCGTCAAGAATTTAATCAATGGTGTTTGAATAGAATATGAAAATGAAAACTTCAAAAAGCAAGTGCATTACCGTCTCATAATTCCCTAATCTTCTCCACTTAATGATTTATAACTCGGATATAGAACAGGTCAAGCCTTTCACTTAACTATGTCAGAAGAATACAGAGGACGGAAAATCCACTATTGAAGATCAATCTCAAATTATTCAGATCAAACGAGATTTTATGCCAAGCAAAGATGATTGCTGTTGGACAGGCAACTAAGTCGTTTCCTTCGAATGAGAATGCAAATCTGTTTTCAGAAGGACAGTTGCGTTATATGCCTCTGAGGTAACGATACTACGAAGTTAGAAATGGAAATAAATGTGACGTGGAAAGGTAAGATATCAAACACGGGGTTTCTAGACACTGTAAACTAGAGAAGATCAATCCTTCACACAATCCAGAACCGACGTCTCGCATTGTCGAAAATTGCGCAGCTCCAATTTAATGAGAACTAAAATGGAGAGGTTGATTTTAAAAAAAATCTACTTCCGAAAAGACCTAGAAATCTCTCAAACTCTAAATGACGTCCAAAGCATAGAAGTATGTATCAATGAAAGAAGCCTAAACTAATCGGATGATCTGGAAATGTTCAGTGGTAATTTGTCTTACTGTAGGACTGTAAACCTACGGTGATGATGATGATGATGATGAAGAAGAAGTGCTCCCTCATAAATATAATGGTAGTACTAGTAGTAGTTGCAGTTATTGTTTCTGTTGCTGTTCGCCCAGCAATCGGCTTAATACAAATTTCTTTGTTTCTGTACTGCTCTATTCTTTTCTGTTGGACATAACCATTGCAACAATTGCAACAATACAGAAGATCAAAAGTTTTTCCAATGAATTAAATGTGTTACCCTCCCTTTTGGTAAACATCTTGGTATATAACCTTATGGAAATTGACGACGGCATTACCACACCAAGTCTCATCAGGCAAACGAAAGAGTTTTTCAGGGTGATCCATTAAGCCCACGTTTATTCAATAGTGCCACGGCAGACATCAGTATAATTCAGGACACCCCAAATACGACGCTACTACTCTTTGCAGATGACATGATATTAGGGTCTTCAAACAAACTAGAATGACAAAGAACATTGATAGCACTAGAAAAATTGGCAAATCACTTTTAAAAGAACCTTCCAAAAACAGTAATAATATGTTGAATAAATTCCCAATTTCTTTGCAGTCATTTAAGGAAAAGCTAGGAAGGCAACAGATAGGGAATCTGCCACCTGGGCGACTGCCCTAAATGCGGATAGGTAGTGATTGATTGATTTAATATTGTTATTAGCTTTATGTCCCACTAACTACTTTTACGGTTTTCGGAGACGCCGAGGTACCGGAATTTAGTCCCGCAGGAGTTCATTTGCATGCCAGTAAATCTACCGACTCGAGTCTGACGTATTTGAGCACATTCAAATACCAGCGGACTGAGCCAAGATCGAACCTGTCAAGTTGGGATCAGAAGGCCAGCGCCTCAACCGTCTGAGCCACTCGGCCGGCCAAAATAAAAAATAGTTCAAATGATATTTAGGAAAGGCGACAAATCTACTCTTAAAGACACCCTCACGTTGTACAACGAGCCATTAATCGTAGTGAACAAATGTAATTACCTGGGCATCACCCTCCAGAATTCATCAAGGTCATTGAGCTATCATATACAAGAATGGTCTGCTGGTCTGCGAAAGGCATCAGAGCCACCTATAAGATCAAAAGTATGACAGCCCTATCTCTCGCTACAGCTTTGACACTATTCAATACGTCCGTCTCGCCCATTGTGACATATGGTATAGGAGTAATTTGGGATCACCTCACAATCAATGATCTCAAAATAATAGTGTGTGTCAAGTCGCGTTTCTTAAAATATGTCCTGAGACTTGGGAAAATGGCAATTACAAGATTAGTTTACGAGCCACCGAAAGAATATATATTTCTAAATAGATGACCTCAGGATGAAATTATCATTGTCAGCTACATGACCATCTATACATCCACTTGAGTGTAGACAAGCAAAGAAGAGAGAGATCGTGACGCCATAATGTACAGAATGTGGACCAACGGAAATCAAGACCAAGACACATTATAACGAGACTTGCCATTCATGGTTTCCACCATGTTCAATCAGAACATTCCACAGCCTGAATGCAAATGTGTGAGTGTACTATGTTATCTATCATCTAATGACGTGCGACAAAAGAAAAACATACTTTAGTGAATACAGTAAGAATGAATGCCTGTTCTGGCGATCCGTTTTCCTCTGTGTTTCAGTAAGGAATGTATATTATTTATTATAACCCTTGTAACATACTCTTATTTAGCAAAACGTCACCGTTAATTCCCATGCAAGTGTGAAAGATAAATGCTACTTCGCATTACATGCACCGTGTCGTACTGATGACGTTCATATCCAGAACCTGGATCCTACGTGCGCATTTATATTAGTCGTGACCTGCCGATCCGAGTCGGGACGCCGTATCCTCTGCGTGGCTCAAGCCGTTTTCGTGAAAACCCGTCTTATAGTTCTTGATTTTTAAAATGCTTAGTAAAATGATACTAATTTCGGACGATGAGCAAAAGGAGAAGAAAATTTGTCCCATCAACGGTTTTTTGTAGCTCAAATATTAAGACAATTGAAAGAGAATTAATGAGATATTAGCAAAGCAAAGTCACCTCCGTGCAGGCCATGAAGGCCCTTGGAGGAGTATTAACCTCGGCACGTGATGGGGTAGAGTGGTTAGCTCTACGTCCGGCCGCCTTTGCCCCCAGGAATTACCTGGTACTCATTTTTGTTGTAGGCTGAGTGAACCTCAGGGCCATATGAATCTACGGAAGTGGAAATCACGTTTCTTAAATTTTACGACTTCCTGACGGGAATTCGAACCCACGTCCTTCCGGGCGAACCGAGCACGCCTTTACCGCCTCGGCCAGGCAGCCCCTTAATGAGATATTAAGTCATATAATTTGACGTACTTTGAAACTCACTTCTCTAACTCTTTTGTCTCTCATGGCAACGGCCCATCTGACCTTGTTCATACCTGCACGTTGCTTGTTCCTATTAGCCGGTCTTTCCTAAGCTGTGCAGATCCATGATGTTCCTACATCACATCGCACTGATTAAGCGGTCAACAGACCTTAATTTTTACGGCATAGAACGTTCTATGGAAATACGTTCATTTTAAAATACTTGGGGATGATATCAGCACTGTGAACTATTTTTTTGCAATTGGCTTTATGTCGCACGGACGCAGATAGGTCTTATGACGACAATGGGACAGGAAAGGGCTAGAAGTGGGAAGGAAGCGGCCGTGGCCGGGGTTCGAACACACTAACAATCGAATGCCAGTTCGCAGCTGCGTGCCCCTAACCGAATGACTAACTCGCTCGGTGTAATGTGAACTGGCCTTAATAATATTTATATTCGAATCGTTGCACTAAGTAGGATATATGGTTATCTCAACTGGCCTACTGGCGCCAGCCTTGAAGATGATTTCCGTGGTTTCACAATTTTAACACTTGTACCTTTTATTTAGGCTACGGTCGCTTTATTCCCTTGTTTCCAATCCTAGCCCTTTCCTATCCACCATTGCCATATGATATGTACGTTTCGGTGCGACGTAATACAAGTAGCAGAAACAAAGAGCATTAAATGCAAATGATCAAAATACAATTTTAAAATTGTGTTACGATGTGCAGATAAAATACGAATACCCATTTGCATTTCGAAACAAGAAAGGCTTTTGCAACATGATTTGTCTGGAGCAGTGTTGCCAACTTAGTGGATTTTCCCATAAATTTGGCGGAACTACAAGACTGTCGGTGGAGAAATATATCATTTAGCGGACAGCGGAATTTTTGGCGGAATTCTAGATTTATTATAGCGGAATTTAGTGTTTTATCCATTTTACGTTCTTTTTTTAATTTGTACTCCAGTCTGTCTCCGAGCTATTCCGTATTTCTTGTCAGGAGCTAGCAGTCACATGAGGAAAACATGTTATTTGGATTTGATGTTATGAGATCATGGTATCATAAACTTCTAATGCATGGGGAAAGGAAAGGATACTTATCTCTTAGTTGACGAATGATGACAGATAATGAAAGAGAGTAGCATTTATTTTCATGCCATGAAGGAAGACCGCTTAATAAACTGGCCTGTTTTGTGTGTGGCCCTTGAGGTAGGGGATTCACCTAGTTTGCACCTGGCACTAAAATGCCCACAAATTTTAGCTCGGCGGCTCGCAGGCAGGGGTTAATCCCAGTGAAACTCACAGATCAGGTGAGTGCAGACATTTACTTTTATTATTAACATTATTATTATTATTATTATTATTATTATTATTATTATTATTATTATTATTATTATTGCTCATTTTATTGCTCATTATATGATATCAGATTGCTTGGCGGAATTTTAGCGGATTTTAAGTAGTATTTAGCGGATCTTGAAAATATAAATTGGCAACACTGTTCTGGAGTGTACTGCTTTATGGTTGTGAGAGCTGGACTATTGGAAGGAAAAGGACAGAGATTCATTGGAAGAAACTGAAACGTGTGTTTTAGAGAAAAATGGCGATGACATTCTGGACTCAAAAGGAAAAACCAGGGCGAATCGAGATGTCCTAAAGGAAGTCAATAAGCAACGGAGAGGGATAAGGTATGTGGAAAGAGGGTTCAAACGTGTAGGTCATATCCTGAGACATAATGACTTCCTTTGAAGGAAAAATACTAGGAAAGAAACGAAGAGGAAGACCAAGGCAGATATACATGATGGGATATGAAGACTACACGGAAGCGAGGTAATGCCTACACAGGAAACATTCCCTACTGTGACACACCGTACTCCTGACCACAATCCAACACGACCACCCCCAAACTGAGAGCAGTCGTCGCAAAAGGAGGTTTCACAGCCCCTCACTCCCCGCAGGAGTTGGCTCGACCCCTCTACCACGGCTACGGAACGCAGCAGCATGTATTATCAACCTGAAGATGAATGCTAATTGAGCAAAACTTGGCTGCGTATTTGATTTTATCGTACGTGAAGAAATCACTGTTACAAGTTATTTTTTTCCTCCAAACGTGACGCTAATGATGGATGTTGATCAGACAAAGAACATCATTCTACCTCACTAAGTACACAGCATACATACTCTGTTTCACAACCAGGACAAGTCGAACGCTTTTAAATGAATCCATACTATCATAATTGTACTACAAAACAAATAACGTGTGTGTGTTTTCGTTTTCCATGTGAACTGGTATTGCGCAATTTTTATAACTGCCTCTCCAGTTAGCCACCGACACAACGAACGTGTCCTAATCGCGGAATGCTTCGAATTGTATTTAGACTTAGTGGTACGACCCATCTAACTACGATCTCTCCAGCTGGGTGGAACAAGCCTCATGCTTATCAGTACGTTGTAGTTATGGAGGTAAGTACGCACACCGAACGTATGAAGTTAAATAAGTCGTACGTTATATGAAATGTACTAAGCAAAAAAAGTAACAAGGGTGGACATAATCGAAAGCTCAATAAAGGCAAGAGTCACGTACGCTAACATCAGAATAGGAGATTAAATGACAATCATAGAAAGTATATTAATGAAAACAATTCACTACAAAAAGTAAAAGACCGGGCGAGTTGGCTATGTGGTTAGGAGCACGCGGCTGTGAGCTTGCATCCAGAAGATAGTGGGTTCGAATCCTACTGTCAGCAGCCCTGAAGATGGTTTTCCGTGGTTTCCTATTTTCACACCAGGCAAATGGTGGGGCTGTACCTTAATTAAGGCCACGGCCGCTTCCTTCCAACTCCTGACCTTTCCTATCACATCGTCGCCATAAGACCTATCTGTGTCGGTGCGACGTAAAGCCACTAGCCAAAAAAAGAAGCGAAAGCAAAGGAACATTCTCTTGTACCATCCACTGACATATGTTTGACACATTATCGTAAGCAGCATTAGTCAGGAAATATCTTTACTTCATTTCTTAGTTATTTCTCGCCAATTTCTTGATGTCACCGACATCTTTTATTAAAGAAAGTCAGATATTACCATGCCACAGTTAGAATCAAAATTAAATATGTGAAGACTACATCGAAGCCATGGCGTAGAATAGGTTTACCGAGCGAATGGCTGCGCGGTTTGGATCACATAGCCGTCAACTTGCTTTCGGGAGGTAGTGGGTTTGAACCCTGCTGGCGGCAGCCCTGAAAATGGTTTTCCGTGGCTTTCAACCTTCACACCAGGCAAATGCTGGGGCTGTACCTTAGTCAAGGCCACGAATGATCGCTTCCTACTCTTTGCCCTTTCCTATCCCATCGTCGCGTCGCCATAAGACCTAACTGTGTCGGTGTAATGTTAAGCAAATTGTTGTTGGGTAAGAACAGGTCGCATGAACGTTAAAAATAAGTCAATATGCAATTATTTTAATAATAATTGTGTTATTTGCTTTACGTCCCACTAACTACTTTTACGGTTTTCGGAGACGCCGAGGTGCCGGAATTCAGTCTCGCAGCAGTTCTTTTACGTGCCAGTAAATCTACCGAGAGGCTGACATATTTGAGGTTTAGGGATTTTACTATTTGGCTGGACTCTTCACTTGCGAATTTCGTGAAATTGCATTACAAAGCAAGCAAAGTCACCTCCGTACACGCCATGGAGGCCCTTGGAGGAGTTGAAGGTAAAGGCTTCCACCATTTTTTACCTCGGCATGTAATGGGGTAGAGTGGTTAGCTCTACGCCCCGCCGCCTTTGCCCCCAGGAATTAACCTGGTACTCATTTTTGGTGTAGGCTGAGTGAACCTCAGGGCCATATGCACCTCCGGAAGTGGAAATCTCGTTTCTTAAATTTTACGACTTCCTGACAGGGATTCGAACCCACGTCCTTCCGGGCGAACCGAGCACGCCTTTACCGCCTCGCCCAGGCAGCCCCTGAAATTGTATTACTGTATTCCCAAATTCCGTCGACTCGTTCACATTTTCTTGATTTTTTTCCTGGCGTATCTACCTCCTAAGCTAGACGTAGCGGCTGCAGTTCGTTGCGCTTGGTTCTTTTACTCTCACACTCGGAGATTTTGGGGTTGTTCGATTATTTATTTAATAGTTATTTCTTCTTGTAATCGTTTTCGTTAAACTTGAACCTTAAGTAAATATAATGACTATGGAAACATGTTTCGAAGTAAGAACGACTCCATTCCAGTGGCGGTTCGTGCATGAAGGACTTTTGGGCTCCGCCCCGCCACCTTTTCCGAAAGATTTAACGTTATTTCACTCAGTAACTGATTACATAAGGAAACTGACAAATGTAGCGAAGTCGAACTTATGTGGTGTGATTTTAGTTATACAATGTTATTTTTATTATTTCGGCTGAAAACATTTTGCTTTTATATTTTCAAGAAAACGGTGAAGGCTTCCAGAGCGTGGCTGCTGTCCAGCAAGCACGATGTTTTCTCTTTAGTCGTGAGGCGCTCGGACTGTAACAGCAGAGTCCTGAGTAGGTCTTCAGACTCAGAAAAGTGTGCAGGGTGTGGGAGGAGTCTGGAAGGACGATATAGGCTTGTTAGTGGTCAGAAGAGTGCAGGCAGGTGTAAGCGTTGAACTGCGGTGCCCTCAGCAACATCGCCGACCACTTTACAATGCACCTAAGTTAGGATTTTTTCTGCACGTCTTATATTAATTCTTGTTAGAAATTAATTCCAAAACATTTTAAAAAACAACGAATTCCAATGTACTGACAATTTAAACAATTCACTTCCATAAAGAAGCTAAAATAAAGCTTCAAAATGTAACCATAACGTGACGACACTATTTGTAGGGTGGCCAAATTGGTAAATACGTTGTCATGTTTTGAAATTTTAGCCAGGAGAAAGAAATTCGGGAATGCACTGTTAACTCGTCTTCATGAATGTTGTTATTATCACTTGTGAATGTGATAAGTGAAGCAGTGCAGTGCCTTAGTAGTCGGTATTGCATTATCTGTTAGCTTGTTAGGCTAATGTGTGTGCATATATGCCATTGAAGATTAGTTAGTTAGTTAGTTAGTTAATTAATTAATTTTGTAGTGCAAGAGATGTGTATTGAGCCAGTGTAATTGGATTACTGTTATTATTATTATTATCCATCTAAACGTATCGTGGTGCTGATTAGTGAAAACTAGACCGATTGGGGAGGGGAAAGATTTGGCGGCACATCCCTGTCAGAGTAAACTGTCACCAAGCCACTGCTCCATTCTGAAGGAACTACTGAACTTCCAAACATCCAAAGGGAAATATTAACATTTTTCGACAATGTCATCCGTCAAAATGGTATTGAGAAGAATACCATCCAGGGCAAAGTTGATAGAAAACAGCTTAGGCGACGTGCTCCGAACCGATACATTGACCAGATAACCAGACTGATGAATCTGCCACTTGAAATAATAATGGACACAGTAGAAGACCGCGGCGTATTGCGGGGTATTGTTCACAGAACTGCGTGAAAGGTCATGACATTCGAAATCCAACCACCACTACCACCAAGAAGAAGAAGAAGGGGAAGGAGAATAAGAATGAATACATTTAGGACATTGTTATTATTCTAGAATATTTCACAATTTTCCAAGCATCAGATAAAGTTTTATGAGAAATAGTATTACAGACATTACATAGTAGCGTAGATGAAATGAATGGCCCTCCTGTTTTGGCTACGTGTTATCACGTCGTGTTCTTACTGCGCAAACCGAGCACACATTTCGCCACAAAATGGTGGATATGTGCGCCACTCACTATTATACTATCTAACTCTAAATAGTCCGTCTCTATGGCCAAATGATTTGCGTGCTGGCCTTTGGTCACAGGAGTCCCGGGTTCGATTCTCGGCAGGGTCAGGAATTTTAACCATCATTGGCTAACGGGAGCTGGGTTAAGGTGTCGTTATCATCATTTCATCCTCATTACGACACGCAGGTCGCCTAAGGGAGTCAAACGCCAAATCAAAGTACCCGCAGGCTTACCTGGCGAGCTAAATTTGTTCTCGGACACTCCCGGCACTAAAAACCATACGCCACATTATTTTTTACCTGAAAATGGTCCATAGATGCATGATACAGTTTCTCATTTTGAATAGTTGGTCGTATACTTCAATATTTTATTAAGTACATCTGCAAACACTAATTCTTGGGGTACCTATCCATTCCGGATATTAGCAATCCTTCACTTGTAACTGATCTAAAAAGACCTTCCGAACTTGCACTGAGCCATTGGACAGGGGTACGTGGGACACTGTGGTCCCACTTCATATAATCGACGGGTTGGCTCCAGGCGAGGGCGCCCTGAATTCTGTGGGGTTGGGCTGAAACGCTCCGGAGGTGGGAACTACAGCAAGTTAGGTAGTCCATTTGGAGTTTCCTATTTACATTTGGTTATTACTATTTCTGATTTTTATGGCTTTGCATTTATTTGAAAGCTTTTATAATAGGGGATCCAGCAGCGGGACGAAACAATACATATATTGAAATAAATATCCACAACCTGTTTTCACTCATTCGATCGGGTCGGGAATGGATTGCCGGCTGCCGAACACTGACGCACTTCCCTGAGGTAATGATTAATGATTGTCTGATGATATGATATTACATTGGAGATTGTTTCTGAAATGAAACATGCCAGGGAAAACCGGAGTACCTGGAGAACAATATCTCCCGCTTGCACTTTGCTTTATCCAGCACAAATCTCACATGGAGTGGCCGGGATTTAAACGGCGGAATCTGAAGGAGGGAGGCCGACGCGCTGCCGCCTGAGCCACGGAGACTCAATGAATCAATAGACATATTCTACGTCCAAATGATTTTACAAAATTATGTTCAAAGGCCTACGTAGATAACTGACAAGATTTAACAGAGACAATTGAAATGAAAGACTGAAATACTACGGTACAATATCTCATTTTGAATAGTTGGTCCAACTTGGCAGGTTCGATCCTGGCTCAGTCCGGTGGTATTTGAAGGTGCTCAAATACGACAGCCCCGTGTCGGTAGATTTACGGGCACGTAAACGAACTCCTGCGGGACTAAATTCCGGCACCTCGGCGTCTCCGAAGACCTTGAAAAGTAGTTAGTGGGACGTAAAACAAATAACTTCATTATGAATAGTTGGTCATATACCTCAATAATTTATTATTTACTCGTACTTCTGTGATCACTCATTCAAGTGGCACCTATCCATTTCGGATGGTGGTGATTATCGCGGTGAAATGAAATGTCGTATGGCTTTTAGTGCCGGGATATCCCAGGACGGGTTCGGCTCGCTACGTGCAGGTCTTTCTATTTAACACCCGTAGGTGACCTGCGCGTCGTGATGAGGATGAAATAATGATGAAGACAACACATACACCCAGCCTCCGTGCCATTGGAATTAACCAATTAAGGTTAAAATCCCCGACCCGGCCGGGAATCGAACCCGGGACCCTCTGAACCGAAGGTCAGTACGCTGACCGTTCAGCCAACGAGTCGGACATTATCGCGGTAACATGTCCTTTACCGCCTCTGTGGTGTAGTGGTTAGCGTGATTAGCTGCCACCCCGGGGTCCCGGGTTCGATTCCCGGCTCTGCCACGAAATTTGAAAAGTGGTACGAGGGCTGGAACGGGGTCCACTCAGCCTCGGGAGGTCAACTGAGTAGAGGTGGGTTCGATTCCCACCTCAGCCATCCTGGAAGTGGTTTTCCGTGGTTTCCCACTTCTCCTCCAGGCGAATGCCGGGATGGTACCTAACTTAAGGCCACGGCCACTTCCTTCCCTCTTCCTTGCCTATCCCTTCCAATCTTCCCATCCCTCCACAAGGCCCCTGTTCAGCATAGCAGGTGAGGCCGCCTGGGCGAGGTACTGGTCATACTCCCCAGTTGTATCCCCCGACCAAGAGTCTGAAGCTCCAGGACACTGCCCTTGAGGCGGTAGAGGTGGGATCCCTCGCTAAGTCCGAGGGATAAACCGAACCTGGAGGGTAAACAGATGATGATGATGATGATGATGACATGTCCTTTATCTGTAACTGATCCAAGAATTCCCTCCGAACTTGTACTGAATCATATTCTCCACATTAACAGCTAAGAATGTCTTCTTCCTCTTCTTAGTATTATTACTATTATTATTCCAGACCCTCTCTCTGTTTCCTTGTATATTCTCCAAGGGAATCAGTTGTAGTAAAGCATATATTTGCTTGTTCCTCATGATATGCCCAGAATAGACCAGTTAGGGTGATTTTCATATCAAAAGAATACCTTTCTCCCTTCTAATTCATTCCAGAACAGCCGGGCTGAGTTGTTCAGACGTACGAAAATCCTACGAGACAAAATTCCGGCACCTCGGCTGTTTCCTTGTATATTTTCCAAGGGAATCAATTGTAGTAAAGCATATATTTGCTTGTTCCTCATGATATGCCCTGAATAGACCAGTTTAGGTGATTTTCATATCAAAAGAGTACCTTTCTCCTTTCTCATTCATTCCAGAACAGCCGGGCTGAGTGGTTCAGACGTACGAAAATCCTACGAGACAAAATTCTGGCACCTCGGCGACTCCGAAAACCTTCAATTTTTTTAGCGGGTCGTATAAACAATAAAATGTATTATTATTATTATTATTATTATTATTATTATTATTATTATTATTATTATTATTATTATTATTATTATTATTGTCATTCCAGAACGTATCATTGCACTCATGTCTGATGTGATCTGTTCAAAAATTCCTGAGTATTCGACGATACGACGACATTCATTAGGCTTGCAATTTCTGACTCCCGTGCGGTTAAGATCATGTAGCTGTGAGCTTGCATTCAAAAGATGGTGTGTTCGAATCCCACGCTGATTTCCTTCCAAACCCAACACTTTCCAATCCGTGCATCAATGTTTACATTCGATGTGTTAGTGCGATATTAAACCACTAGCAAAAATAAATTTTTAAAATCTGACTCGAAGTTTGCGTCAAGATTCAGAACTCAATTCCACACAACAGTACTGGGAGGACAAAATATCTGAATAACCTCATTTTACCCACCTTCAAATCAATGTGACGAATTAATGTGACTGGAA
This sequence comes from Anabrus simplex, assembly GCF_040414725.1. Lineage (NCBI taxonomy): Eukaryota > Metazoa > Arthropoda > Insecta > Orthoptera > Tettigoniidae > Anabrus > Anabrus simplex. The sequence goes on from NC_090272.1 coordinate 163,232,676, forward strand.
ATTCCTCAAATTCTATTCCACTGAGTTCTGTGAAAAATAATTGAAATTAGATTCCTCCTTTTTTTTTATGAAAGTAACAGACCTGAACGTATAATTCATTTTCACTCTTTTTCATATGTGATGCACATTTAAGCACTGGAGTACATAGTTATTTATTCATAGCCTGGAATATCCCCTGCTTTTAGTTAACTGCGGAAACAGACAGGCTTAAGTACACACCCGGGGGAAATGCAAAACGTGAAGCCTTGTATTTCAAGTTTAACTTCCGATAAGTTTAACGGAAAACAAAATTCCCGTTAAACAACACGCAAGTATGTCTGTATACCAGGGCATGAAAACATTTCCACTCAAACGCCGGCCACATGTTAAATATTCACACACGCTCTGACTCATGTAACGCCATCTACTAACCACTCTACACTCTCACGACCGCATCAAGGACGGGCCATACAATGATTCGACAAAGTGTGTTCACTTTATTATCACTCTGATGAATGTTATGGTTGCTATGAATGCTGTTATCTCTATTCCTAAGAATGTAGATGCTGACAGGTGTGATGACTACACGCCGTTAGTTTTGTATTTCATAGTTACGAAATGTTAATACAAAAAGAAACATGAAACCTACCGTACCGTACTGTAGAAATGTATATCTGTAGGCGTATTTACGCACTCTTACAGTGTAATATATTTAAGGTTCATTTACTTTTACACATTAGCATAGGAAAACGAACACAACGGAAGTGGTTCTGATGGACTGCATAACTATATGTGGCAGAGAGGAGTGACAAATCTTAAGGAACATAATGGATAGGAAGAGCATTGCCAGATACATTGTACTGTTCCTTAATCCGCGATTTATTTATGTATTTATTTATTTATTTATTTATTTATTTATTTATTTATTTATACATAAAGCCTTTCACGGCCAATGCCATTTGACAAGCTAAGGACTTCCTGACACATTCTCCAGCGCTAGCGTGCACCGTATACCATAATTCACGTGGGGAGGCTTATATAGGCAGCATTCACGCCATGTTGAAGGACGTAATGACAAATAATAGCATTCTTTTAAAAATTAGCGAAATTCATATTTTAAGTTCATTTGTAATTTTCTGAATTCTAAAAGTCAATAAGTTTCTATTTGTTTTTGAGCTATTCTGTGTCATTCGACAAACATGCATTTTTTTTTCAAAGATAACATGAGCCAATGCTCGTATTGAGACAGTACGTTAACAAGCTGACACAGTTACAATACTAAAGATAAATTAAATTATTGATAATACAGAGCTTATAAAAACGTATAATTTAAATCTAAAGTAGAGCACTTTGTAAGGATATAATTGTGTGTATAAACCTTTATATTAAAGAGAACCATATTGCTCGAAATTAAACCTGACAAAATGTTTATCAAAGGTGAAATCCAAGAGCTTTAAATTTTGTCCATAAATGTTTCTTAATGTTTTTTTCTGAATTAGTTTAATTCTGACAAGCTGTTAACGAGTCTGTAATAGAATTACATTTCATTATAGCCCCTCACAAGAAACCATTAGTCCCGTACTTCACTGTATTCACTCTAGGGACATGTCAGATTGTCGTGTTGTATAACTATGAAATGATGAATTACTGATAAATTTGAGTTTTATTTTTGCCCGAGCCAAACTGTGTTTTATTTTGAAGGCTAGCGTTACCAGAGTGTATGCAATAGAAAACCTAACCGGAGGAATGGCTGTTGATGATTATCCTATTTGTCTGGACATTAAGAATGGAAAACTGTAAAGGGCTCCGAGTGCGTTATTTTCAAAAAATTGATTTTAGAATAATATTAATATTAATAATAATTATTGGATTATTATTAAGGATGACTATGTTTGTATAGGAGATATTATAAGTAGAATTTTGTAAACAATATAAGACGCAGCAAGTCGTTATGCTACTTAGGTTCCAAAATGGGTAAAAAAAAGTAAATAAATGCAATGTAAATTTTAATCTTATACCAGTTGCATAGTATTATTTGAAGTAATTCCACATACTTTATATGAGTTGACTATGTTTGTAAGTATAGGAGATATTATAAGTAGAATTTTGTAAACAATATAAATTTATTAAGGATGATCTGTTTGTTTAATAGAAAAAAATTGTTAGCATAAATTGTATATTATTGTATTCTAGAAATTTTTTTCTTCTCTTGTTAATTTAAAATTTAGTGCTTGACAATAATGTATTTTAGTGTACCATTTGCAACGGAGGTAGACACCTCATTTGCAAATCAAGAGATTTTGATTTAATTTTGACTTTAACTACTGCGTGGAAGCGTATTGAATTGACACTATTGAACCTGCCTGGGTATCACTTTCAAGATCTCCTTTTATCCTACCGGATGGTAGAGAAATAACAATATAACGGGGTTCCTTGTCTAAATATTGGATATGTACAGAGATATATATTTTGCATCCCGACATTATATTACATGGAGTGGCAAATTGAATTTTTCTTTCTTCAACAATTTTACAACTGCATGGTTTGAACCAGCTGTCATGGGATTCTGGGCTGACATTCAATCTCTATGCATCTAAGATATAATACTGCCCATTGCACTAACGTATTCAAACAATACTATGTCCTAAAATTTGAATGGCTTGATAGGTCACAATTAAATTAATATCATTATTATGAAACGATTTACGAAATAGGACAACTATTTTCCAATAAACTCATGATAGGAGAAGTTTCGGATGTGTTTCATTTCAAGTAACCCTCTTATCCTTTGGTCCTTTATGTTGAGAGAACATTTGTAGCAACAATGAGTATTTAAACAAGTCTGTGTTCCTCGTTCCTGGCCGCTGCAGCTCAAACAAAGGACAACAGTGCCACAGGAATTCCTGCGGAAGTTGGCACAGAGCCCACGAGAAAGTCCACGAGTACGTCTCTCCGGAATGTTCGTCCAATAATCTGTCATATTTATTACGGTGAATATGTTCCACATTGGGAATTTAATTCATTCAAACGATGTAGGCAAAACTGAATAATTACTGTTAATGTTAATAAAATGACTTAATTTGAAGAATAGTGAAACGTATGTGAGTGGTGAATTAGTAACACAAGCAAGATAAAGTATGTACTGAAAGTACAGGAACTTTCCTCTTGCTAATAATAATAATAATAATAATAATAATAATAATAATAATAATAATAATTGATGATATTGGTGATTATGAATAACAATAACTCATTATTCTCTATTAATTAATAATTAAAAGTAAATTATTATTGTTATTAATATTATTATTCTTTCTTTGTTCATATCGGCTTACTAAGGGCCACGTTATTTCTGCTGTCTTCTCTGGAATTTGATCTTCGCCCGGTGCTCTTTCATTCGTTGCCAGTTTCTTTCCTTCGTCGACGTCTTTCCCGTCTTCAGCTTTGACCTTTCTTGAAAACCCTGGTGGTCTTTTAGTTTCCTCCTGAGTGGGTTCCGTTCTTGTATATCTTCTGTAAGATTCCTAAATCGCTGACTAATTTTACAAATATTATAAAACTGCATTTAACTTGAAAATTATGAAAATTAATATTCGTTAAATAAAATACACACTCGTCGGACCTTGTACTCGCACTTACTTGTTACCTGCTTACTTACACATACGTTATTTGAAGGGCGCCAGCTGCCACTCAGTGCAGCAATAATAGAATGAGACTCTTGACTATCTCTAGGGTGTGGGGTAATAAGCTTACTTTTGACAACATACCATACAAGTTCTGGGAAAAGGAGATTGGCGTTCGGTTTCCCCATTAATTTTGAGGTTAAGATATTTTACTTTCATTGAAATAAAACTATGAATTCGTTTGATAGAACAATATATATTCTTTAAATAACATTTCAAAAAATAGTGAGTCTTGTTGCGATAAAACAGATGAGAATATGAAATTATGACATTGCAACTGAAAGAAACTAGGCATGAATTTGAATTCTTCTTGACCGGACATTTAACAATTTATACGAAATATTTCCCTCACTGATTCACTTGACTGTACCTTCAACACTTTTAGTTTAATTACGACGTATTCCTTTGATCTGGTGTTTACTGTAGATGTGTCACGCCTAACTTGGTGATACATCCTTGTGACTGCTTCTTCTCCATATCATCTGACTTCTTTGTAAGTCAATATGGTATTACCTCTTGGCAGGTCCGGGGTTGCCCTCTCTGACTTCATGGTAAGCCCTTGCGTCCGTATCTTCAACTAAGTGACGGACCAAGTTTGGTCTCACTCTCTCAATGACCAATAATTAATGGCTCACTGAGTCTTCTCCATCTCTCGTTCACACTCATTGACTGACCGACTGAGGCCTCTTCATCTAGTAGACTTGTTCACTGTACTGCTTCCGTTTAAATAATGACTGACGCTACAATATGCACCCACCTTTTATAGACGTTGGTTGACACAGCTACGTAATCTCCAGAAATAACAATGACATACTCCCACAACGCCTCAAACTGTTGCATGTAATGGTGAAATCCCCCGAGGCGGCTGAGTCTCTGAGCGAATATTCTAAAAGCTCACGATGACGTAGCCATGACTTGGCAATGACTCGGCAGAATCGCCAGCAATATTGCACAATGTAACGATGCCATATCCACCATCTGATATATAACAATTCTCACTGTACATGTATTGAATGTTATTCTACACATACGTATACATGCATACATCTAAGTACAATCCTGCAAGCAACAAGCATTACAAAACTGAATTGAATAAGACTGAGAATTACAATAATAGTAACAATATCACAGATAATAATAATACTCACATAATAATAATAATAATAGTAATAATAATACGGTAATAAAATAATAAAAATACAGATATCATCTTGTTACGGGATTTGAACCGTTACACTTCATAAGTGATCCCCATCTCCTGTAGGTCCCTTTCCACCTCCTTGAATCGAAGTTAGCTGGTTCGATCTGGTTAGATAATCGTGTTGGTTTCATTGTTAGCAAGTAGTTATAGAATGCAATTCTCCTCCTCCGCATGACATCAAAGATTTTCTGGACATGAATATGCAGCTCATAGTTATGCCGACGTCTATATTCATATTTGTCTTTAATTGGGCCAAAGATGTTCCTTAAAATCTTTGTTTGTTTGTTTGTTTGTTTGTTTGTTTGTTTCTTTCTTTCTTTCTTTCTTTCTTTCTTTCTTTCTTTCTTTCTTTCTTTCTTTCTTTCTTTCTTTCTTTCTTTCTTTCTTTCTTCAATTTCCATTTTTCCTTCAGGCCATTCCTGTTCATAGTAAGGCATTCCGCTAAATACAAAGCCTCTGGACTTATGACTGTGCAATAATGTCTGAATTTGGGGTTCAAGGATATGGAATTTTTATTTAAAACGTCTTTGGTCAGTTGATAAGCCATTTCCATTTTATTCATGCGTGACGCAAAATCTTCTTTTTCGGATATGTTTGGTTCTCTCCACTCACCAAGATATTTAAAATTACCTGTCCGTTTGATTGCATCCTGGTTTACATTTAGCTCTCTTGGTGCTGTCTTGATGTTGGTTATGAATTGCGTTTCTTGGAAAAATATCTGAAGGCCCTTTTTTTCTGCTTGTGTCTTGACGGGGTTAATTTGCCTTGTAGCCATGCGTAAAGAATCCGAGAAAATTGCTAGATCACGTGCAAAAGCTAGGCAATCTATTGAAGGATTCATGTTCTTGCAATCCAATCTCACACAATTTTGGAGCCCATCGTTGTTAGTTTATTATTATTATTATTATTATTATTATTATTATTATTATTATTATTATTATTATTATTATTATTATTATTATTATTACGGAGGTCGAGTCATGAGTCATGGCAACTAATTTTTTCTCGCGAACAGGAGACAACACGGAAAATCTAAGATATGCATTCGGAAATGTACGTTAGTACTTGCGTATGATGCCACTAGATGGTGTATGTAAACAACAGTGTGGGTCTAAGCATGCTCCCAACGTCAGTGTGTGAGTGAGAGCGTCACAAAAAAGAAGTCAACAAGCAGGAGCAACAATCGTATATTAAAATAGCAGTTCTCCGCGGCAGAAATGCACGCCAATGCCATGCAGAGCTGCAGGAAGCATTAGGTGTGTGACTATGATCTAATCCCCAAAGTCAAGAAGCCATTACGTGGACAACGGTTTGATAACAAAGAGGGCATCGTAACAGCATTTCGGAGAGAGGTGTCACACGTTAGCGATACGCATGCAGCGAATGGTATTCAGCGCCTGCCTCACCGCTGGCAACACACAGTGGAAACCTTGAGTGATTATTTCGAACGTCTGTAACCATTGGAGACCTGTCCTTTGTACGTAGTCTTGTGTATTTGGTGTTTATACCAAAATAAAAGAATGTTTACCAATGGCCTGTGTTCTGTCGCTTTCCTACGAGAATCTCCTGAAGTCAGAATTTGTCTTCAGGCACTATGCGTAAGTACATGTCCTATATTTCCAAGTGCATATATTAGATTTTCCGTGTTTTCTCCTGATCGCGAGAAAACAATATTTGCCATGACTTATGACTCGACCCTCGTATTATTATTATCATTATTATTATTATTATTATTATTATTATTATTATTATTATTATTATTATTATATCTCCAGCTACCGTGTGAATAACGATTAAATTTAGTGCCATTTAAGTTGACTGCATGTCACTTTCGACTTCTATTTTACTCTTACAGATGACAAAAATACACAACTATGATTTTATCGGGTAAGCACCGAACACCTACCCAGAGATCTTATACGTAGCGACAGTATACGACGAAGAGTGCCTTATGAACTATTTTCCGCTCTAACTTTGCCAGGTTAGAACCTGAGACCTCAGGGTCTAGGAGTCGATTTGTACCACTGATCGAGAGAGGAAGCCACTTCTCTCAGTAATATTTCATCAAAAAACTTCAATATTCCTTTCATTGAACATGTTTCAGATTCTAAATAACATTCCTATCATACTATGTATAAAAAATATAATTAATGTTAAGACTACTTCAATACAGTGCGTTATGTTAATGATTAGGCTAGTTCTGTTCGTATGAGCTGTCTTCTCATCAAAGTGTTAGGAATATTTTCTTAGCATGTGTTATGTGTACATCGGGATATTAGCGGGATTGTTGGAAATGCGAGTGCTCCGATTGTGAACTTTCATTTCCTTATCAATAAAAATTAATTAACGTAATTAATATTCGTATAATTACAGCATCATGAGACAGTTTTGGAGAATACATTCTTTATGATATGCATGAAAATATTTACTACACGTGCCTACACATCTGATTGGAAAAATGACCAAACCAGTCTCCGATATTCCGTTGATTTTTCTTTCAGCGTGGAATCTTACACATAATATAATGTAGTTTTTCTGCAACTTTCGTTTGGTTTCACTGTGAATGAACTGAGAGATATGAGTTACCGCTAAAAGTCACTGTAATTGTTTAATTGTAGATTTTGTCCAAAAATTACTTATTATTTATTAAAAAGTAGTGATTACCAATGTTTACAGAAAAGGAATGTTATCTTCTAAAGTTTAAGGTGGAGTAGCTGTGGAATAAAATCCTTATAACATTTCCTCAGTCCGAAGTATTTTCATAATATTCAATGAATGATTCGTCTTCGAGGACATGAAGTCAGACTTTCTTAGACTGTATTCTGGGCTTGAATCCCACCGTCGGCATCCCTGAAGCTGGTTTTTCGTGCTTTCCACTTTTGATACCAGGCAAATCCTGGGGGCGGTACTTTAATTAAGGCAACGGCTGCTTCCTTCCTGATCCTAGCCCTTTTTTAATCCTTTTTATCCTTGTGTCACAGGAAACCTTCGATGTATTACTACTAGGGAATCCCTCCCTTCCTCTGCATTTAGGGCTGTCACCCACGGGGCAGATTCCTTATCAATTGTTTATCTACCTATGGTTAGTACCACCGTGTGAAAAACGACGTGAGTCTACTTTACCTGTGATCATCCCAGTAATGAAGGCATTGTGAATTTTATCCACTAATTGTTTTGTTTCACGATCAGTTTTTCATCATCATGTGATTTAGATTCTAGTCACTGGATTCATTTTGAAGTTTGAAGTCACTCGTGTCAGCCAGAATGTGGTTAACAGATATAATGCCTGTATAACTAAGGAATGATGACACTTCCAGTATCTTTTATAAGGTGACATTTCACATAATATTGTACACGCTAAAAGCAGGCCGTAGCGCAGTATACAAACACCGTGCGTTCGATCTGAGTTTATATGAGAGACCCTGTATATGCCTCTGCAATCACGGGGCCTTTGAAATCCATATTCGTCCTCATGCAATGATGAATCTCTGACAGGTTACAGCACCAGCACCTGAAGTGATTTGAGTCTCAAGCTTCTCATGGAATCACGTGGTATCCCCTGAGACGCCCTTAACTAAACAAAAGCCCATACGTTATTTTCAAATTATTTTTTTCTTAAATGGTAACAGTAAGTACAGAGGAGCAGTGGTAGAGGTATGCCTCTGGATTCCAAGGTCCTAGATTTAAACCCGGTAGAGGTAGAGCGGAAAGGAGGCCTTTTAGCACTGTATGTTCTACGATATCAAGTGAAATGGCACAGTACACTTCGTTCAAAAATGAACTAAGCAAGTCTTGGATGTCTAAAAATGTGTGTCGTCAGACTGTCCCTTCTGAGGGAATATCGACCAATCGTTCTCTTCTCACTACCTTGAATTAAAAAAAAAAATACAACTAAACTCGTGAAGTAACAGCCTATTAAGGACATTGACTGCCGAGACAACTGCTATCCAGCCAGATTGCCAACAGATATTGGAGTGTTACTTGGTCGGCTCAACTGTATTACCCCACTTCCATTACCGATTCCGTTTCTTCTCCAATAAGATAGATCCTCAGTTGGTCTCATATGGGTGAGATAACCAGATTATTATCTTTGAACTGGGTAGAAATCAAACCCAATGACCCCGGGTAAATGGCAGACACGGTGACTACACACGAGAGTCTAGCTACCGCTTACCGGGCGAGTTGACCGTTCGGTTAGGAGCGCGCGGCTCTAAGCTTGCATCCGGGAAATAGTGGGTTCGAATCCCACTGCCGGCAGCCCTGAAGATGGTTTTCCGTGGTTTCCCATATTCACACGAGGCAAATGCTGGGGCTGTACCTTAATTAAGGCCACGGCCGCTTCCTTCCAATTCCTAGGCCTTTCCCATCGTCACCATAAAACCTATCTGTGTCGGTGCGACGTAAAGCCACTAGCAAAAAGCTACCGCTTAAATCTCTAACTGTGATCTGATATACCCTTACCACGTTCCGAATTTATCTCTAATACCTCATTTGAAAGGCAACAATTCTCATCCTTTCTGCTTCAGCTATTACCTACCGTTCATGATTTTCAAAATTCCTTTAAATTGCGTTTGGTACAATATACAGGCTGGTCGGAAACAGTGTGAACCGAGTATATGAGCATTAGAGCATTGGTCATACTGATAAGTAATTTGAAAAACTTTTGTCGATATCTCGTGCCGTTGTTATTTTTTCAGCTGCTATAGTTAGCCAATCAGATCGCTTCGCGGGCGAATTAAAATGGGCTTTACGATGCAGTGTTGCTAAATCTACACGTGGCTTGGTCGAGCTTGAGAGTCATACCGAGAAATGAGCATCAAACACTAACACACTGAGGGTTTCAGCCAATTACACCGTAGTGTGCTTGTTATGGGGAGAGCCTATCAGCAGGGGGGTGTCCTAGTTCAAGTCCTTACCCTGGAGAAGTTTATTTCTTCTATTGGCGATCTCAAGCCGGTCATAAGCCACGTGCAGATTTAGCAAGACTGCGTCGCAAAGTCCATCTGAAGTCGACCGCGAAGCGATCTGATTGTCTAACCTCAGCATCTGATAAAATGACAATGGCGCGAGAAATTTATAATTATTTTTCCCCATTGTTTATCAGTATGACCAACCCTCTAACGCTCATATACCTAGCTCACGTTGTTTCCGACCACCCTGTATATGCCATCTTGTGTGTTCGTGACGTTGATGAGAATTGGAGTCCTATAACATATTCTAGAGTCTCGTTGAGTAGCTCATGTGGTCGAGTACTGGTTATTTGGTCTCAAGTGTGTAGGTTCGAACCCGGCTTAGTCAGGTAGTATTTGAAGATCCTCAAATACGCCAATCTCATGTTGGTAGGTTTACAGGCAATAAAAGAAATCCTGCGGGATAAAATTTCGGAAATTCGGCGTTTGTGAAATCTGTAAGAGTACTTAGTGGAAAAAATTATTATTGTTATTATTATTATAGATAGATTGTAGATAATAAAACTACAGTTTAAATATTTGTTAATGAATGAAAAATGTACCAAAGACTTATCCATTTTGAATGATATCTCACACCACAGGACAAAATTACAATGCTTATGTAAATGTACAAACCTTATTGAAAATCCACAGCCTGTTTCCAGTCATTCGACCGGGTCAGGAATGGAATGAATAAAGTCCTCAGCTAGCGGCGAGGACAGGAATTGTGCCGGCTGCCGAAGCCTGTCGCACTCCTCTGGGGCAATAATTAATGAATGACAGTTGGAATGAAATGATATTAGAGAGTGTTGCTGGAATGAAAGATGACAGGGAAAGCCGAAGTACCCGGAGAAAAAGCTGTCCCGCCTCCGCTTTGTCCAGCACAAATCTCACATAGAGTGACCGGGATTTGAACCACGGAACCCAGTTGTCAGAGGCCGGTGCGCTGCCGCCTGAGCCACGGAGGCTACAAACCTTATTCATGTTGTAAACGGTAAGGTTTGCAACAATGTATACAAATGTGAAACAACTTCACCTTGTGATAAGCACATCAAGTGCTTCGCAGGTGTAAATAATTGCAAAGATAATGTATAATATCCTACTGCAGATTTTAGATAAGTTATAAATAAATAAATAAATAAATAAATAAATAAATAAATAAATAAATAAATAAATAAATAAATAAATAAATAAATAAATAAATAAATAAATAAATAAATAAATAAATAAATTATAAACATAAATAATAATTAATAATGGATAATAATTTTATTATTATTATTATTATTATTATTATTATTGTTATTGTTATTATTATTATTATTATTATTTTTATTTTTATTATTATAAATTTCCCATAATTAACTATTGTCCAGATTAAGACTGGTTTACAGCATTTCGACACAGCATGTGAAGACGTTATTCGATCTAGATTGGCTTGAAGGCTTTAAGGATAACGCAGTTTACTCTGTAACATTTAGCCGAGGTAGAAATGGAATCAGGGAACCTTGTTATCAGACGTAACGAAGTTGAGGTGGATCAAGGAACGACCTGCGGCTGTTGCCTGGTCTCAGTGTACCTTCCTGTGTTTTCCTTCCAATATCCCCTGCTCTTTCAATACCGCTAAGTGCTGTGTGCGAGTGATACTGCTGTGCTTTTAACTGTGTCATCGTATCAAGTTACTACTCGCCACAGCTTCAATTTGGACTGAATTCCGGAAAAATATCCAGCTGAAAATCTGATACAGTTCAACAAATTTCATTGTGACTCAAACTTAGTAACGTTCCTATCACCACCATCATCATCATAATCATCAATACTTGTTGTCTTCTAAGGTATTTCTTTCATCTAATATTAGGTATACTGCCTTTAGCATACGTAGATAATAATAATAATAATAATAATAATAATAATAATAATAATAATAATAATAATAAGTCCTCAAAATACGTCTCTGGTTCTCGTCAAGGTAGACGAAGAACGTTTCGCGGTAAATGCACCTACATTTTTCGAAAAGAGAATTTACGTCAATTTGGCTCGGATTCCATGAAAAACTCGAGTTTCCCTGGCTACGTTCATGACATCAACAGGGAACGTCAAACTACATGCTTGCGTACTTGTTGCTTACTTCGCGTAGTTTCAGGAGAATTTGTGGCATGCCAAAAGATAATATAAATATATGTAAAATATCCATACAAAGACATACTCATACCTACTCACCGAAGCCATGACACTTATTCCTCTATAATTAGTTGGATCTCCCCATTACCCCTTTTTTTATATGACAGCAAAGTATGATAGGCCAATCTTCCATTCGTACTCCATCTCCTTTACCCACTTTATTAAATATACTTACTAACGCGGCTGCTGTCCGACCTCGTGGTGTAAGGGGCAACGCGTCCGCCTAGGGCGACCCTGGGTTCGATTCCCGGCTGTTCAGCGGTTTTAATTGTAATTGATTAATATCCCCCCCCCCAAGTGGCCCGGGTTCGATTCCCGACTCTGCCAAAAAATTTCAAAAGCGGTACGAGGGCTAGAACGTTGCTACTTTACGTCCTCCATATACCGAGCAAGTGGCTTTCGGGTTTGGGTCAAGTAGCTATCATCTTAAATTCGGGAGGTAGTGGGTTTGAACCCCACTGTCGGCAGCCTTGAAGATAGTTTTCCGAGGTTTCTTACTTTTACACCAGGCAAATGTTGAGGCTGTACCTTAATTAAGGCCACGGTGGTACAGCTGCCTCTTTCCTATCCAACCACCAGCATAAGACCTATCTGCGTCGGTGCGACGTGAAGCAGATTTAAGAATAAATAACAGAAGAAAACCAACGTCCTCCATATGCCAATAATTATATCACTATACCTCCTGGACCCGCCATTTTTTATTTATGAAGGGCTCGGTATTCGTTATGCTCAGTCACCTCTTCCATAATATAATCTGCTACTTAATTGTAAACTTCTTGACATCCTTCTCTGTCCTTTAAAAGAAGAGTTTCAAAATGTCTCTTCCTTTCGGAAATTGTAATCATATTGGTGCCTCTTCTAATAATAGAAACACCGGGCGAGTTGGCCGTGCGGTTAGGAGCGCGCAGCTGTGAGCTCGGATCCGGGAGATAGTGGGTTCGAATCCCACTGTCAGCACACCTGATGATGGTTTTCCGTGCTTTCCCAGTTTCACACTAGGCAAATGCTGCGGCTGTACCTTAATTAAGATCACGGTCGCTTCCTTCCTATTCCTAGGCCTTTCCTAGCTCATCGTCGCCAAAAGACCTATCTGTGTCGGTGCGACGTAAAGCAAATAGCAAGAAGAAGAAGAAAAATAGAAACTGTATATGATTGATTTTAGTAAAACTTCAGGTAACGGTATCAGAACACCGATGAAATTAATGTATAGTACGCTATCAAATAAGTAATAAATAAATAGATAAATACATTAATATATTAATTAAATTAATCAATATGTAGCAGCCCCACGGTGAATGGGTACTGTGCCTGCCTCTTCGATTTCCTGCCAACCGAAGAATTTCGGTTGTGGACTGAGGGCTAGAACGAGACTCACTTAGCCTCGTAAGACAAACTGAGGAGCTGTCTGACAGGAGAGACAGTGGAGCCGGTCGTGAAAGTTGATAAATACGGCTGGGAATGTCGTCACATTGATCGCGAGATACTTCAGTATCTATAGGCCATCTCTGCGTAGCAGTCGTCTTGGCGAACCAAGGGCCCTAATTGGTCTATATTCGCCATCGGCAGAAACAAATAAATAAATAAATAAATAAATAAATAAATAAATAGTCCGTCTCTGTGGTATAGTGGTTAGCGTGATTATCTGCCCCCCCCAGTGGCCCGGGTTCGATTCCCGACTCTGCCACAAAATTTCAAAAGCAGTATGAGGGCTAGAACGTTGCCCACTCACCCTCGGGAGGTCAACTGAGTAGAGGTGGGTTCGATTCCCACCTCAGCCATCCACGAAGTGGTCTTCTGTGGTTTCCCACTTTTCCTCCAGGCAAATGCCGAGATGGTACCTAACTTAAGGCCATGGCCGTTTCCTTCGTTCTTTCTTGTCTATCCCTTCCAGTCTTCCCATCCCCCCCACAAGGCCTCTGTTCAACATAGGAGGTGAGCCGCCTAGGCGAGGTACTGGTCCTGCTCCCCAGTTTTATCCCCGACCCAAAGTCTCAAGCTCCAGGACACTGCTCTTGAGGCGGTAGAAGTGTGATCCCTCGCTGAATCCGAGGGAGGACCAACCCTGGAGGGTAAACGGACTTAAGACATGAATAAATAAATAAATAAATAAGTAGTAAATAATATATAAATCCAATTTTCCTTCAGTTCTTTACTAACCGTCTTACTAATAAACGGTGTATAACTTTTATACAAGGTTCAGTCGGTGGGTTAAAATGTACGTCATTCCTAGATTCTGAACTTCTGAGATCAGACATTTCAAGGAGGAGATAGTCACAAGAATACCTTTCTGGAACACTTGCTTAAGTTTTCTTCCCTTACAGGTCATACTGTTCATAATGCCACACATTTTATCTAAAATTCATTTTGTTGTTTTAACTGAAGACCCCCTTTCTGGAACAACTACTTAAGTTTTTCCACTTGCAGGTCAAACTGTTAATAAAACCACACATTTTATCTAAAATTTGGTCGTGTTGTTTTAACTGAAGACCAGTGAGACAGTAGGAATTCATGAGATCGTACCAATTATTAACAGTTTCAATGAATTCACTCGTGCTTTCATCATCAGTTACATCACCTGCTAATTTGAAACGAATAAGCGCTCTAGCTACATTGTGTGACATTAATTCTGCAGCTTTTCTTACGTACATCCTTTCTGTGCCCCTATAGTTTAGAGGATTGACATCGATTTTGTGGCATGCTTTAATTTCGTGGCTGTCATTCTTCACCAGAGCTTCCACAGGTTCCTTCGAGAAAACTTTACCTTCATAAAATTCGAAGACGATGTCGAGAAGCCAGTTCCTAATTAGTTTCAACAGGTGAGGGGCATCTGCAAGGAAGTAGACTTTTTCTGACGTCCGTGGGTTCAAAAACCATGCTTATCTTTCATTGATTCATTTTCCATAAGCCCTGATTTTCTGCGCCCATGCCACACTCATGCCTTTATTTTCTACCCGATTTCCGGAAGACGAGAAACCAAATTGTCTAGTACAGGGTCGGCCAACTGGCTGGCGTGTGATGTATGAGAGACCGTGTGACGTCGGAGAGACCATGTGACGTAAGAGCGCAGAAGGTAGGGAGCCACTATCGTAGACTGGAGACGAAGAGACAGCCTCGCTTTGTAGTAAACACGTGAAGTGCCATACATGCTGATTGCTACGGCTTTTGTAGACACTTTTCACAAAAAGCCACACAAATCTTTCTTATTTAAATATTTATCTCTTAGTTCTCTATCACACTGTAACTCTAATAACTCTAACTGTAGGTCTAGATCAACGTTATCTGCAACAACTGAAAATGGCGTGGTTAAAAGTTAAATATAAGTTTCCAGTCACTCCAAATTGTTAAATCTGGGATCAAATTCCGAAAAAAGTTTTTTTTTATGATTTTGACATACCTATCAATATCCTCAGCCGTATGGTTTTCGTGGTACAGTACATAAGTATAGACGAACCGGGCACATCACGGCGCGAGAAGCCATCTACGCCTCCGATCTTTTTATCTTTATGGGAAGATCTATATTTATTTGTTGAAAATGATAGAATTGCTACAGCTAAATGTTTAGTTTGTAGAAAAGAGCTACAGTATGTAAATATATATAATTTACAACGCCACTACATTTTGTATCACGCTGCAGATTATGATCAGTATCAAGGCGAGGAAAGGGTGCGTGTAATTACAGAACTAAAAGGTAAATTAAATAACCATATCGAGCATTCGATCAGTGAGTCAGCAGTTCGACTGAGTTATAAAATTTCATATTTAATTGCAAAGAAACTTAAACCGTTCAGTGGTGGTGAATTCGTAAAGGAATGTTTAATTCTAACAGGTGAGGAGTTTTGTCTAAATATCATTCAAGAGTTCGAAGCTACCAGCTTGTCCGCGCACACAGTGTCGACAAAAATTCAAGGCCTATCTGATGATGTCCACCTACAATTAATATAACTGACTAAAAGCTTCCGGGCATACTCCTTAGCAATTGACGAGGGCACAGACATTTCTTACACGGCCCAGCTAGCCGTTTTTCATACGAGGGGTTGACAAAAACTTTACAGTTTGGGAGAAAATACTGGATTTAGTGCCTATGAAGAATACCACGAAAGGCGTCGACATTTTCAACTGCATTGTGAGTGTTTTTGAAAATGCTTATTTGCCATGGAACAAACTAGTTTCAATAGCAACAAATGGTGCACCTTCTATGTCAGGGCAAAATTCTGGAGTAGTTGGGCTCATAATATTTAAGAAAAGGTTTCCCCGATTGCATAGCTTTGCAGCGAGAATGTTGAGTATTTTCGGTTCCACGTATGCCTGTGAACGAATCTTTTCTATTTTAAATCAACAAAGCCAAAACATTGAAGCCAGTTGTCAGATCACGATTTGAAGTGTGCTCTTAAACTTAGTGTTTCCTCAAACATTAACTCCAAATATTGCAAACCTAGTAAGCGAAACAAGACTACAAAAATGAAGGAAACCCACGAGTGGCACCTGAGTATCTATATCATGAGATAAAACGTACGTTATGAGTTTACAGATTACTGACTGTACTATTTTTGTTGTAAAACTGTGCTGTTTGTCACTATTAGCACTAATTTTTACAGTTGGTGATGTTGTAAAAGAGCAAATTTGTGTTCAATATCAGTTCCGAAGAATCACCGGAGAAAGCTAGTTTAGTTTGTATATGTAGAAATAAAGTTGCTTTATAACTTTTATGTTAATTCATAACAAAGTTACGTTACAATAAATTATGTGGAGAGAAATATGTACTACACATAACCGCATTGTACTATCTGCAGCCCTTTTGCCTTCCCTTACGAAGGACGTTGTGATTCCGCTCACCCCTCTAGTCTTCACTTCTCAGTTAAAGTACTAAATACTCCGTTTCGCCACCCGAGCAGAGTGTGTGAGGTGTTACCTGACATCACACGTACACGCAGTTGGCTGACCCTGGTCTAGTTTATCTTTTGTCATCCTTTTGTCGAAATCAGCGTAAATTACTTGTTTCCACCTCTTGAACAGTCCTCACACCATCTCAGTTTTGCAATTGTGAACTGGGGCCTATAATTTCGTCCTTCAGACGGTCATATTCGAAAGCACTTTTAACGCGCGTTTCGTCAAACTGGAGGACGGCAATTTTCTCGTGGTCTTTATACGTGACAGCAGCAATCTTCATCATGCGCGGAATATCTTCGAGGTTTCCAGTTCCGTTTCGCACGTCAATTTTTGAAGCCCGTTTTTCCAGCTTTGAAAGTCCAGGCAGAGGGTAATGCGGTTATTGTCTCATTAAATGTAAGTTTTCTTCCCCAGATACCTTAAAGTGAAAGCCGCCGATATGTCTTTATCAGCCCAATTAACGCTTTTTTCTGGTTTATGTTTATCTTTATCTGATTTTCAGTAAAAAAATCCTTTCAAATCGTTCGCCATATTTGTATGGTTGCTTCGAGCATAATTTTTTTTACCTCCTACAGTTAATTAACTCCATACGAAAATTATTTACAGATATGCGGGTTTGGTGTAATTTGCTTTCCGCTGTCTCTAATTTCTGTTTAAGGACATTATTAGTCTTCTTTCGTCATCTAACCGTTTTACTTCAATCTTTCAATTTCTTCAATCAGGGCCATAGTATCATCACAAACCTGAGTAGGTGGAGTGGCTGGAGGAGGTGGTGAACTTTCAAGGGTCGTGTTATGTTCTGAATCTTTTAACAATTCTTCAACCATTTTCTTATTGCCCCTCCTTTCCTTCCTTCTTAATCTATCATGTGACTCTTGTTACATGCTACGCAAAACACTCAGATGTCTAGGACGAACAGCGTCTTTGTTAAGCAAACGTTTGGGAGGAGCTCCAGAGGACTACAACGTGGCCTTTACGGAGTGGGAACTCCGCAGCGTCTTAGCGCTTTGCAAGGTCACGTCTCCCGGACCAGACAATATCCATAACCAGACGTTGACACACCGTAGTGATGATAGTCTAATATATCTCCTTCATGTGCTTAACCGAATTTTGATGGAGGGTGATTTTCCGTCTCAGTGGTGAGAGGGCATATTCATTCCTGTCCTCAACCCTGACAAGGATCCTAAGTTTGCAGGAAGTTACAGACCAATTTGTCTTACAAACTGCCTGTGTAAGCTATTTGAGAGGATGGTAAATCGCCGACATGTGTGGTGTCTGGAGAAACAAGGACTCTTGTCCGAATACCAGTGTGGTTTTCGAGCCACTCGCTCGACCACTGACCTTTTGGTACGCCTGGAGAGTTGTATCCAGAATGCGTTTCTCCGCAAACAGCTTTCGGTAGCTGTTTTCTTTTAATTAGAAAAGGCCTATGACACCACATGGCGATATGGTATCCTTTCAGTCCTGCATCAGTGGAGATTCCAAGGTAACTTGCCGGTATTTATTGCGAATTTTTTGTCCCTCCGTATATTGCGTGTCCGAGTAGGGAGGACATATTCGCAATACCACGTTCAGAAAAATGGAGTCCCACAGGGATCGGTTCTTAGTGTCACTCTGTTCGCAGTTGCCATAAACGGTATTGTTGCTGCTGCTGGTTCAGCAGTAATACCGTCGCTAAATGTGGACGATTTTGCTCCGCAGAGCGACAAATACAGCAAGCTATTAGGAGAGTGGAGCAGTGGACCTTCGAATATAGCTTTAGGTTTTCCACCACAAAGGCCTCTGTTTTCCACTTTTGTCGGCAACGTACTCTTCACCCACATCCTGAGCTTTATGCAGGAAATGTCGCTATTCCTGTAGTCTACACTTACCGATTTCTTGGGCTCATTTTCGATAGTACATTATCGTGGGAGACACACATGCGGGAGCTAAAAGTGCAATGCATCAAGAGGCTTAATCTCTTGAAGTTTCTTAGCAGTACTAATTGGGGAGCTGACCACATGGTTCTATACGGCACATATTTTATCTAGGTTAGACTACGGCAGTGCAGCATATGGCTCAGCAAGACCAAGCGTTCTTGCGAGATTGAACAGTATCCATCACAGCGTGGTTAGGTTGGCGACGGGAGCTTTTCGTACAAACCCCATTGCTAGCCTGCTCGCTGAATCTGGTGTTCTGCACTTACACCTGAGACCCCAGCAAATGCTTTTATCGTATGCTACAAATTTGCGACAGATGCCACTTCATCCAAGTGATCCTTGCGGCTTCAACAATGGAAACCGTCGTCTGTACGCTGCTTGTCCTCGAGCAACGCGGCCGGTTGGAATACGCTTGGATAGCAGTCACAGATTGTTTCACGTACCTCCGTTTCCTTGCCTTGTCAGACAACCAAGTGGGGTACCTCCGTGGGTAGTACGACGTCCTGAAATAATCCTGGAACTGCACACTGGCTCGAAGGAAAACACGGACCCTTCGATTTATCGGAGGCTCTTTCTGTCCGTTGTTGTCCGGTATCCAGGTTCAGTTGTCGTTTACACGGATGGCTCGAGAATATACATTGAAGTGGGCTGTGCGTTCGTTGTCGACACTGATAGGTTTCTTTTTGCTCTCCCGGAAACCTGTAGTGTGCATACCGCAGAGCTCTATGCTATCCGTGAAGCTTTGCGGTACGCACTATCCGATGAGCGCCGACACTTTCTGCTGTGTACTGACTCCTTGAGCTCGCGACAGTCTATTTATATCTGTTTCCCTCGGCACCCTCTGGTGCAGCGGATCCAGGGCCTGCTGGCCTGGTGTTCTGATGCCGACACCAGAATCACGTTTCTGTGACTCCCAAGCCTCGTGGGTGTAGAGGGAAACGAGTTAGCAGATCAGGTTGCCAAGGAGGCAGTAACACAGCCCCCGTTGCCTTACAAGTTTCCAACAAGTGCTATTCGTTTCTCAACTGAGACTTCTGGTTATGTACGATTGGGAGATAGCAGGCCACTCCAATTCCAAATAAGCTGAGAGCGATTAAAGATACAACCAAGGTATGGAGGACTTCCTTCGGGCTTCTCGGAGGGAAGCAGTGGTATTATGTCGTCTTCGGATGGGCCACGGTATACTAACGCACTCCCATTTATTAAAACGGGAACGTCTCCGGTGTGTACTTGCGGCTATCATCTTACCATGGTACACATCCTTACGGAGTTCGTGGACCTGGTCGGTCTGCGCCGTAGTCTAAAACTCCCTCATCCTGCGCGATGACGAGCAGTCAGCAGACCTCGTCATCCGTTTTATGACGGATAGTGGTCTTTTTTATCGTATGTAATGATGTCCTTTGTTCTAGTGTATTTATGTTAACAGCGCTTTTATCCCATTAACTTTATTTTAGTTCGTGTTGCGAATTTTAATGTGTTATTTTAAGTTCTAATTTGAATTATATATATATTCCAGGTAATGCCTTATTCCTTTGCCACCTGTATTTTCTATTATTTTATTAGACACTGCGAATTAGATCCAATGATTGTTTTAATTTCATAACCATTTTTCTTCACCATCTTTTAACTTCAGTCAGTGGATACATCTTCAAATTTTAATTACCATATCATATCATGTCGTCCATATTGTTTCATTAGGGGCCGATGACCTTCAATGTTAGGCCCCTTAAACAACAAGCATCACCATCATCATCATCGCTACACAATACAGCCAATAACTTCGGCAGAAGGACAAGTCCTGCCGAAGTTGCTCGTGGCAAATTTGGTCCTAATATAGAAAAAAACTATTTACCGCACCAAATGTGTACACTTTGCCTTCAAAGTCTGGAAAACAGACCAAAGAACTTGTGCATAAATTGTTACGGGATGTTTATTGTGAGCTAGTACCAGAGTACAGTGTTTAAATTCTGGATTCGTGGACCGGACAGAAAGAAGAAAATAATTTAAATGCTTAAGTTGGGATTAAGAAAATCATTCATGTTCGAACAATTTCGAAAGGAGCCACTGGACTTACCCAGCCGTTAGATATTTTGGGCTTCCGCATTGGGAAGCAATTTATTCGTCTTCTGCACGATTTAATTTTGTTAAACTCGTTGGACATCAACGTTCATGAAAGGAAAAACCTTTTAAATGTGCAATCTTTGACGCATAACCAGTTCTCGTCACCGCGTTTTCGTAGCATGTGGCAGTACAGTTTTTCAAATGTGACTACGTTAACAAGAAACCTTCACAATTTGTTAATCCAATCGATTATAGTTTCAAAGAAGAACCTCCCGATAGTTAATGTAATACTTTCGAAAGGGACAGTGCTGTAAGATGTCCATGGTGCACACAGTATCTCTGCCTTGTCCACTTTCTTGTAAACAATCACTATTGTACTAACTACAAGTAAAAATAACTCGGGCGTTATTTTTTTTTAAACCTTGTTGGCATCGTTGTTTAAAGATCGTCCTTGTGGACAATCGTTTCACGTGCTGTTTTCATATTTACGTTGTCCGACTCGTTGGCTGAATGGTCGGCGTACTGGCCTTCGGTTCAGAGGGTTCCGGGTTCGATTCCCGGCCGGGTCGGGGATTTTAACCTTCATTGGTTAATTGCATGGCCCGGGGGCTGGGTGTTTGTGCTGTCCCTCAATATCCCTGCAACTCACACACCACACACAACACTATCCTCTACCACAATAACACGCAGTTACCTACAAATGGCAGATGCCGCCCACCCTCGTCGGAGGGTCTGCCTTACAAGGGATGCACTCGGCTAGAAATAGCCACACGAAATTATTATTATTATTTATATTTACGTTTTGCACATCTGATCGGAAAGTTACGGGGAACGCGCTAACTATAAGCTGCCCGGCTGCTGGCGTGGCTCGACACAGCCCGGCTGGATCACGTCCGCTGCATCGCTCCTCCCTACCTCTTCGCCATTCCCCGATACTCCCGCGGCACTTTTAAATTTACGACATTTTTTTTTTCAATTTTGGCGTTCAAACTTGCGCTGGGCACATGCAGTTTTCACCTTAGAATTCTACTGCCTACCACGAATATTCCTACCCAGTTTCAACCGGATTCGAGTGTAACGCATGTATGTGTTCCCTTGTCAGATTCAACATGCACGGGGAGGACATCGCAGATATCCGAAGAACTGCCACAGAAGTCATCACCCAGGTCAAGGAAGACGCTGCTGCCCATCTGATCACCACTATCGTAGGATCTCACCACCTATGATCAAGCGCCCCCTTCCACTCCCATCTCTTAAATCTCCACCTCCACCTCCGCGCTATAGACTCCTCAGCTGTGTTATTCGAGGTGTAGACCCCTCCATTACAGAAGACACTGTCATTGCAGAGCTCAATGCAGAAGGCATCCCAGCTAAGAAGACATTCCAGATCAAGAACGCAACAGGCGCTATCTACATGACGCGGATTCTTCTACCATCACCCATAAACGGCGACCGCGTATTGGCCAGCGGAGTCTCCATCCACCGACATCAGCACAAAGTGGAACCATCCCGTGCCTCGCCGCCACAATCCATCCGGTGTGAGAGATGCCTCGTTTATAACAATCACCTCACCACTCACTGCACGGCTAAAAATCCCATATGCGGCCATTGCAGCCAACAACATTCTACACTCCGCTGTTCCAACACACATCGACCCGCCCCCCCACTGTGTCACACCTGTGGGGGTAATCACCCCGTATACTTGCGCCGTTGCAGATGTCGCAGTGCACCTCCCCCAAACCAACCTGTGGCCATAGACCCCATTAGAACAATCGACAAACCAACATCACCCACCTGTTCTAGTTTCTCGCCACCAACTATCGAAGATCTCATCCACTTCTTAACCATTTAATTATTCAGTATTCATCCATGCAACAGATCCTTAGTACTTCATCATTTACAAGCAGCAGAAAATGAAACTTTCAACCTTCAATCCTCAACCACTTATTCTGGATTAAATTCTCATTTCAGCTTCATACCTCTGGAAAACCTTGTCAAAACCCATCCACGGGTATCCCAGATTAAAAAATAGGCTCCATCTCCTACGTAGTGTACAGTCACCGATGCTGCCACTTATATTATGTTCATCGTTGATTGTAAGTGTACTAAGAGAACAATTGTACCACACACATATTTACACATTGAACTTTCTCCTTTTTTTTTAATATTACCAGGCGCAGGACTCAACGGAAAACTACCAGTCAGTTCTTTGTTAAAGGTGCAGTGTTTGCTATGAATTTCTGAAACTGTAGACACAATGAAAAACCTACAATTTATGTATTAAGGTAAGGTAAGGGTTATTCTGCCCGAAGGCAGGTCCGAACCTCCGCAGAGGTGTTCCTGAGCCGGAGTTTACGTACGGTAGGGTGGCCAGTTCCTTTCCGCTCCTCCACTCCCTTACCCCCACCAACAGCGCGTGGCAACCGATTCAACTCCTGACTAAGCCCAATGTTGCTTAACTTCGGAGATCTCACGAGATCCAGTGTTTCAACACGGCTACGGCGGTTGGCTTATGTATTAAAAACATGACCAAATTGTATGTAATGAAATAAATAAAATTATACAATGCTTAGTCACGAGGATCAAAATCCCCTCCCATCTTCTACTTATTCACATCCTTTACCCACCTCATTCTTCCCTCACATCTCCCCAACCCGCCCGCATCTCTTGACAAGAGAAAAGGCGTAACGCTCAAGATGGCTTGCCCCGTTCTTCAAGGTGGGAATGGAAACGTAAATAAATAAATAAATAAATAAATAAATAAATAAATAAATAAATAAATAAATATAAAATAAGAGTTTTGTCTGTACATTGCTCAGAATTTGAAAATAATGGTATTTCTGTATCGATCATGTCCACAGTAACAAGAAAATGCAGTTTTTACTTTTCCGTAATTTCTGTCTGTCTTTCTACCTGTCTGTTTGTCTGTCTGTACACGCATCACGAGAAAACGGCTCAAGAGAATTTAATAAAAATCGGTATGTAGAGTCGGGGGGTGAGCCGCTACAATCTAGGCTATAAATTATTTTATTCACACTGAGTGAAATGGTAGTTTAGGGGAAGGCCTAAAATTCAATTATCAAATACTAGCAATTGTACCCGTGCTTCGCTACGGTATTCCAGATTGTATACGGATATCGAAGTAAATTACTGTACATGAAGTTAAAAATAATTTTTAAATTGCATGTAAATTGGCGTTATCCGAGAAAAAGCATACGGAGGTCTGCAGACGATGTTTCCAATGTAAAGTGCGAGTTGTGGAGTTGTGATGATAACGACAGGTGCACTTGTCTTCCACAATTCATTGTGTTTTAGAAACGTTGAATAGGGTGAAATTTGTGTAAGATTTTCACACAGTGCATTACTTTTCAGATACTTATGCGACAGCTTCAAACATAGAATTTGGCTCACATATGGGTACTGGGTGGGCCAATATTCGTGTAGAATTTGATGATCCCATCTTTCCTATAAGTGAATGAAACCATCAATTGTACGTGTACAAAGTGCAAAATTTAGGTAAATCCAGAAATAGAGAAAAATTTAATGTATAAAGGATAGAGATTCGACAAAAGGTCATAGGACCGAAGTTGTAGATCACTCCAAATTGAACGGAGATTGTGCCATCCGTTTTGTGATACGACTTACCGTTTAGCCACGAAATACATCGAAAAGAAGGACTGCAGCGTCATTAAAATTGCCACCATATTTCGACATTTTTCGGGGGTAAAAAATAAAATGTTTTAACATCTCTAAAATTTTCCGTCGGTTACATGCTAAAATTTGCAAAATTTTAATTTTCTAACTTTTCTGGGAGATTGTGCTGCGATCTTGATATGGGGGAGTGGGTTAAAAATCAGGACTTTAAGGAAACTCTTAAGCCCATAAAACCTGTAGGTTCTGGATAAATATCACCGACTGTGTTCTTATGCAGGTTTGAAACTCCCAGCATGTACCCCTCAGAGAATTATGAGAATTTGAGACTTTTCTAGGGATCCTGAAGTCATCAGGTTGTCTGGTACCAAGTTTTAAATTTCTAAGATGCCTAGAATGGTCTCACTAATTTACGTCTGTTTTCATTTTTATGCCTTAATATATATAGTACAGTATATATAGATCGCGCCAAACAGACTTCCATTTATTAGTGTGGATAATATGTTACCCGCTTCGCTAGTGGTTCTAGGGGCGTCTTACTCCCACACTACGTTTTCCAGGTAGTAAGTCATACTTGAAAGTCATACTGGAACATAAACACGTCCATTATCTCGGTCATTTATGACAATTTATTTTTTCACCCTGTCTCACCCCCTATGCCAAAGGGGGCTGAAGTTAGACTTTAAACATCCGGAATGTTACTATTCATCTCAGCGACCCGGAAAACTATGGATTCGACAGTATATTCGATTACTATTATATCTCACTCCCCATTCCCCCACCCTAAAGGGGGCTAAACTTTGAGTTTTAAAAAATCGGAATGTTACTATCTATCTCAGCGACCCCGAAAAGTATGGATTCGACACTACTTTCGATGATTTGTATATTTCAGTCCGCTTGCCCCCCCGCCCCGCCTCTAAGGGTTCCTGGGGTGTTTTACCCCCATGTGGTTTGTCTCCTGATACTAAAAATTCGGAGTGTCACTATTCACCTCAGCGACTATGTATTCGACACTATTATTTCTATATATCATTATTATTTCTATATATCACTCTCCCATCGCCCCCCACCACGAAGGGGGCTGAACTTGGACTTTAAAAAATTACGGAGTGTCACTGTTCATCTCAGCGACCCCGAAAAGTATGGATTCGACACTATTTTCGATGATTTTTATATCTCAGCCCCTTCGCCCCCACCTGCCCCTAAGGGTTCCTGGGCTGTCTTACCCCCACGTGGTTTGTCTCCTGATACTAAAACTCCGGAATGTACAATTCACCTCGGCGACCCCGAAAACTATGTATTCGACACTATTTTCGTTTAATTTTATATATCACTCCCCCTCGCACCCCTCCCAAAAGTGGTTGAACTTGAACTTTTAAAAAATCCGGAGTGTCACTATTCATATCACCGACCCTACAAAGTATGGATTCGACAGTATTTTCGTTAATTTGTTTATCTGACCCCACTGCCCCACTCCCCTAAGGTTTGCTGGGCTTTCTTACCCCCACGTTGTTTGTCTCCTGATACTAAAAATCCAGAGTATACAATTCACTTCGGCGACCCTCGGGTAATTCTTGTAAAAGTTGCTTGTTGAAAGAAATGAATGACATGATATATGATAGCAAGAATGAAGAGGATGAAACCCGGCGCCGGCATGTATGCCACTCCTCGCGAATAGCTCAAGACTTAACGTCCCGATCCGACGACGAATCATCATCAACACCGTCATATGCCCTCCCACCATATAAGACCAGCTTCCTACGCCCTGGACGTAAAATGGCTCCTTGAATATTGTGTTCTCTACCTATCTTATGGACGTTGCCTAGCGACAGCGACTCGATGCATTTAATCTTGGTGACAGCACGTTGGATTGTCATATCCCAACGCACGTTTTCCGATGGTTTTTCGTTCATAACTCACCAAGGAAAGCGAAAATGAAAATTCCGGCTTCGAGGTGCATTCGGACCCCTTTCCATCTACCTATGTTCAAAATTTAAGTTCTCTACGTGCTGTAGATTTTGCTGGGCATCGCGCACAGACACACAGACAGACAGACAGACAAACACTTCCTTTTATAATATTACTAGCAATTGTACCCGTGCTTCGCTACGGTATTTCAGATTGTGTACGGATATCGAAGTAAATTACTGTACATGAAGTGAATAATAATTTTTAAATTGCATGTAAATTGGCGTTATCCGAAAAAAAAGCATAGGTAGGTCCGCAGACGATGTTTCCAATGTAAAGTGCGAGTTGTGGAATTGTGATGATAACGACCACAATTCATTATCTTTTAGAAACGTTGAATAGGATGAAATTTGTGTAAGATTTTCACACAGTGAATTACTTTTCAGGTACTTATGAGACAGCTTCAAACATAGAATTTGGCTCACATATGGCTACTGGGTGGGCGAATATTCGTGTAGAATTTGATGATCCCATCTTTCTTATAAGTGAATCAAACCATCAATTATATGTGTACAAAGTGCAACATTTAGGTAAATCCAGAAATAGAGAAAAATGTAATGTATAAGGGATAGAGATACGACAGAAGGTCATAGGACTGAAGTTGTAGATCACTCCAAATTGAACGCAGATTGTGCCATCCGTTTTTGATACGACTTACCGTTTAGCCACGAAATACATCGCAAGGAAGGACTGCACCGTCATTAAAATTGCCTCCATATCTCGATATTTTTCGTGGGTAAAAAAAAAATTTTAAACATCTCGTTAATTTTCCGTCGGTTACATACTAAAAGCTATAATTTTGCAAAATTTCAATTTTCTAACTCGTCTGGGAGATTGTGCTGTGATCTTGATATGGGAGAGTGGGTTAAAAATCAGGACTTTCAGGAAACTTTCAAGCCCATGAAACCTGTAGGTTCTGCATAAATATCACTGACTGTGTTCTTATGCAGGTTTGAAACTCCCAGCATGTACCCCTCAGAGAATTATGAGAATTTGAGATTTTTCTAGGGATCCTTGAAGTCATCAGCTTGTCTGGTACCAAGTTTTAAATTTCTAAGATGCCTAGAATGGTCTCACTAATTCACGTCAGTTTTCATGTTTATGCCTTAATTTATATATAGAGTATATATATATATAGTATATATATAGATCGCGCCAAACAGACTTCCATTTATTAGTGTGGATTATATTTCACCCGCTTCGTTAGTGGTTCTAGGGGCGTCTTACTCCCACAGAAGATTTTCCAGGTAGTAAGTTATACTTGAAAGTCACACTGGAACACACACGTCCATTACCTCGGTCATTTCTGACAATGTATTTTTTCACCCTTTCTCATCCCTATGCCAAAGGGGGCTGAAGTTAGACTTTAAAAATCCGGAATGTTACTATTCATCTCAGCGACCGGAAAAACTATGGAATCGGGAGTATATTGGATTATTATTATTATTATTATAATATCTCACTCCCCCCTCCCCCACCCTAAAGGGGGCTAAACTTTGAGTTTAAAAAAATCGGAATGTTACTATTCATCTCAGCGACCCCGAAAAGTATGGATTCGACACTATTTTCGTTAATTTGTTTATCTGACCCCCTCGCCCCCCCCGCCCCTAAGGGTTCCTGGGCTCTCTTACCCCCACATGGTTTGTCTCCTGATACTAAAAATTCAGTGTGTCACTATTCATCTCAGCGACCCCGAAAACTATGTATTCGGCACTATTTTCTATTATTTCTATAGATCACTCTCCCATCGCCCCCCACCACGAAGGGAGCTGAACTTGGACTTTAAAAAATTCCGAGTGTCACTGTTCATCTCAGCGACCCCGAAAAGTATGGATTCGACGCCATTGTCGATGATTTTTATATCTCAGCCCCTCGCTCCCCCCCCCCCTGCCCCTAACGGTTCTTGGGCTGTCTTACCCCACGTGGTTTGTCTCCTGATACTAAAAATCAGGAGTGTACAATTCACCTCGGCGACCCACGAAAACTATGTATTCGACATTATTATTGAATATCACCCCCTCTCCCCCCATACGAAAAGGAGCTGAACTTTGACTTTTGAAAAATCGGGAGTGTCACTGTTCATCTCAGCGACCCCGAAAACTGTGGATTCGGCACGTTTTTCGATTATTTTTATACCTTGCCCCCTGCCCCCCCCCCTAAGGGAGCTACGGATTGCTTACCCGCACAGTGCTCGTCTCCAGATAGTAAGTCATAAGTGTACCATGTTTTGATGAAATTGCTCCAGTGGTTTAGGAGGAGATGTGTCATTTACACACACACACATACCTGCATACATCCATTTTTATATATAGTAAGAAGAAGAGGATTATGCTTGCTTTATTATTACATGGAGAAATTTTATTTTGAACACTGCAGACATCTAAACTTCACTGTATATCCGAAGAAATTATTCAAATCCGAGGAATGAATATTACTTCGCTCGCTGCATGCCCAATCATGAGAATGGCTTCAATAATATTAGTCATCAGTTTCAGAGTCGTGTTCATTACAGAGGGCAGGATTCTTATTCTTAAGAAGGATAATTGGTGCCACAATCGTCCGCTCTAAGATGTTCGAGGGTACTCCAGGTGACTCCAAGTCTTTCGAAGCTCTGCCGTGTAGTCGATAGACTTGTAACTGTGTAGAACATCGGGTAATTCTTGTAAAAGTTGCTTGTTGAAAGAAATGAATGACATGATATATGATATCAAGAATGAAGAGGATGAAACCCGCCGCCGGCACATAGACCACTCCTGTCGAATAGCTCAAGACTTAACGCCTCGATCCGACGGACGAATCATCATCAACACCGTCATATGCCCTCACAACATATGAGGCCAAACAACAGCTTCCTACGTCCTGGACGTAAAATGGCTCCTTGAATATTGTTCTCTCTACCTATCTTATGTACGTTGCCTAGCGACAACGACTCTATGCATTTAATCTTGGTGACAGCACGTTGGATTGTCATATCCCAATGCATGTTTTCCGATGGTTTTTCGTTCATAACTCACCAACGAAAGCGAAAATCAAAATTCCGGCTTCGAGGTGCATTCGGACACACTTCCATCTACCTATGTTCAAAATTTCAGATCTCTGCGTGCTGTAGATTTTGCTGGGCATCGCGCACAGACAGACAGACAAACACTTCCTTTTATAATTATAGAGGTTATAGATTTATATTATTACTGGTCATATCGATAAATACTACATAACTAAAGTTGTGTAGAATTAAATTTCTGATCATTTACGTCTTATGCATTTTTACCGTACCGGCTATGATAACGCAGATATTCAGGAATTTGGATTTTTGTTGCTAAGTCCATATCAACGCCGAGTCCCGAAAAAATGGGTAAACATAATTTTAATAAAAATCGGTATATAGATTCGGGTAATAAGAAAATACAGTTTAAGCTATAAACAATGTTATTCAGCCCGGATGAAATGGTAGTTTAGGGGAAGGCACCTAAAATTTAATTTTTAAATACCTGTTCTTGGTCCTATGGAAAAGTACTACATAACAAAAGTTATAGAGAATATAATTTCCGATCATTTTATTTTATTCAGTTTTACCGTACCGACTATGATAAGAGTGGTATTTCAGAACCAGAAGACAATTAATAATGTGACGGCCTACAATATCGAAAGCGCGTAAAATAGGTCAACAATAACATTACAGTGACCTTTGTTTGTTTTAATGTTCTTTGTCTCTTATGCTGACATTCAACACCGATAGATGGGATTACTGTTGCGTACCGAGTATAACAGCCTAACTGAATATTGGCGGGAAATAGCTGAGGAGTTAGATAACTTTCTTCTTAAGCATGCCAATCCTCTGGTTCATACATTTTCTGACACTCTGTTTTGAATGAGCAGTGTGCGCACTTAAGTCAGAGGCTCAGTTAGTAGTAGCAGGAGTAGTAGTATGAACTGGTCTGGAATTACAATTTAGCCCTATTCCAAATTGTAGTACCAGAATTCACTAAATAACTCAAAATTCAACCTTGAAAAGAGCCGTTTCTTAGAAAAAGCTTCTTCTTCTTCACTTTCATTAAATGTACATTAATTTTATTCCAAATTAGCAGCGAAGATGTGGTTTCTTCTCTGGCTTGGAGGAAAAATTGCCTCGACGTCAGATAGTCCTTTCCCCTCGCCAGTGTAGTGAATTGAGATTTTCCGACTCATCGGGTACTCCCAGGAAGCCGATAAGTAAACGGGCATAGTTTTTGCCGTGGGACTATCAACTATTTGAACACCCCCCCCCCCGCCGAGAAAAGGACGAAGATTGTTCACAGATGTCTGGGTCTTGGTCATTCCAGCCCTGTAGTTTGGAATGTTAGTTCGGCAGCATAGTACTGTTCGTTTAAAGTGAAAAAATGTGTGATTTTTCATTTGATTGAGTATTTCATATGAAGGCATTGCTTTTAGTCGCGCCATTCCTACTGACGTCATTGTAATGACCCATGTTCATTTCAGTTGGGAAAACCACTAAGAGAGTCTTTCTGAGAATCTATAAAGGCAGGCGGGGAGTGAGTGTCTGCCATTATAATGAAAACTCCCCAACCTGATTGTGACTGACGGTAGGCAAGCTGGCCTACCATTACAATGAAAATTCCTTAACCCAGTCTTGATATGAGGAAAGACGTTGGTGACTTGCCTGTCATGCTTCTAGGGCAACGTTAAGAACTATGCAACTTAATACAATCTTGCTCACAACGTTTACACTACCTAACCTAGAATTCTGTATAAAATTTAGAATTCCGTAGCGAAGCACGGGTACAGCAGCTAAAAATAAATAAATAAATAAATAAATAAATAAATGCTCCGACATATAGTGTGAAAGGATGTGGGGACTAAGTACCGAAATACATAACGAAATGCCACTTTGCTCACCCAAGATCTCGTAGATAAAGTCCAGCTGGTCTGGAGATAAACAAGAGCGTGTAAAGCAGGCGACGAGCGTAGGTTGCCCCACCACACCGGAGTCGAAAGCAGACTGAATTCCAGATGGAATGTATGGTCCTTTCATAAGGACTGTGTGAGAAAAGGCGAGAACATATCCATAATCAAGTTTGTTCCAGAAGGTGACGTCAAATTGACGTCAGAAACACGTGGCAAGCAGCTGAGATGAAGAGCTGAGTGTTAAGAAGTGTATATGCAGCAGGCGATGGCTGGTGGAAACAGTGATCCAGAACGTAGAAACTCGAGGCAAGGTAGCATTTTCTTGAATTTTCTAATAGATTAGCGGGAGAATATTACAGAGAGCAACTAGTAACGTTAACGATTGATTGATTGATTGATTGATTGATTGATTGATTGATTGATTGATTGATTGATTGATTGATTGATTGATTGATTGATTGGTTGATTGATTGATTGATTGATTGATTGATTGATTGATTGATTGATTGATTGATTGATTGATTGATTGATTGATTGATTGATTGATTGATTGATTGATTGATTGATTGATTGATTGATTGATTGATTGATTGATTGATTGATTGATTGATTGATTGATTGATTGATTATCTGAAGAAAATATGAATTAGTGGGGAGCTTCGTATCAACTATCGCACATGTGGCGTTAAGATCATTCTCTCTCTCTCTCTCTCTCTCTGAGAAACCCTCTTTATCGCAGTAATACATCTTCGTGTATGTACTAGAAAATGATAATTTACGTCCTTTAATTTTCAGCTCAGAAACAACAAGTCAGTCACACATGAAAGAAATGCTTAAAAATAGACTATTTCGTATGAACTATACCATCCCCTGCTTGCGTCATTACGCAGGAAACCATACCAAACATCGCCAGACATGACATGCTAGGATCGAAAAGATATAATTCTCTGTTCTAAGTAATCGGAGTGCAGTACCTTCACATAGTTTGTTTGATCTTTGAACCATATCGTGTTATAGTGTTACCGACTAAGGGAACGGATTGAAAGTTCTGCAGGAAACATTACTGCTATTTCCACTCCCAAGATTGTTAAGAAGGATTTAAATCTTGCTTGTAACGGAGTGCACTCAGCTGAAAACTGAGGGCAGAATAGAGTTAAATTCTCACTACCTGTCTTCGTTGAAGTATGCTTTTGTTTTCGTAAGAACATGAGACTTGAGTAGCTACTTCGTCAGTAGTTTCCTCACTTAATCAATAGTGTAGTATGGACCTGCGGAACCCATGATCACGGGATTCAAACCCCTTAGAGATGGCAAGATTTTTGAAGGGCTCGAAGAAATTTCATTCGACATTCCATGTAATACGATATTTGAATGTAAACGATCTATGTTGACACAGCTGGTGTTTAGCCGACAAAATTAATTAAAACTCGGCTATTGATCGGGTCGCCCAACGAATACGGCATTCCAAATAAAATCCCCCAATATCATCCGTGAGATGTGTGATGGACACGAATGTCAAGTCGTCCACGAAGGAAACTTAACCGAGCATATTGCAGTCAGCAACAGTGTTTGCCAATGTTGCGTCCTCTCTCCTGCTGCTCTCACTCACTTTAGGTCGAGTTGTGAGGAAGACAGTAGAGAGGAAAAGTATAGGTACACATTAGGAAGAACACAAATTCCTTGAAGACCTGGACATCTCCCTACTTTCCAAGAACGTTCAATGTACGAAGGGCAAGCTGCTGGAGTTAGACCAAGAAGCAACAGGTGTCGGACTTAAATCTGCAAAGACAAAGAACATGAGACTCAATGGTACTGCAAAAACCACCTAACCATGTCTCGCAAGCAAATAGAGGAAGTTAGTTACGTTGTATTTTGTCTACCTAGGTAATACGAGGGCCGTAAATAAATTATAGGCAACATTGATAGAACGCAATATTTAACGAAAGAACAAGTACAGTTGCATTACTCTCCTTCAGTATAGTCACCCAAGAAGACCGTTACCTTTTGCCAAATGTCGGGAAGACGTTGGTGACCGTTCGCAAGGCGTTCTCTGTTGATGACACCGACGGAACGACCTACTGCGCGGAGTAAAGATTCCACGTTAGGAAATCGGAGGCGTAGGAGGGATTCCTCTACTTCGAAAACTGGTGGAAGTCACAAGGACTAAGTTTGGAGAGTGTAGAGGGTATTCCAAGACGACATTCCGACCCTCACCAAACGCCTTGACCCAACGTGCAACCGTCCTATACGGTAATACGTTCTCGTCACAGGCTTCACGTAATTTTCGATAATATTCTGAGGCATTTTTGCCATGGGCAACCTTGATTTTAATCCAAAAACGCTGAGCACCTTTTCAAACTTACTTTAGAGTGGTGAAATCGACACGCTTCACTTCATCGCCACTCAGCAACAACACTCCCAACTGGATGCCCATCAAATGCACTCTGCACGTCGATAACAGCGACACCTGACCGCTCCCATATCCTAATTGGGCATGCCCGATCTCCTGCGAGTCCCTGGACTACGTTTCAACTACTTTATTTAGAGCCCTCCTACAACGGCAAAGACTGCTGGTAAAGAAGAAGACGTCAAGGCTCAAGCGGAAAAGCAAATATTTCAGCTATTGCACTGTACCCTTCTTGCAAGAACAGTAACCTCTCACGAAAAATTATGATCTGACATTTTGTACCAACGTTGAAGTCCATTTTCCTTTATGGCTGTGAATTGTGGAAGATTAATAAACAAATCCCACACAAAACCCAAGTGTTCGTGATGTATGACTGAGATGTATCATCAATATAATATGGCATGAAGTGATCACAAAGGAAAACCTGTAGGAGGAAGCCGACCAGAAACCCACTGATGTAGAAAGTGGGGATGGCTAGTACGTATATTAAGGAAACAGGACAGATGGGTTGAAAAGTCGGCCTTAGAATGGAAACCAAAAGCAGAGAGGGAGCATGAATGGCCTAGGACATTTAGAGGTGAACAGATAGAGAGGTGCTCATTTGTATTGGGAAAACATGGGATGAATTAAAAGACCTGGCTGCAGAACGTATAGATTGGAGAGAGTTTCTCTATGCCATTTGCTCCACAAGGAGAAATAGGGATTAGATGAATTTAAATTGAAGGGACAAGAGAATACCTGTTTTCTGATCTGATAGAGTAAAGAGCATCATCGAAACGGACACGCAGGCCGACTAAATAAAAATGAAAGTGTCTGCAACACGCTAGCAGCTGAAATATACATTGAAATTGGGAAATAAACCGTAAGATAGTACTACATACAGAAGTATAGAATACTAACAAAATGACATAATAATGAGAACATTTACACTAAACAATATTACATGAAAAAATAGATACAGAATATTTTATGATATCAATTTATGCTTACTAAAAGACACACCTCGCAAGTTACTATAGAATAGTTGGCATGTTAGTTTTTTAAAAACAATTGTTTGAATTACATAGAAAAGTGTTGTTTAAAGCAAATTTATTTCTATGCTTGGTTCAGTGTTATTGCCGCCCAGGATTAGATAAGTGTGGTAAATCTCTCTTGTATTTTTCTGTCCATCTCGTAAGCATGCTGCCATTCAACAAAACTTCTGGGGATAGTATATTTTGCATCCAAAAGCACTTCACCCACTGTAGGTGGGGGACGCAAACGAGGAATACACCAACGGTATCTCCTGCCTGTCTTAAGAGGCGACCAAGGGATGACGGAATTGGAACCATGATATTTATTGTGATTAGTACCATTATGTGAAAAACACTGTCGGTTTGTGTTACCCATGGGTTGTGCCATTATTTTATGTGACATACCATGGGTTTATATTACATGTGATTAGTACCACCATGCAAGGAACACCATGAGTCTACGTTACCTGTAATTAGTACCACTATAGGAGGAACACCACGGTTTTGCTTTACCAGTGATTAGTACGACTATGAGGGGCCGGTAACCTGGATTTTTTTTACAATTGACTTAACGTCGCAGCGACACAGTTAGGTCTTATGGCGACGATGGGACAGGAAAAGCCTAGTAGTGCAAAGGAAGCGGCCGTGGCCTTAATTAAGAAACAGCCCCAGCATTTGCCTGGTGTGAAAATGGGAAACCACGGAAAAACATTCTCAGGGCTGCCGACAGTGGGGCTCGAACCCACTATCTCCCGGACGCAAGCTCACAGCTGCGCACTTCTAACCACACGGCCAACTCGTCCGGTGACCTGGAGTTTGGACCACTTTGGAGAACAAGCCTCATCTCAGAATATGAGGCATTGTGAATTGGATCCACTGATTGTTTCGGATTCATGATCATATTTTCCCCATAATTCGTTTTAGATTTTGGTAAGTGGATACATTTTGAAGTTTTAATTAACATTTCAAATCGTTGCAGCTCGTACAATTAGGGGCCAATGACCTAGCTGTTAGGTCCTTTTCAGCAACAAACATCAAACTCTTTATTTACATCGCTAGTTTAGTTTCTAATTAACTATTTTATACCTCAATGAAAATATAACCCCCATTTTATCATCGTCATCAAAAGCACTCCTGTTACTTGAATGTTGGTCTCATTTTAGGCTCTCTGAAAACAGAATACTGTTTTCCTGTATCTGCATCACACGGCTGGGAAATAAAGTCTCCAGAACTATCGTAGGGTCACTGATATCTACTTCATTCTTCCTTCTGTTTCTTGTAGTTACAGTATATCGTACGATGGTTACTTCCAACTTCCGTTATATAATGGATTCTTCATGTACTTCAAGCTCTTACACTTTGCGAATGCTCGCGAATAAAGATCTTGCAGTATTATGATGGTTATTGATAAGTAACTCTCCTCTCACAGATCACACGGTCAATTATGACTAGGTTCAATCACATATTCTCATTCACACGCGATTTACGACGGCTAAATAGTGTAAATCTAAATATTAGATTAAATTAGCAGTTAAACATATTTTATGTTTCTGAGAACTTGAATACAATTATACTGAGGCCCGTGGCAGTCACACATGACCGTTTTAAGGCCATGTGACACGAATGGATATAACAGTCCCTCTTAAATAATTGCTTCTGAATTTTGTAATCATGGAAAGGCAGATGCAAAATAACAACAATAATAATAATATTTATACTAATAACAATAATAATAGATTAAATCTTGAGTGTTGTCATTATGTAAGTTCATGGTGGTGCTGAGTACAATATTGGCTGTCGGGATGTAGTGCTTACAATGCACTGTGACTTCTGGTATGGGCTGGAATAAATTTGTTACTTTAATTGACCTATTTCAATCTCACCTTTCGCTTTGGCGATATGAAAGTGACCGAGGTATGAGTGATTCTAGTAATACCGTTCATTATGTAGCCAGACCTTGCTATGAATGGTGTGAAAATTTCGCTGAAAGGGTCGGTTGGTGCATGCATTTCGGTAGGCTTGGCAGACTGATATGTAATAGCAACTTTTGGCTCGGTGAGGAAAACAACGGGAAACTACCTCACTCATTTCCCTAGCGTGCCTCTTCAGTGACACCTAGGCTATCTATGATCAATGTTTGTGGAGCCGTAGAGGATCAAACCAGCCTTCGGGATGAACCCCCAACATACATACAACGTGCTCATTTATATGGGGATATTTTTACTGTTTGAAATAGAAAAGTTATTGCTCTTGTTCTTGGTTCAACACATTAATTTTTTAACGATTGTGAAAAACCGGGTAAGTAACAATGCACTCTCTAACCATTATTTTCCTTAAGACTGATCACGCCTCTCAACCACGTACGAATATGCAGTCCATCAAAACGATATTGTCGTTGTGTTCATTTTCATATGCTTATGTGTACAGGAAAAATGAACCTTACATACCTTGTACCATAGGCCTGCTGTAGAAATGTATGCATGATTCCCTTCTCCAGTATAATGCATGTTCAGTTTCATTCTCCTGTACACATTTGCATAGGAATATGAACACAAGGACAATTATTGTTCTGATGGACTTCAAATCCGTACGTGGGTGAGAGGCGTGACCAGTCTTAAGGAAAATAATGGTTAGAAAGTGCATTGTCACTTACCCGGTTTTTCACAATCGTTACAGAATTATACGGTGTGAGCACATTTATGAAACTTCGCTAAGAGAATTTGCACACTGAGGAACTTTTTTATTATTGCTAATTTTCGCAATTATTCAGTCATATAAGGAGGTGCCTATCCGAGGTGGTAAAGGCAAGCTCGTTTCACCCGGAAGGACGTGGGTTCGATTACCATTCAAGAAGTCAACACATTTAAGCCTACACCAAAAATAGTACCGGGTTAATTCCCACTCTACCGCACCAAGTGTCGAGGCTATGGATAGTAGAAGCTTTTACCTGTCGCTCCTCCAAGGACCTTCGTGGCCTGTACGAAGGTGATTTCGGTTTGCGGTTTGCTCAGACTACTGTATGTTAATTATTAGAGTGCATACCAATTAGCGATGCGTTCAGAAATTCTTCCATTAAGATTAACTTGATATTCAGCTCTACCTCTGTTATTCGTCGATTAATGCGGTACGTTAAATATATTTTTCACCATCTTTCAGCTTCTTGATCATGTTGGTCAGACAATTTCGGTACAGGCATATAGTCACTTCATAGTAATCCAATTGTGATTATTTGTTTGGTGAAATTGATGATTACGTATTGATTTAACAATATTTTACAATTTATGTGGATTTTTCACGAATTTAGGCTAATAATAATAATAATAATAATAATAATAATAATAATAATTTTTATATTCAGTGACTAGCTCTAACAACTGGTGTTGGTTTTTTTTTTTTTCATTTTATATTCATGTACTTGTAAGGTATGTTTATTCATTTTTATTTGTATGGTTATTTGTCAATTGACTTTGTGTTCTATCTTCATAGTTGTTAATTATTGCGTGTGGTCGTGCAACGTTGTTTGATTATTAATTCTTTTACAATCATCGTTGGAGTTCGTAGTTTTTTTAACCTGGATTTTATGGAAAGTCATGTCTGAGAGTTACTTTCAGTGTTGAAATAAAATTTAATCAGGGTAAATTAATGATGGAACTTCGTAATGACTTGGAGGTTTTGGTGTCTTCTCCAGTGTTATGCCCTGACCAGAAAATAAATATAGTCAATCACTATTTATGGCCAAAGCTTGTTTATTCCTTGCAAATGGGGCCATTACATCAACTGTCACAATTGTTCTTGGAAGACGCTGATAAATTAATTCCAAGCTCTTTCAAAGAAATGTTATTTTTATCTGCTGATATTCCCAATCCTATGCTGTATTGTAACAAGAATGTGAGAGGCCCTGGATTAATTCGAGCTATATGGTAAGCCTATTTACAACACTGTAATATACATATGTATCTCTTTAATTAAAGCAAATAATCCACATAACAATGTCCTTACGCCCACTTCAGGAAGAACTCCAAGCTTCGTGTGAACGTCTTAGTCTTCCTCAACCTGAAGTTTTGTCGAAAACATCAGTTAAGAAGCTTCGTAAATATCTAGGAATTCGCGAATTTGAAACTTGAAAGACATTACCTGGACAAGGTATTGGTGTTGAAGTCTTTTCATGTGAATCTGACTGTAACAAGTGGATTTCTAACAAAGCTGGATTATCCACATCTGAATGGATCACTTGCCTTGAAATGAACGCAAATGTGCAGACAACCAATAAGTGTTATGAAGCCAACAAAGAAAAAATGTTGAGACTGAAGTTGTGGCGCGCCGATCAGAAAATAAGGAAGTTTGATTCTCATTTAAAAAAATTAATGGACATTAATGAGCTCAATCCTGAAGACTCGGAGTTTTCATTCATACTGGACCAAATTTTAAATTACAACAGCCTGTCACTGTGTTGGTCAGGGCAATTTATTTATCCGATGGGTTATGCTTACGCTCGGAATAATTCATCCAAGTTGCCTTCTCGAAGCACATTGAGTCGTTACCTAGGAGACACATCGTGCCAAACAGGAGTGACAGATCTCATCAAAGAAAGACTTATCATAAAAAAGTAAAGGATGAAAATAGCAATAAATTAGCAATTGTTATATAATAAAATGTTGGGCACATTTTTGGTCATGGGGATACATCAACACAACTTGTCGAGGCTAGTCGAAATACAGACAGTTCTAGCGCTGTGTCAATTTCAATAGAGAGCCAGCAGTTTATTATAATTCCTTACATGCGGCATATCAACCTCTTACAAACACCTCGCTGCCTATTTATTTTCGAAGGAGATTTATTGGCAAGTAAAAGAACTCCTGCGGAACTAAATTCCGGCACCTCGGCGTCTCCGAAAACCGTAAATGTAGTTAGTGGGACGTAAAGCATATAACATTATTATTATTATTATTATTATTATTATTATTATTATTATTTCCTTTAGAAGAGGCTGTCTGCTGTTTAAGTGTACAATCTGACACTGTCAGTCATCAAATAAGTTGAAAATATTGGTTTCGTAATTTTCAGATCGGTAACAGATAACCATAAGGCAAATGTGAATATGATAAGACGACTATCCAAAGGAGAAATATTGGATTCTCGGATTCCTTACCCTTCCAATCAAGACCGACCTCTATTCCTAGCCTTTGATCAGTGTCACATTCCTACAATCATCAGGACATCACTTTTAGCAAAGACTCTGCACGATGGGGAAGAAGATATTAGTGCCTGTCAGCGCGCCAGCCGACCGACATCCTAGTAGCGCTGAGATAATATTAATGCCATGTATCTCTTTTTAGCCGGGTGCAGGCCTTGTAAGGCAGACCCACCGATGAGGGTGGGTGGCATCTACCATATGTAGGTAACTGCGTGTGATTGTGGTGGAGGATAGTGTTATGTGTGGTGTGTGAGATGCAGGGATGTTGGGGACAGCACAAACACCCAGTTCCCGAGCCAAGGGAATTAAGCATTTAAGGTTAAAATATCCGACCCGGCCGGGAATCGAACCCGGGGCCCTCTGTACCTAAGAGCACTGCGCTGACCATTCAGCCAAGGAGCGAGACAGCGCTGAGATGAGTGTAGTGGATAAATTGTACACTAGTGGGAAGGCGTGTAGTGCACATCAGAAGGCGATGGTAGAAGTAATGCCAGCTTCAGCAGGGGACCTCTGATCGATACGCCCGTTCTATAAGTAGTGAACTCCCGGATCATATGCGAGAGTTTCTGTAGAGAGAAGAATATAAAATATTAATAATTTGTAAATAAAATACTAATTTGTCCGTACTCTTCACATTTGTGCATCATACTTCGTTTTTACCTCTGACTTATGTATTCAAAATTAGATTCAGTTCGAATTCTGTTTGTCGCTCTGAATGTTCATTTGTTTGTATATAAAATGGCGTATGGCTTTTAGTGCCGGGAGTGTTCGAGGACATGTTCGGCTCGCCAGATGCAGGTCTTTTGATTTGACACCCGTAGGTGACCTGCGCGTCTTGATGAGGATGAAATGATGATGAGGACGAAACATACACCCACCCTCCGCGTCAGCGGAATTAACCAATGATGGTTAAAATTCCCGACCCTGCCGGGAATCGAACCCGGGACCCCTCTGACCAAAGGCCAGCAGGCTAACCACTTAGCCGTGGAGCCGGACTGTTTGTATATATTTTTACAGCACGGGAGAATTGTTCCATAGAATAGCCGGTGTGCGCACTAGGCTATATTTTATCACGTGTAAACTGTGGTATCATTATTAAGGGGATGAAAACTGGAAATATAAAATTCGCCAGTTAATATTAGACGTACCGTAAAAATGTATAAACGGTATAATTTGCTATTGCTTTTGCTTTTTATTTCTTTACCTTGCGATAAATAATGGACATATTCACCTTTCTTATGTTATTGGGACGTAAAGCAAATAGCATTATTATTCTTATGTTATTCGCAAACTTCCAAATATTTTCTATAATATTAGCTCCGTTCTATCATAACAAACGTTCGAGAAAGTAAGATTTTCTGTCACTTTTGTCTTATAAACATTTGTTTTTGCTATTGGCTTTACGTCGCACTGACACAGATACGTCTTACGGCGACGATATAAACATTTTTTTACCTTCTGAGCTATGGTTATTGAGGTATTCACGAATTCAGAGTTTTACTGCTAGACAATTAACACCGAGCTTCGATGACATGGAAAAGTTCGGGATAGTTATAGTAACTGTGACGATGGTCATTGTTGTCGTGGTTGTTTTTATAATGTGCAGAACTACGATGTCATCAGCCCGTAACGACCAGGAGAATTATGAAAGTTATCCCTGAAATGAACAGAAAAACTTAAGAAATAATAATAGTAGTCCAAGGGAGTCTTGAAACGAGGGAAAAATGAAATCAAATCTTGAACTCGGATCCCCTAACATCACCGAACCGGGGGAAAGCGAAATATGACTACCTACAATGTTCTAAATCCATTAAAAAATATCGGCAATAATAACTTTATAAACTGACTGCTGTTATTTGAAGTGTGCTGTGTCTCGTGAACTGTCTGTCACTCGTCTCCACCACATGGCATTTCTGCTACAGTTGTATAAAACCTACCTACAACACCTAGTTTAGAATACAATCCATAATGTAGCTTATGGTATATTTAAAGCTAGGAATTGGTTTACGACATTAAACAGCATTTTTTCCGTCTGGTGAAGAAAAGTGAATAGAGTGCCTACTCAAGTGTGAGGATATTAGAGCTTTCTGGAAAACACAAAGCACTTCGACTAAAGTAGCACAAATCCCCATAGTAGTTAAAGAGATGCAATGTACTGGAAAACGTATCATGAACTCTATTGTGTGCGCCGCATAGAAAACAATAAGCGGGCTAAATGTAATTTTACAAGCTTCGGAACCTTTATTATTCACTTATATTCTGTAGCACGTCACGATATTTCCAGCGTACGACTTCACAAGAACATTTCACCACTGCTACTCGCTGCACTCAAACCGTTCTATAGCCCTAAAAAAGGCCAGTCTCATCGTTCGTAGAGTGCCGCCGGTAATCTCCATGCCATTCTCGGATCTTGACGGGCCTGAACGGAGAGAAGGTGGCCTCAATAATTCTTTCTTCCTCATATCGAAGCAAAGAATCCCTCTCACTAAATTGCAGATCCTTTACTGGGAGAAATAATTTTATCAGATTGCCTCATACGCACGCTCTAATAGCATGTCAGTTTCCTCCAAGTTTAACAGGCAGGCAATTCCCTCTGCACTGCTGTAGGAAGGGTTGCCCGCACAGCGTACGTCACGGCGAAAATGTCTGAAACATGGAAACTTCATATTTTAAATTTTGATCCATTTACGAATGAGGATCGAATATGAATGAGACTTTTTATTCTCAAAACTTTACGCTGGTTTATGCGGCAACAGTGCGTGGGTGCTAGAAGTGCTTAGACTCGCGACACACTGTATTGTTCCTACAATCGCTTCTTAGTGTTCTTATTGCTATCACGGTGAGTGAAGAGCAAGTGTCTGCTCGTATACTTAATGATTAAGTTTTAAGCATATGAGGTTCTGTAAACCTGCAGACATCTTGCAAAGATTGCATGCGATCTTTAGTACTAGTACACCTTCAAAGTCTTAGACATACAAGTGGCACAAGTTCGTTCGTGAAGTTGGACATTAATTTCTAACCTCACTCATGCAGGCGTCCGACTCCTTGGCTGAATGGTCAGCGTACTGGCAGAGGTCAGAGGGTCCCGGGTTTGATTCTCGGCCGGGTCGGGGATTTTAACCTTCATTGGTTAATTACAATGGCTTGGGGGCTGGGTGTTTGTACTGTTCCCAACATCCCTGAAACTCACACATGACACTCTCCTCCACCCCAACCACACGCAGTTACCTGCATGTGGCGGATGCCGTCCACCCTCATCGGAGGGTCTGCCTTACAAGGGCTGCACTCGGCTAGAAATAGCCACACGAAATTATTATTAGTCATGCAGGTCGTTCCACAACCAGCATTACGCCGTAGAACATTTTGAGCGTCCACGAACTTCAAGAACGACGACAAAGGAAACAATATTCGTGAAATTAGCGCAGCAAATTTTATAATTTATGGAAATCCGATCCGAAGCCTCTACGATAATACTAGCCCCAACACTGCTGTTGCTGTTGCTACGAAAGCCAAGTTGAAACAAATCACTGAACGGATCTGGATCACCCCTACTCCCATACATTCCAGATTTGTTTTCATGTGACTGCTGTTCTGCATGGACACCTGAAAATAGACCTATGACGAACAGATATAAATTGAGATGTATGAGATGCTACGAAATTTCATCGTGAATGTATCTATTGCTACGATTTTGATTCTCTCAAATTCCTAAATTACTCTGAT
This sequence comes from Anabrus simplex, assembly GCF_040414725.1. NCBI lineage: Eukaryota > Metazoa > Arthropoda > Insecta > Orthoptera > Tettigoniidae > Anabrus > Anabrus simplex. The sequence goes on from NC_090272.1 coordinate 163,276,394, forward strand.
AGCCATTCTGAGTGACCTAGATGGTCGAAGCTCAAGTTGCGAGTTCGATCCACTTTCAGTTCGATGGCATATAAAGGTGCTAAAGCGCACCTTCCTTGTGCCGGAAAATTTACCGACAATTAAATGAATTCACGGAGATGTTTTCCGATGATTTCCCATTTCCAAGCGATGCCAACTCTGGTATTTTAACTTAATTTAGGCCGCGGGTGCTATTTTCCCATTCTTAGTCCTTTGCTATCCTTCCGTCGCCGAAAACCTTCGATGTGTTGGTGCGACGTTAAACCAGTAGAAAAAAATTAACTCCTGAGGGGAAAATTTCAGACACCTCGGCATCTTTGAAAATCATCAATAAAGTTATATTAACACAAAACCAATACCATTATCATTAATGATTACCAGTGTTATTATTATTATTATTATTATTATTATTATTATTATTATTATTATTATTATTATTATTATTATTATTATTATTATTATTAAACTTCCTAATTGTTACAGCCAATGTAATGCATATTTATCATACCAGTAGCTGTAATACCCGGCTCTGCTTGGGCATTTTCTTTCAATATTTCATTTTAGGATTTCTATTAACTGTTTGAAGTAATGTTTAGTAATTTTCTTTATTGCGACGTTGACAGATAGTTTACGAAACCTTTTCTAAATTTAGAGTTATTGTTATGCGTTTAAGTGAAAGTTTTAGTTTGAGATTATAATTTCGGGTAGTCTATTTCCTTGTGGCAGCCCAGATTGTCAGGGAAGTAGTTGATTCTTTCAAAAAAATAAAAAAGTAAGTTATAACTAAACGTATTTATCCTTCACGCAATAGATACCATGTGCACGATTCCAACTGTTACGGGAGCCCTGAGCTCTATGGACTCAAGACAAATATCTGTCAATTTGGACATATTCTTTTTCACCCTCTTCTAAATCCCCATGGCAATGGAGACTGAAGTTGGATTCAAATAATATCCAGAGCGGCACAATCAATCTCAGCAATTCCGAAAGCCATGGATTCGTCGCTAATAGAGGTCGTTTTCGCGTATTGTTACATATTAACCCCTTCCCTAGCGGTGTCTTACCCCCATAGCATTTTTTTTTCCAGATAGTAGGTCAAGAGTGGTTGAGAACTCTGCTGGAACGTACTAACATACATCCATAATCTCTTCTCATCTCCTACGCCGATGTGGGTTGAACTTTGACTTAAACTGCATCCATAATTTCGCTGTCCATCTCAGCGACGTTGAAAACTATGGATTCTACACTATGTTTTGATTATTTTCATATGTCATTCCCACTTCTAAGGGATGGCTTACTCTCACAGTAAGGTAGCAAGTCATAAGTGTGCCAAGTTTGGTTGAAATTTCTCCAATGGTTTACGAGGAGATGTGGAAAGGTATTTTATAAAACATGGCGGCGACTTCCGTTCCTCCTATGTCCAGCTTTTCCTACCGAAATATCACTATCGATAGTTCCTTTCGTCTGGCGACAGTATGTCCATCAAGGTCGATCCAAATCTTGGCGCGCCTTTGAAATTAAATGAATTATATTAAATTACTCATCATAAAATAGTACCTATCAGATTTCATTCAAACCTCTTCCTAAGTCCTCTCAGGAGTAATACGAACAAACTGTAAAATTTTCAGCGAAATCGGTCCAGTGGTTTTTGAGTCCATTCGAGGCGAACAAACAAATATTCATTTTTATGTACTAGAAATTCACCAAAATACTTCATTAGTGAACTTCTCCAGCAATCGATTTGATTACGGCTTTAGAAATAACATTTCCTTTTCACCATCTATATGCACTTGGAAAACATTGTTCGATAATACCATGATTGAATTTATATTTAAAAAAACTAAACTAAATTACAATCTTACACATTGAAGATGAATGGAGGCGCTATTATTTTCTTGTATGTTGTTAAGAAATTCTTCAGAGCTCCTTACAGCTGGCAGCCTCTCTTTTGTTTCCCAGTGTTCTGTCTCCGTGAACTCTCGCTACAATAGGCAATTCAGTGTATATGTGTGTGTTTGTTTTGTGTACTCCGCTCTCTCAAGCATAAGGTGAAGTTCTATTCTACCCTCCTTCTCGCTTGCTTTCTTTGTGTTATCTCCTTAATAAGTTTGTGCGAAGCCCAGACATCAAGCACCTTAATGCACTACAGATACTCCGTGTATTGGTACACAAGCCTCTTCTCCATTGTACTCCTTTACTTCATTTCCGTAATTAAATGAGCGGAAGAAAGACACTCACCAATAAAGCCTTAAACCTTTGACCAAATAGGTCAAGAAAGCACTACACGATATCGAGTCAAATGGTAACAATGCATATTAGTGTACCGTAAGCAAATTTCAGAAGGTCGATCCATTGTTCCCTCCATTGCCATTAATGTTACAAAGGATATAATACAGGCCTCAGCATGACCGTGCAGTTAAGTAAGCACTTACAAAGGACCTTAGTAACAACGGAGCTCTACTTTAGGCATATAAGGTAGAGGGACCATATTTCGTCCCCTTAGCAGATTTGGAATGGTAGAATACAGGAATATTACGGACAAGGCTAGAAATTGGTATATATATTGCTGAACATATTCTCCACTTACGGGCAAGTTACAATGAAACTGTTATAACGTAAGGTAGCCAATATTTTATAAAAACATGAACACTACAAAAACTAAACTACCAAAAATATGTTCGTAATTTCGTCCCCCATCAAATTTATGAAAAGCACAATTAATTTTAATATGTTTGTCTTTCCAGTCTTAAAAAAACTTTCCCTATAATGAATTACTTGAAGGCCATCCATGAAACAAATTCTTTATATTTTTTTTAACATAGTCTTTCATCGTTGCTCGTGGGATGTTAAACGCTTCACTTGTACGTTTGTAACCATTATATTGTCCCTTACTGTCTTAATAGCCTGTTTTCATAGCCTCCTTATCCCACTGCTTAAGTTTTCCCATCTAAAAATAATAATAAATTCATAAATAACAAATAAAATGAACGGGGACGAAATTACGAACATTCCCTGATTTATTGTAATGACAGCTACAGTAACTCACGCCAACCACCTCACTGTAGCGATTATTCGCCAGGAACTACACCGCACGACTAAAATGCAGTCCAGTATTTCATACCATATTAGTGCTCACGCTAGGAATAACAGGCTCGTAATTTGAAAGCTTCACTAACTCAGCTTAGCATGAAAAATGAATCCTCCTTGTAAACATAAACTAAACATAAAACGTGGTGCACACGCAAGACAACGGGACGACGCTACGCGTGTGCGCTCGGCTAAATATTAGGTACCAACCTTGCAAACTGGAAAGCCCTTCGGGGACGGAATTTGGCCCTCTTCCTTACGAATAACAGCGGTCTGTTACTCGGTTTTTGAACAGTGAAGTTGTGAAACGTAGTTGAATTTATTGGTAAACGATGATTCTGTATAATGATGCATGTTTCCAACAGCAGCAACATGATGCTGCTCGGTCACATACTGCGCATGAAACAGTTGTAACCATCCTGGACTATATTATGAGTATATGCCATATCCTCCAAATTACCAGAACTCGCCTCGAGTGTTTGGAACTTTCAATGTGGCACTGAGACGAAAGATGCACCGCTCAGACAATGTTAAAATATGTGGATATGGACGGGAGGCTGCACAGACAAGCAAAGATTTTTCCAAAGGAATCCGTGCACTTAAAGCACTGGAGGACTCATGTTGAATATAATGAGACTACGTAGAAAAAATGTGCAATTTTATACCACTTTCACTGAATAAAATAAATGTAAAAATGTACGGATTTCATTTGACTCGACCTCGCATGTCCAACACAGATTGCTATACCTTTCGGTGTTTAGCCTTCAAACGTCTGTGAAGGAATTAGACTTTTCTGTAATACTCAGATCACTGTAACCAACTGCATATTAGTGCATTTTTTCTGGAAACTATCTGAATTAATCCTCACAAGGGGGTTTTCAATTATTACAACACAAATTCACAGCAAGAGATGTAAATTCCATCAAGTGGAATAGAAATGAAGCATTATAGTGACCAGGTAACATAAAAATTGTGTTATAGCATTTCGCGATTTATCTCTCCGAAAAACCGTTCAATTTTCATGTTTTACCCAGTTATTTTTACGATTCAAGTGATTGAGTTTTTCAAGAAATGATTTAATAAATATAACTTATGACCTATAGGAAATATCAATAACAAATTTCACCCTCATCGGTTCGGTGGTCCATGTGAGAAAGTGATTGAGCGAGTAAGTGAGTAGGTTTCACTTTGCAATATATAAATAGTACATATTACTCAAAGCCGAGTGTAACTATCGTCTCCTAAATTCCCCTTTCCTCTTCCCTTGGCTACGTGTCCCAAACAGTAGAGTGCTGCCATTCTCAGCCCCAGTTGGTGAATTCGATTGTCTTAGTAGGGAAGTATTAGGGGCTGCCTGGCTGAGGCGGTAAAGGCGTGCTTGGTTCTCTCGGAAGGACGTGTGTTCGATTCCCCGTCAGGAAGAGGAAAAACTTAAGAAACGAGATTTCCACTTCCGACGGTGCACATGGCCCTGAGACTCACTCAGCCTACACCAAAAATAGGTACCAGGTAATAATAATAATAATAATAATAATAATAATAATAATAATAATAATAATAATAATAATAATCGTATGGCCTCAGCTATCGTGTGCAGACATTTCGATTTGACGCCATCTGGCTTTCTGGTCGTCAATTTCGACGTTCCGTTTTACTCTAGGTCCGCTAGATGGCAGACAGAATAAACCGGGTCTCTCTTGGGCGTCTATGGCTGAGATTTAATTAATTTTGTCGGGTAAATACCAAATGTTTCACCAAATGTATCACATGTCGACATCGTACGGCATGGAGAGTCGAATGGACCTTTTTCCGCCCTTCAAAAATCCGACTACCTCTGCCGGGTTGGAACCCGCTCTCTTGGGATTCGGAGGCCGACACTCTACCACGGATCCACAGAGGCAGCTGGTACCAGGTTGATTCCTGGAAGCAACGGCGGCCGGACTACCCCACTGAATGTGAGGTTACGGGTAGTGGAAGCCTTTACCTTCTACCCCTCTAAGAGCCTTCTTGTGCTGTACGGAGATGACATTACGGGTGGTTTTGGAAAGTATTCATAAACGCTAAACTCGTTTCTGTGGCTTAGCCGGTAAATAATAGAACTCCCAATTTCTGCTCCTCGACGTCTTCTAAAACCATAATAGCAGTCGGTGTAGCAAACGCAAATGAATGCCCACAGAGGAATGAGAAGTAATGGCTTCTAGGATAAGTAACATTTGCATTAAGGTGGATGGATTCATCAATTCAGAATGCATGAAACTCTCTCCTCAGTTGGTGGCTATCCGTGTCTGGGAGAGATGATTTGGAATCCAGTCCATTCATTCATTCATTTAGGCATTCAGGATCGCATTCAGAATGGAATGCTCAATTCAGTCTATTAAGGCATGCATGCACCCAACAAATCACTCATTCATCAATGAATGTTCTCGCCACAGTTATTGGTTATTCGTGGAAGGGTGAGAAAAGTTATATTCATTCATGCTTTCATTCATCATTCATTCATTCATTCATTCATGCACGACCACAATCCAATCATTAAACCATCCATTTACCAATTCATGCAGTCATTCACTCATGCAATTCAGTCATAATATATGTTGCAATGGTAGGATACTCCATAAGACTTGTGACACAAATGTAAGCACAAAATAAGCTAAGGAAGGGAAGATATATGTTGATCCTAGACTATATAGCATTGTCAATGTCTAGGACGAAATGAATTATATTTTGTGTTGTAAGAGTCAAATCATTGCAAGGGGAAAATGCATGTATCGAATTTAATGAATTGCAATAAAAGAACGCTTCGTCGCCAGTTTCAGGTGATCCGGAGAAAGGGGATGGGTGTATTCTTCTTCTTATTTTGTTTCGGCCGACTGTGGACCACGTTAATTCGAATTCAGCTTCATCTGGGCTTTAATCCTCGTTCAGTACTCCTTCATCAATTCACTCTGCAATCTCCTCCTTTCTTCTGTCCGTGGCGATTGGGTACGCGATTTAAATTTTTCTTGAAATCTCTTCGTGGCCTTGATTCTCGACTTTTAAGCATCCCTGTTGCTGATTCCCGTTCCTTGAAATCCCATTTCTACCAGGTCCTTCTTCACCTCCTGATAGCAGCGCAACGTAGTTTTCTTTATCTCAATCTTGTTATCTGATTGGTCAATCTTCCCAAGTTCATTCTGTAGATATGCCCGAAGAACATGGCTCTATTCTTCTTCTTCTTCTTGGTTCGAATGGGCTTTCGTTGGACCGCGCTTGTTCAACTGTTGGGCTTTGCCCTTTGCCCAGTATTGGGGCATTTTCTGGTGGTGTAACTCCTCTCTTTCATCAGTCCAGAGGGTACCTTTCTTCCGTGATTTTCTCGGAAATCAATAAACTTCCTTCCGGGTATATCATACAGACCGCCTAGCTTGAAGATTTGATACTCCCGGTTCCTTAACGTCCTTCTCCGTTTCTGTCAGCCAAGTGGTTGCGGACCTTCTTGTTCTACCAGAACATGAACAGGCGATTGCTCAGTCTTTTAGAAGTCTGGCTCCATGGCTAAATGGTTAGCATGCTAGCCTTTGGTCACAGGGGTGCCAGATTCGATTCTCGGCAGGGTCAGGAATTTTAACCATAATTGGTGAATTTCGTTGGCCCGAAGCTGGGTGTATGTGTCGTCTTCATCATCATTTCATCGTCATCACGACACGCAGGTCGCCTTCGGGAGTCATATCGAAAGACCTGCACCTGGCGAGCCGAACTTGTTCTCGAACACTCCCGGTACTAAAAGCCACACGCCATTTCATTTCAGTTTCTTGGAAGTCACTCTTACTGTATGGCCAAAGAAGGCTACTCTCCTCTTCCTATCACAATAAGAGAACCCCTCTAAGTGTTCATAGAAATTATGCCGTCTAGGAATTATTCATCGTCCTCTTCTACTATATTCTGTTTTATTCCATTTCACTAACTTGGATAGTGTTTATCCTTATTTTCGGCCCCTTTTAACCTGGTACTATTATTATTACTATTATTATTATTATTATTATTATTATTATTATTATTATTATTATTATTATTATTATTATTATTATTTAATTTTTTGCGTAGATTGAGTGAACCTCGAAGACGTGCACTCCCCAAAAGTGGAAATTGGATCTCTAAACGTTTTATCTTCCTGACGAGGATCAAGTAATTTGTGCGAACCTTCATCGGGTCGACTTAGAAGCCTTTAAATGTAGTTAGTCGAACGTGAAATCAGTAACATTATTAATAGTTATAAGTCTGAGAACGTAAGTCTGGGTAAGTAGTGAAGTTAGCTATCCGATGTCCTTCTTGCTTCTGTCATATGTCTATGAATTAAGATTATGTAAATCCCCATTACACACCGGAGACTTCTGTGGATTGTGCTGATCTTCCATTCTGAAAATAACAGTGGATTTGAATCCTGGCACAATCGATTGAAAATTCAAGAGCACGTTATTGTGGAAGATCATCCCGTTACATTTCTGGGTACATTATAATGTCTCATTTTCAGGGCTAATGTCTGGTTCCATGGTTTCCCTGATGACCGACGGTAGGACTTCTATATTTTTAAAGTAAATATATCGAGTCTATTGCTTAAGATAATCACAGTTGTAGTTGTTGTTTTTAATGTTGTTCGAGCGAGTTGGCTGTGAGATTAGGGGCGCGCAGCTGTGAGCTTGCATTCGGGAGATAGTGGGTTCAAACCCCACTGTCAACATTTTAAACAGGAAATCGAAGCCATCCTAATCAGTAAGAAACACACTTTGTTAAACCCTAGATTATAAATTAATAATAATGTTACGTCCCACGAACTACTGAGTACTACTGTACATTTACGATTTTTTGGGGACGCCGAAGTGCCAGAATTCAGTCCAGTGGGAATTCTTTTACGTGCTACTAAATCTAGCGACACGAGGCTGACGTATTTGAGCACAATCAGATACTACCGGACTGAGCCAGGTTCGAACCTGTGAAGATCCCACTATCGGCAGCCCTGAAGATGGTTTTCCGTGGTTTCCCATTTTCACACCAGGCAAATGCTGGGGCTGTACCTTAATTAAGGCCACGGCCGCTTCCTTCCAACTCCTAGGCCTTTCCTATCCCATCGTCGCCATAAGACCTATCTGTGTCGGTGCGACGTAAAGCCCCTAGCAAAAAAAAAAAAAAAAAAAAAAAAAAAAAAAAAAAGAACCTGTGAAGATGGGGTCAGAAGGCCAGCGCCTAAACGGTCTGTGCCAGTCAGCCCCGCAAACCGTAGATTACAGTATGATAGCTTATCATTTTCCTCTTTTAACATCTTCGAAAAATAAAATATGTAAAAGTGTATAATAAATGAAAAACCCTGAAATATGGAAAACTATTTAAAATGGCTTAATCTCGCCCTTAGGGACAACTTACCCATCTCGGCTTATCTTTTGATAATTAGAAACTGCCACTTTAATTCCTTCGTGTTTCTCCGTCTAACTCTTGGCAGGCCCTGTCTCGCTATATTTATTACTGCTGGTCTACCTCCATGTTTCATTGCGTGGAGTTCTCTCATCCTTCTGTAGAAATCGTCCCGAGGGGCTCAATGCCTCCTTCTCGTTGTCCCTTGTCCGCTCTTTTATCTCCTCTTATTTTTCATGCGACCACGTCTCATTAATTCAAGACTGTGAAGTTAAATTCCAAGAGCGCAGCGCTCTGATCCCATCCGCATGACACAGTCCCATGCTTCCATCTCGGAGACACTAACCCCCATGAATGAGTCTTCAAACATGCATTGCTGATATTTGCATGAATGTTAAATCCATAATAGTGAAGACGTTTCATGAAGAAGACATGTAACATTAAGATGATGATAATAGTAAGGCCTCAGCTACGGTGTGTAGACATTTTTATTTTATACCGTCTAGGCAGCCTGAGAGTCAATTTCTGCTTGTGCCTAAGATTTAATTAATCGGCTAAATACCAATGTGTCAACAGAGATCTTTTACATGCCGGGATCGTACGACATGCAGTGTCGAAGTGTATTCAGCCCTTCAAAAATCCAGCTAGCTCTACGAGGAATGAACCCATGATCTAGTGATCTAGAGGCCGACACTCTAATCCACAAGGGGAGATTTGTAAGATGACTGAACACTGAATTATACAATCAGAATATTCTGTTGAGGATTTGTTCTGTGACACCTCTCTGTTGTAGTTGTAGCATGCCTGCCTTACGTGAAGGCTTGAGCTTAGGGCTGGAAAGAGATTCACTCAACCTCGTGAGACGAATGAGGAGCTGTCTGATCTCAGAGGTAGCAAATCCTGTTACGAATGCCGAGCGGTATTGCCCTCACGCTGATCTCGTAACACTCCAATATTTTCAGACAATGTAGCTAAGCAGCAGTAGTCTTGGCAGATCAAGGTATTTAATAACCAGTTCCATCATAGGTTTGTTCTTTGTTTTGTTTATTCATCAAATACTATTGGACTTAGCCGGGGTCGAACCCGCCACTTGGTCTCATAGGTCAGCATTTCTACTGTGAGAAACGCTCAGCCTCGCTGTAGCTGTATAATTGCGCAATTTTAGACTTGCAGATGTTCTTCGCGGGGGGGGGGGGGTTCGATGAAACTTTAGGAGTGTCAAACCTCTCTGGACTACGGCCTAAAAACCAGACACACATATAATAATAATAATAATAATAATTATTATTATTATTATTATTATTATTATTATTATTATTATTATTATTATTAATGAAAAACTGATCCGTGAAAGCCTTAGCTTTTATTTCTTTTAAATATGTAATATAAACACTACAGTTTAAGCATAGTGATGATTTCAAAATTTCCCAGCCGAAATAACTATTTATTTAATTTAAACAAAAGGTACCTCTATTTATATACTGACGGTGAAATTTAAAACCAGGGTCAATTTCATTTTAGATTTAAATCTCTCTCCCACAGCCCCTCACTCTTCGACATTTCAAATTACGCCCCGATATTTTTAACGTTATCATTCATTTGTTCTTATATTTCTTGCTTTCTATCGTATTGGCAACCTGTAATATTATTGTCGTTCAATAGAGCTAAATGGAATAAAATAACAACTTGTATTTTCAACAAGATGTCGTTACTCTGCACTATATAGTAATCTGTGACAGTAGTTGGAACCAAGATTTCCTAAAAAATGGATTGGTAGGAGAGGTGCCATTAGAATGGCCAGTAGGATCAGCAGCCCTGATACTCTTGACTTCTTCCTAATGAGTCATTTGAAATCAGTTATTTACACCCCTCCGCCTGAGAATATTCAAGAACTGAGTAATAGAACGACCCGAGATTGTCAGCAGATTCGTCAAAAAACACTACAGAATATTCACGAAGAGTTCAAAAATGTGCTTTTTACTGTATGGTAAATTATAAATCACAATTATTCTGAATACTTAATTCAGGAAATTGAACTGCAGTAGAACGTCATTTATCCGGACTGATTGGGTCCAAAAGTGTTCCGGATAACTGTTTTTCGGGACAATCGGACATGTGTTCATTTCATAGGAAAATAACATATACAGCACAGTACATTATGATGGTAGTGTATATTTTAAATTCTTGCTTATTGGGTGAATAGCTATAACAAAAAACATTTATGGTACTGTAGATACATCAAAGGTCTACTCCACAGTACTGGAAAAATAATCTGAATGTATTTCTGTATAAGATTTCCTCGATTTTTTCTTAGCAGCTAAGTCACCATTCACTACTGTAAAAGAAGTTGAGTTGAGCTACTTTCTTCCTGTTTTTCACACCACAATAGCGCAGTTTCTAATGCAGTAAAAGCTACCTTGTGACTTGGTCCTTCTTCATCTTCCTCATCTACGCTTTCATCCGTTTCGTCATCCTCACTCACGTCTTGCAGCAGAGAGACAATTTGAAAACCTGGGTCACTGTCACTTTCCAACCAAGCTTGTGCGTCTTCTCTATTACAGTCGGAAAATCCAGTAATTTTCGGCGGGGGGGGGGGTATAACTCATTTGTCCATCCAAATCTTCACCAACAGTGTCTGTGGTCTTAACGGCCTCTTATTCTTCTACTACCAATTTATTCCATGCATTTCGAAGATTATGTGGTGTTAAAGTGGTCCACTCATCAGCTATTATGTAACAGCAGTCCTTAAGAGAAATCTTTCTTGATAAAGATATCACAGTCTCATCTTCTTCTAACAGTAAACGATGCAAAACTTCCTTCGTGTATATCCGCTTGCCTTTCTATCACCTCCTGATTCACAGGTTGTATAAGAGGCGTAACATTACGGGGGCGAATATCGCACCACAAGATCTCCATCTACCGCATCAACTGATCAACGTCTGGATGAGGTGACGCATTATCAAGTAAAAGGAGCACTTTACCAGGTTCTATTCTCTGTTCCCTGAATCTCTTCACATCCGGGATAAATTAATTTTGGTACCAGTCATAAAATAACTCAGCATTCCTCCAAGCATTTCTTTGGGCCTTGTAGCATTCAGGAAGGCGTTTTACATTCTTAAAGAAAAGCGGTATTTCTCATTTTCCTATCATAAGTAGACGATGAGTACCACTCGCACGCCATAATTGTTACTCATTCCTTACTGTATTTGAAGCCAGGAGTTGTCATCTCTCTCCTAAGAAATTAATTTTGAATTCCTCACCAGCAGTTGTACCCCTAGATAAACGTTCTCCTTGAAACTCCAACTCATGAACTCCGCGGCGAGATTTGAAATTTTTCAACCAAACTGTGCTAGCCTTAAAGTCGGGAGAAAAACCAAGCTTCTAATTTAGAAGCAACGATTTCCGCATAAAAATGATCCAGGAATGGGATCCCCCTTACTTCATGTCAGAATAAAACATAAGTACGCCGCTTCTTCCAATTTTTCAACCGTAGCTCATCTCATGGTATTTCCCTTTTTAGACCCTTCTCATCATCATCATCATCATCATCATCATCTGTTTACCCTCCAGGTTCGGCTTTTTCCATCGGACTCAGCGAGGGATCCCACCTCTACCGCCTCGAGGGCAGTGTCCTGGAGCTTCAGACTCTTGGTCGGGGGATACAACTGGGGAGAATGACCAGTACCTCGCCCAGGCGGCCTCACCTGCTATGCTGAACAGGGGCCTTGTGGAGGGATGGGAAGATTGGAAGGGATAGGCAAGGAAGAGGGAAGGAAGCGGCCGTGGCCTTAAGTTAGGTACCATCCCGGCATTCGCCTGGAGGAGAAGTGGGAAACCACGGAAAACCACTTCCAGGATGGCTGAGGTGGGAATCGAACTCACCTCTACTCAGTTGACCTCCCGAGGCTGAGTGGACCCCGTTCCAGCCCTCGTACCACTTTTCAAATTTCGTGGCAGAGCCGGGAATCGAACCCGGGCCTCCGGGGGTGGCAGCTAATCACGCTAACCACTACACCACAGAGGCGGACTTTAGACCCTTCTTCGATGCATTATTCATAATATCACATTTTTGGTTCTTTAAATCATGAATTGTGGATTTTCCAACATTGTAAGTTTTCATTAGACACTTCACACTCTCACCTTTATCCACTTTATTAATGATCTCTAACTTATTCTCAATCGATAAAATATTACAATTTGTTTTTTTTTCTTTTTACCACTGTTACAAGCCATTTTCACAACGTAATACTGTACGGACACTCACATAACAAGTGAAGCGAAATTCGCGCACTCAGGCGTCGCAGCGCGACTACTCACATGTCAGCAATAAAAAATGTCTCTCACAAACGTTGGTCCTGCAAGTATATCAGGCAGAAAAAGGACGTTGAAGAGCAGCAATTTGGCAACACTGTAACCACATGTAGGATAACTACCTCTGTCAGCACATATTACTCGTACTGTACAGTTGGTGGAGTCTATAGAGTTTTGGTTTAGCATGCAGTAGATCGAGGGGTTGATCCTGGGTTGAAGCGTGTATTTTTTTTATTTCGTAAATGTAGTCCAGGTGGTATTGAGCCGTATCCTACCGGCCCATAATAATAATTGGAATATTATTTGACCAAATATGTGAAATTTATTCATAAAAGTTACAGTCTAACATGTGAAAGCATCGTATCCCAAGATAGTTGATACCGGATGTTGAGCAAGACAGTGAATCGCTGGATGTTGCTTCATATTTTCGTATGACCATGAGAAAAGATAGCGTACCCAAGCGTTGGCAAGGATCGACACGTGTATTAGATGCTGACCAAGCAAGATATTTCAGCCAACAGGAACTTAAGGATTTGGCAAACCTGGAGGCTACACCGCGCCAAATATTAATTCCAGGATGACCAACGTGCTCTGTGGATAAAGTCAGTTTCTGTAAGAGATCGGATTTCCACAGTTTCTGAAATCAGATATATTTGGAAATGTATTATACAAATTGGTGGAAGAGATTTGCTAGTGTTTGAACTGTGTTTTGTAAATATATTACAATAAGTATTATGTCATCATACATGACGAACTCTCTGATTGGTGGTTGGTTCAGACACCCGGGAACCCCAGCATTATTGGCTTCACCGAAGCCTCCTCAGTAACCCTTAGCTCTGGAGAGCGTCATTCGGTAGTAAAAATTTGAGCAGTACGGATGTACCAACTCTGTATCTCCGTGGTAAAGATTTGCACAGTGCGGATGTATTAACTCTGTGGCTGGTGATCGTGATTAACGTGGTATCATTCCTGTAATAGTAACTGGTTATCATTGATGCTGTAAATTGTGCAATCGCAATATTTACTGTACTTGAGCAAATGAAATAGTACAATTTTGGCAGAGTTTGCTTTCAATTGATAAAGACGGTGTAGTGACCGCTGAGTAACAAGTGTAGTGGAAACGTGCTATTGTTTCACTATTTCGCGACGGGCGCGTATTCGCGTGGAACTTCCGTACCGAACCGGGGGCTGCTTTAAAAACTGTATTTTTACCCTTTAAGTGAAGTGTGTTATATATATGTGAATCAGTGTGTTAGCTGATCTGGTAAAAGAAAGGGTAGTGCGGCTCGCAGCATTAAGCAGCGAAGAGATCATCAATAATAGTCTTCTGTGTTCCAGTGAATTATTTTCCAGCAAGATGATGGATACGCCTGTAGAGGAAGGAAGTACATTCCCACATGTTAATGCTGTGATTAACATGGAGTAGACCCATAAAGCAGTGGGGATGTAAGCTGCTATCCTGGTTTCCCGAGAGTCATGTAAAGTAAGACGCATGTATTATTTACGGCATGATATGTAAGTTATGTTAAGGTACTAGGGCAGTGTAGATAGAATTTTCATTTTCATTTAAAGTAAGCCTGACGGCATGTGTTTGTTAATTTTGTTACTATGATAGATTCGGATACGAGAATAATGCAGGTTTATTTTATTTTCATTTTGCTTTATGAGTAGATGTTTGGGAAAATGAGGGATTGATAGGATCAGTTATTGTTGTAAATATAGTATTTAGCGTAGGATATTCCGAGTTTTCCTTAAATATATGCTAGAAGGGCTAGATCGACAGGTTCATTTTTATATTACGTCAAATACGTATCAATTCATTTTATTTTGGTTATTCAGAGAGACAGGTATAGCTATTTTGCATGATGCATGGTTTTACAGAAGCTGCCAGAAGGAGCTGCAGAACGTCGTTGTTAAAATAAGATCTTTAAAGTTAAGTTGGATTCTGTTTGCCTGATGGTCTGCCAAGGACTCGAACTGCGTCTCATTATGTGAAAAGGCCAGTGGGATTCATGAGGAATAATGAGATAATAATTGCATGCTGAATTATAATGTATTGGTGCAGGCTGATGGTATGCCTGACAAGATAAAGAGTATTGTGCAGATGTGTGTGCCTGCCTAGTGTCTTCTGAGTGTTTATTGTGATCAGAATGGACAGTGTTAATTCCAGACTATTGAGTCTGATGTTGTTAAATGGCTCAAGCATGCCAAGAAGCAATGAATATACGTGAGTTTCCGTGTAGCCGATGATGGGCGTTATCTCATGGCAAGCTGATTCCTGGCCTGTGTTATCGGTATGTGTGAAAGAGACAGTATTTCCTTGTGGCGGCCTCGGGAGACAAAATCCAATCTTTAGCATAGTGGAGTTCAACATTTCTTTACAGCTCGTAATCTACCCGGAAGTACATGACGGATGACCGCGCTGTTGAGCGCTCAAACGCAGCAGAAGGAGGCAATGTTGCCCATTGTTTTCTTCATGATATCAAGGATTATTTATATGTTTTTCCCTTACAGGATGGTTTTACATTATTATTTATGTTTGTATACCTTGTCTCGTTGTTTTTAAAGGGAACAGCCCGAGTGCTGAAGTATCGTTGGTTTATCTAGTTCTGTCTAGATCTTTTGTAGTGAACCGGGATTCACATTAGAAGCAGTGTAGCATTTAAGACTTTACTCGATATCCGATGTATATATATATGTTTAGTTTGATTATTTGAATTGCTGTAAATATAGTGTAGGATTTGCCCCTAGTATTTTGCATAACTTACCTAGCGTCCGGTGCGTCTTAATTATTTTTCTTTCCGTCGTAATTTTTCTTATAATGCAACTCTTATTTTACGGAAATAGTTTGACGACTCTCGGGAGTAACTTAACTTTGAAACCGTATCGTTGGGATGCGATAGTGTGAAACTCCATACGGAAATACCACATGGCAGTGTTTGCGTACACTTGTTGCCATACAACATAAACATTGGACTATGAGAAGAAATTCAGTCTTGATTTATATAAATGTTCTTTGTTGAACTTGTTTTCTTTTTGATGTCAAATTTGTACAATCATTCAATTACGTTTTTAATTTCAACTTATTTCTATACTTTGAGTTGTTTTTTACTCATTTTTATTTTTGTTGATTTAATTATTTTCGTGTGATTTGATCGGGGAAATTTATTAATAAATCCATCTTACCCCCTATGATTGTTTCTCATTCGTGTTATACCTCCATTTCCTGTTATTGATTGCTATTTTAGTGTAGAACTTCGACTTTTTTCCTGACCCAATCGACAACCAACCCACACTCTGCCCAACCCTGAGTTAGTCGGATGTTCATACAGGAATGGAGGCATCGTCCTAGAGGGTATTTACCCCTGGGTACGGTACAGTATGGTATCTGGCATCTTAATCGTCAACAGTGATTGCAGCGGGTCCTATAGACACCATTTGCACTTACATGCTACGATCCTAGAAATAGACAAACAATCGTTTTGATTGATCAGCTTTGAAAGACGCCCTTTCCACGTCGTGGGCGTGGATTCATTCGCACCACTTTATATACTAGATGCGAAACCTGTTTTCTTTGTACCCTCCTCCAGTGGTCTCATAGATTAGTATTGTATCGTATCGTATCATTTCGTAATCTGTTTACCCTCCAGGGTCGGTTTTTCCCACGGACTCAGCGAGGGATCCCACCTCTACCGCCTCAAGGGCAATGTCCTGGAGCTTCAGACTCTGAGTAGGAGGATACAACTGGCGAGGATGACCAGTACCTCGCCCAGGCGGCCTCACCTGCTATGCTGAACAGGGGCCTTGTGGGGGATGGGAAGATTGGAAGGGATAGACAAGGAAGTGGGAAGGAAGTGGGAAGGAAGTGACCGTGGCCTTAAGTTAGGTACCACCCCGGCGTTTGCCTGGAGGAGAAGTGGGAAACCACGGAAAACCACTTCCAGGATGGCTGAGGTGGGAATCGAACCCACCTCTACTCAGTAGACCTCCCGAGGCTGAGTGGACCGGTTCCAGCCCTCGTACCACTTTTCAAATTTCTTGGCAGAGCCGGGAATGTAACCCGGGCCTCTGGGGGTGGCAGCTAATCACACTAACCACTATACCACAGAGGCGGACCTCGTAAATTAGTACCAACTATTACTCTTGCCTCGTTCAGGTCCATTACATTTCGTTAGGGCCTTACGTTACCAGTAGGCCTAGAGAAGTATTTGTTGTGTTCAGCGTAGCAAAATGTTGTAAATGTAGGATACATGTGACGTAAGGTACGGGTGTCTTACTGTATTACAGTATGTAATGTCCTATGGAAATTAGCAAATAAAAAATGCGCCTCAACCCAGGATCGAACCCTCGACCTCTTGCCTGCGAACCCAAAACTCTATCCACTGCACCAACTCTACAGCATGGATAATACTTGCTGACAGAGGTACTTACCCTACATGTGGTTACAATGTTGCCAAATTGCCACTCTTCAACGTCCTTTTTCTGCCTGATATACTCGCAGGACCAACTTTTATGAGATACATTTTCTTATTGTTGGCATGTGAGGAGTCACGCTGCGACGCCCGAGTGCGCGAATTTCGCTTTATGTATAGTAAACAAACGCGCGCACTTATCTCTTTTTTTTCCTTGCTTGTCCTCATACTTGACGTTCCGGTTGTTTAACATCCGAATAAACGATGCTCTACTGTAATTAAAAATGTATTTAATTAAGCTACGTTTTCATCCTGCTGATGTATTCGTTCTTTGTTCAAATTCAAATAGTTCCAGAGTGGCAAGATGACAAAAGGAACAAAATATGTGAGAACAAGCTCTGACAAATATGTGCACTTTCAAAAATAAATATCAAAATAATGGGGTATCGTTTCAATTTTCAAAGAGCGTGAGGGTTTGAAACACAAAATACAATTACCATGGCTTCAAAATTCCCTCGTAGTCAGTCTGGACCAACCCGAACAGTTCCGGTGTTAGTGCAGAGGTTACAAATAATGAAACCTTCTAGCTGTTTTCCGAAAGGGCCCCCATGGCCTGTATTGATAATGTTTTCTATTTATGTATTCCGTTCTTGCTTATAAGAAGGCAATACAAAACTTACGGGGACATCTTCTTTGTTTCAGGCACAACGATTTACCGTGGAACGTGAGGAAGTTCGTACACAACCAGATTCTTCATTTTAACTTCAGCGCAGACCTCATGAAGGTGGAGCCTTGGGCGAGAAGTAACTGGTCCCACACGGACTTGCCTAGACTACGAAGAGGAATGGTCGGTGCTCAGGTAAGCTGACTGAAGAACTGAGTAACGTTTAGTGATTCACTTCACATTTCTTCACGAACCTAGGTGAGATTAACACCGAAAAACCTGTAACTGGCTTAGTAGTGCGATTGGATAGGGCCTAGATTCTTGTTTTCAAGGCAACAGGATTGAACCTCCCAAATTATCGAGTGACAATATAAGCTGTGGCAATAGATTTACTGTTACGTTTTGTAACCTATTTGGAAACGTTCCCGCAATGCAGTGTCTTCAAATTAGGAAACTATCGACTAGTTAATACCAAAACCTACCTTAAAATTTTACTGCAGTATGAATTACCGAAAGGAAGCTCCCTTACAAAAAAAAAGTTTGATTCAATAGGAGAGTTCAGAAACAGAAACCGGAATCCCAAGAAACATAGTAATATAACTTCTTGGGATGTTACAGTTACGTTTCAGCAGTCCTGCTTTGTAGTGGAACACCTGGACAGACAAGCTTTGATGCGCGAGTCACTGTAAACAAAAGCGACCTGTCTGTCACTTGGTAGTGGCATTAGGTTTGAGGTTTATTCAAGTAATATTGCTCAGATAACTTTCATTTCTATGAGAGCGAAGTCATGAACCTATTTAATATAATCGAGTTTGCGTTATACTATTTCCAAAATAAAGGTTTCGTTTTTCGGGCAAAATAAATTGAAAGAAACAGTAATGGTTCGGTATATTAGTATTGAACTAGTTTAAATATATCCATGGTTACTAATTTTATTATATGTAAAGGAGGAAGATATATATGGTGATATTAGTGGCACTTTATTTCCTTTATCTGCGAGTAAGATGCACGCCGCAAGCATAAGTGGTTATGATTATATTTCGTAGCCTTTTGTAAACAGTCACCAAGTGTCAACACGCTGTTGGTAATGCACATTATTTTAAGAGTGTTTTCTCTGAATACAAATCACAAGTGGAATAGGCTGGATTATTTGAATAACGAATGTATAGGCAAAAGAGAGCTGCGAAGGGCGTAAAAATGACATATCGAAGGTCTCGCATTTTGAATACCGTCTGGGTTGGGAGTTTACAAGATTTGATAAAGGGGTCAAATAGAGAAGGAGATTGGTCAAAGTGTTGTCAGACTCAGACTCGGCTAGAGGCATCAAAGTCACCAACCCACGCTCCTAATATGACAGCAGCTGAGGGCTTCCCATTCAGTTGCCTCTTACGTCAGGTAGGATATACAAGAAAATTATACTGTATAATAAAATGTATAAACGGATATACTGTAGAGGTAATTTTAAAAATCACAGGGCATTAAAGAACTTGACAATTTTAACATACAGTATGATGCAATAGTCGAAATAAAATGCAACTCAAAATATCTTACAAAGCAAACTCGTTAGCACGCTGAAGAACACCGATTTTACCCTGAAAAAGCTTAAAACTTGAGGAATTTCCAATGTGTGTACGTTTTTAACAGTATAATAAGAATTGTGTGTTCGCTTCATGGAGTACAGACACACGGTGACCGAAGTTGAAGAGGCAGGAATTAGGGACCCTAGATGTGAGTGGGCATTACGAGGTAAAAGGGAAGAGAGAGCGAGTTTGAGGGAAGTAAATAGACTTTCAATGGAGGACAGGCATGAAAGTAGGTCTCCAATGATCAGTGTAGGAAGGAAGGAGAAATGTTTGGAAAGAAGGTAGGCTAATATTTTAAGGGCAATGAAAAGGTAGGCTAAGGGTTCTCATCAGGGAATGAGTTCCGGAGAAATATCGGTTAGAAATTGGTATGAGTTACTGCAGCTGGGAGACAGGGAAGTGTTACAGAGGAGGAGTGAGGCAATAGGACCAGGAACGGTGGGAAAGGGAAACGTGGAGTAGATGATAAAATGAGGGAGGTGGAACAAGGTCACGAGAAAAATATAAGGGAGAAAGAAGCAGGATCTTCAGCCGTCAGACCGTAAAGGAGATGAGGGGTGGGTGAGCTTGAGACTCTATTGTTGGGCATGTGGGGAAAGTGTGTGGCAAAAATGGGACCAGGTTTGAGTGTTATCCGGGAATTAGTTTAAGGCACATGTTGAGAAAAGTACAAGTAAATCTGTGAAGGACAGTTGAATCACAAACTGATGAAACCAACTAGAGTGAAACTATTCTAGACTTGGTGATGAAAAAATGAGATAAGCACAGAAATGTTAGATGGTCCAAATGGTTGATAAGTGAAATGGGGTAGGGGGGGAGTTGAAAATAATTATGATCAGAGGAAAATGGTAAGAAAAGTGTAAACAGCAATGCGATGGGTTTGAAGCAATTGTTAACGAATGTAAAAACAGATACTTAACCTTTAAAGGTCGTAGGGAATGGTAAAGACAATTATATTCTAACAGAGAAATAAAGAGATTAAGAAAGGCGTGCTGGTTAGAAAAAATAAAGTTAGGAATGGTTGTGCAAGTAAATAATTAGATATTGAATTTAGCAACAACAACAAAAGGTCGACTAAAGAGAGCATGATTCTGTAAAGATCAAGAGGGGTTTCCACAATAATATTGTACCTTTGTTTCCTAATGTATATACATGATATGATAAAATAACGGTAATCACAGGTAATAATTTTAGCAGATTATGTTACACTGCATTCTTCGTTCTTTCTTTCTTTCTTTCTTTCTTTCTTTCTTTAACTTATCCCAATTATTTCTGAGGTCGCTATAGCACCCAGTCTCAGTTTAGTTTCAGCTGACGGTTTAAGACCGGATGCCCTCCATTAACGCCACGTGATTCTTGAGATGAAAATCTCAACCCAGGTTTGACTGGGATCCGAACCTCTGGTTTCCGGGTGGTAAGCCAGCAACTACTGAGCTGATCATGCCCGCCCCCATAATATATTGTAATAAATAAGTTAGAATATTGTGAGCGACTGCAGAAAACACTCGAGAATGTGAGATCACCAGACAGTGCTATAATGATGGACGAGATGAAAAGTCAGTGTGTAAGTTTCAGCAAGGGCAAATGCCCTTTGAATTTTAAATACTGTGTTAATGGGAAGAAGGTACCAAACGTGGAAAACTTTGAATAGTTAGGTACCTGGCGAGTTGACCGTGCGGTTAGGAGCGGGCAGCTGTGAGATTGCATTCGGGAGATAGTGGGTTCGAATTCCACTGTCGGCAGCCCTGCAGATGGTTTTCCCATTTTCACACCAGACAAATGCTGGGGTTGCACCTTAATTAAGGCCACGGCCGCTTCCTTCCAACTCCTAGCCCTTTTCTATCCCATCGTCGCCATAAGACCTGTCTGTGTCGGTGCGACGTAAAAGCCACTGTAGTGTTTACAGTGCACTATATCTTCTGGTATGGGCTAGAATAAATTTGTTACTTTCATTGACCTGTCTCAGTCTCATCCTTGGCTTTGACAACATGAAATTGACCGAGGTATGAGCGATGCCACTAATGCCATTCCTTATGCAGCCAGTCCTTGTTATGAATGGTGTGAAAATATCGCTCATAGGGTCGGTTGGTGCATGCATTTCAGTGGGTTTGGCAGACTGATATACAGTAGCAACTTCTGGCTCAGTGAGGAAAGCAACGGGAAACTACTTCACTCCTCACTTCCCTAGTATGCCTCTTCAGTGACACCTAAGCTATCTGTGACAGCCGTTGGTGGAGCTGTAGAGGATGAAACCAGCCTTCGGGATGAATACCCAACATACAACATACATACAAGTGTTATATAAGGAAGGATCTTCTTAAGGGTAATCACATAAACGAGGCTGTAAATAAAGGTTAGAGATCTCTTCAGTTCAGAGAAATAGAGGGCGTTTAAGTCTCTGGTAAGACCCCAATTAGAGTATGGTTCCAGAGTATGGGACGACCCGCCTTAGGATTACATGATACGAGTCCTGTAAAAGATCCATAGGAAATAAGCACGATTTTTCACGGTGACTTTCGATAAAAAATATTGCAAACTTGGTGCTGAGATGAATCCGGAGTAAGGAAACGAGATGCTGCACTAAGCGGTATGTTTTGTGTGTCACTGGAAAGATGGCTTTGAGTGGCATTAGTAGACGAAGTAAGCTTCAGTGGAGGTTTTAAAGATAAGAAATGCAATATGAAGATACACTTGGATTTCAGGAGGTGAGATTGGGCCAAATAAGGAGAATTGTATTCATTTTTCCATAAACATATTCGATAAACTTCCAGGTTCTTTGAAAGAATACGTAAACAATGGATAAGGACTGTACCACCTAGGCGAGAGCCCTATATTCAGATCAAGTATTATGTATTGTTACCAACTCGACAACCTGACTAAGTCTTTGCGTAAGTGCTAAGACTCATTCTATCAAGCACAGCAATGCCAACCTTAAGGACTATTAATATTAACTGAGTTGTTTATGTTCATGAATTATAAGGGGCTAGTGGATCAGAGCTAATTAAATTCTCTGATATCTATTCTGGTTCTTAGACCACTTTTTTGATCGAATTGACTGTTTAAGTAAAGGAAAGCGATAAAATATTATTGTTGGCCAGTGTAATATTGGTTATAAAATCACGTTGTACTCAAAGTTGTGATATTCTGATTAAAATACAGTCTTATTGGCATAATACTTTAGTCTCAAGGACGCTAAACACATCAAAGCTGCCTGCTGTCATTTCTTGATGGATACAGTACTTTTTCATCCATCTCTTGGCACAGGCCAGAGTAAAGTGTAGCTTCCACGGCAGTCCCAGTCAACATCCATGGCTGTGACAATATGGAAGTTGCTGGGTATGGGTGGTGCTGAGTAATGACATTCAGAGCATGACTGGTGCATCTGAGTGTTATGAAAGGTGCTGCTCATAGGGTCAGTCGTACTCCAATAGTACTTTCTGACCCAGTGAGGAAAGCAATGGCAAACTACCTCACTCCTCATCTTGCCTAGTACGCCTCATTTTGGTGCTGCCATTGGTTTTTGGGGTTTCCTTTTAATCGCATAACCTTTGGTGGTGCTATTTGAGGATCCAACCAGCCTCTGGGCAGATGACCTAACAGACAGATTAATTTCAGTACACTGCGTTATCGTTCCTTGATCTGAAATACAATTTTGTCTGGTTTGTTCGTGACATCGAATTTCCTTTTTCTACTAAATCGACTACAAGATGTCATATTACTCAGTGGGTGATTGCTGCTTTATTTCAAAACGTAGGGTCATTTTTTGTGTTGAAGGGAAGTCTCATTGGCAAAGAGAATATGACAGACTGAATGTCGTTCATAATCTGCAGAGTCAACGAGTTCTTTTTTTGTGGTATCTGCTATTACTGAGATGTGTAATTCAAAGGCTACGACGGAGGAGAAGAGACTACAATCAAAACGACGAAACGAGAGACAAAAAAATTGAATGACAGCGCAATTACGGTCTGTCTCATGTAGCCCGCACGCCATTAATCCTGCCAAGGCGCTTCTTTTTCTGCTGACCCAGCGCACAGATACTATTTCCTTGCAACTTAAACATCGTCACTCTTTTGGTAGTGTGATAGTTTAGTAAGATCGCTGCTAGATTTTTTGCTTTGAATTCTTACACCCTCAAGTCGGGTTTCTGAAGCGAAAGTACACCTTCCTGTGATTAAACCGAGATTAACGATTTACGATGATAGTGGTTTCTATTTATGGACGATAGGTGGGGCGATTAGTAGAAACAAAGTGCGAATTCCATTATATAAAACAATTATTTCCAATTGTGAGTCAGATGAAAGAAAACTGAATATGTTATGAAAAGTCTTGACTTTCTAATAACCTGCAGTTGAATTCAATGACATCCTTTATTATCCTTATCATTATAACTTTGTACCCACAAACATGAAACGAAAATGGCCATTACCCAGAAAGTTAGCCTTATGGTTTTGGTAACATAGCTGTAGGTTTTCATTTGAGAGATAGTGGGTTCGAAAGCAATTGCCGGCTGTCCTGAAGATGGTTTTCTGTGATTTCCCACTTTTACATCAGACAAATTTTGGGGGCTAAAACACCACTTACTTCTCACTCCTAGCCTCTTCCAATACCATCGTCCCTATAAGATCTGTCTGTGGCGCGTTAAATTAAATAAAACATTTAAAAATTAAAACTCGGGTTACAATTATTTCTGTAAACAGATCATCAAGAATGTATCTTATTACAGTTCTGTTTTATTTCATTGCAAAATTTTCGAATTCTTGTAAAACTACTAGTATTAAATGCAATTTGTGTCTGAATAACTAAGGCTTGATTATTTTTTTTCTGGCTTTGTAATTGATCTGTACATCTATTTGAATGCCTTTGTGTCCTAAGAAACAACATGGGGAGTAAGGCTATTAAAAAGTATTGGTATGATGGAACCATAATAAATATAGAGAATTTTAATACTAAGAAATTAATCTTCCAGAGAACTCCATTATTATTATTATTATTATTATTATTATTATTATTATTATTATTATTATTATTATTAATACATTATTAATAACTTATTTTCTTTATTTATTTCTTTCCTGCTTTCTTTCTTTCTCCATTAGGGTCTTGTAGGGACCACGTAACAATTTCAACGCTTCATTCTTTGTTGTTCCTTCCTCTTCCTCCAATTCTCCTTCATCTGCTCTCTATGTCTTCTTTTCCTCTCCTCGGACAATTTTGAGTCTGCTTTCTTGCCATTCAGACTTTTTAATACATTCTCTCCAAAAATCTCTCTCTCCCCCTGTTGCTTCTTCTTCTCTTAGGCTGTTCCTTTCCAAATCTTTACTGATTTCATGAATCCAGATTGTTGTTGATTTCTTGTTCCAAAGATATTTGAAGATCTGTTTGGTTAAAATGTTGTCATCCATTCTGTATAGATATTATAAAAATTTTTGCTTTAAAGTGGTGTATCCTACACAGCATTTCCATAAAAATATAAAAATTAAAATATCATGTCATAATAGAACATCAAAAAATAGGGTTGAATCGTATGTCACATGTTATAATGGTAGCTACCAATCTAAATTTTTGCACAACCCTTTACGTCGGATAGCGTATTTTGTGGTTTATAAATGTTGGCAATTTTAAAGGATTTACAACGTACACGTTACTATTAATTATATTAAAAACGTATGGTATAGTTCACAAAACACCACGAACCTGCTACGCAGGCGTAGCAGGGGGAGAGGTGATACTCCCACGTGGCGCGTCCCAGGTGGCGGATAGGGGGGTCCTAACCGGCTTGCCGGCGGACTTGAGGGAAATAAAATACCTCTCGCGGACCAAACACACTACCTCCTGCGGGTGGGGGACGCACATGTAGAATACACCCGCGGTATCCCCTGCCTGTCGTAAGAGGCGACTAAAAGGGGCGACCAAGGGCTGACTGAATTAGAACCATGAAACTAATTTTGAATCGTACCATCACGCGGGAAACACCATGGGTTGCCTGTACTTGCGAGTAGTACCACTATATTAGGTATGAAATAAGTTTGTGATTAGTAGCAGCTGGAGGGGGTTCTCCTGTGGGTTTCCAGTACCCGTGCGTCGTACCCATGTGAGCAACACCGCGGGTCTGGGCGTTGCCTGTGAGTTGTACCACTATATGAGCGACAACGTGGGTCTGCGTTGCCTGTGATTGGTACCCACTCTGTGAGGAACACCACGGGATGTGTGGTTAGTACACCTAGGTGAGGAACCTTATCGGTCTGCGTTGGCTATGAGTGGCGCCATTGTGTGAGAAACACCATAGGTCTGCGTTCCCTGTACGAAGTGCAAACCTTGTGAGTAGTACCTTCTTGTGTGGAACACCGTGAGTCTTCGCTACTTTTGATTAGTACCCCGACATGACAAATACCATGGTTCTACTTTACTCGCGACATGTACCTTTCTGTGGGGCCTTAGATGTGGATTTTGCACCCCTTTAGACATCAAGCATCCTTGTGCTTCATAAGTGGTCCCTTGGTCTGTAATACTATTATTTTCGATCTTTTTTTAGTCTGATCCACTGTTTTTTGTTTGTTTGTTTGGTTCGTTGCTTTTTGTTGGGTTCATGTCCATGAAATCATTCTTCATGACAATTTTTATTTTATTTTGGTCAGTGGATGTATTTGACCTTTTTGTTATTTCATTTCGTACCATTAGGGGCCGATGACCTCGATGTTAGGCCCCTTTAAACAACAAACATCATCATCATCATCAGTTCACAAAACAAAGATATTGATTCATCCTGAAACCATCATCTGAGACATAGAGTACTAAGTGATGTTAACAAGTCTTCTACACCTCTTTATTTTGAAATTTTGAACTGAAATTAAAAACGAAGTATTTAGGCAAGCTCTCAATTATTGTGCTTTAAAGTGATGTATCCTACACAGCATTTCCATAAAAAGTATAAAAATTAAAATATCATGTCAGAATAGAACGTCAAAAAATAGGGTTGAATCGTATGTCACATGTTATAATCGAAACTACCAATCTACATCCATAGAACTTATGGCTGTCCTGAACAGTAGCATTGCTCTACCCAATGATATTTGTTGAGGTTGTTGAATGTTGTAGATGGCTTTTATTGCTGCGGCTGCTCTTTCTTTGACGTGGATATTGTAGGATGTTAGAGTAGTTTGGAGGGTGACTCCAAGGTACTTGAATTTCGGCACTACTTCTAGAGGTTTGTTGTGCATGGTTATTGTATTTTTAGGTGCATGTTTTCCTCAATAATAAGAATGGCATTAGCATAGTTGACCATCTGTACAAAAGCTGTTTTTGCACATTGTGCGCTTTTCATTTAATAATAATCCATAGACCTTAGAAACAATTTCCCTTTTTATATATTGTAACTCAGAGAGAAAGAGGAAAGGAGTCTACTGTGGAATTACGGAGCGGATTTCTTTGCTCTTCTAGGTAAAGTCAGATTAGAGAAACCCATAATACGATCCTGTAGGAAGGTTTGCATAAATTACGTGGGGATGCTAGAGACTGTACCGCCGGATTACATACAATATTCTCTCTTCAGAAACATAGGGTCAAGAACCGTTTCTACGTTCCATTTGATATCAAGGAATTCAGGTCTGCCTGCTACTGATGGTAAATCCACTTTCACAGAGTAGTGTCACGGAGGGGATTCGTTTTTTACCAGAATTTTATTTTTTGTTGTTGATAGAGATAATATCCACATTTACAAACTTTGTATCATGGCGCTGTCATAGCCAAGTGATTGGTGCTGTGACACCCATTTGGAATCTATTCCTGGCCGTGCTATGAATTTTTATTTTTTATTATTTTACAATTTGCTTTACGTCGCGCCGACATAGATGGGTCTTTTGGCGACGATGGTATAGGAAAGGGCTAGGAGTGGGAAGGAAGCGGTCGTGGCCTTAATTTACAGCTATCTCCTAAATGCAAAATGACAGCTACGTGACCCAAATGACGCAGCCTCTCACTCGGTCCTGCGATGATATTATAATTAGGTCGAATGTATGGAATGTGACGTACACAAAGTCGGAAACGTAACTTTAGAGTAGAATGGATTAGAATGACATGTATTTACTATTACTGAAATCAGACGGGTTCTTTTATTTGTTCCGGATAGGCTCGAAAACTACCTGACCGCTTGTACTGAGAACTGGTAAGGATATAGTTGGATAACCCGAGTCACTCAAGAAATACCTACGATTTCGATATAATTCACAGTCTCAAACGTCATATGCTTTCAATTCGTAACTCTGCAGAAAATTCAGCTTCCCTGTGCATCTATCTAAGGTCCACGGTGTAATAAATAAAGCGACGGGTAAAGGATAGACGCTGTCGTGAAACGAAATGTATCTCGTCATCTTGAAAGTAAATCTTTATAAGAAATGTCTTATGGATATTTTTCGTAACACACTCGGTTTTCAAGCAAATTTAGTTTTCTACAAAATCGGTTTCATTTACGGCTGTGTTTAAGAGCTGTCTTTCATTAACCATGTACATTGTTGTTTTCCCAAATTTAAGTGTAGAGAAGACTGCGAACATGTAATAGACAATTCAAAAGCCGATAAAAGAGATAGACCTTAGAAGGAAACGCAAAAATTATGTGTACATCATAAATGATTCGTGGTCTTAATGGTTAAAAATCTAAGCATTGAAGGGATATCAGATAAATTACAGTTAGTATAAGTTTGGACCCGAAAGGTAAGACACACACGATGTATTGTTGTGTTCAAGATTTGGTGTTGGCGTATACGGTGGGCAGAAAAATGAATTAATGTGTCCATCATTAAACAACCGTACGTCAGAATTGCGGTTGGAAGAAGATCCTAACTGAGAGGGACCGGAGACGCGTATCACGGCTTGTGAATCAAAATCGCTTCCAAACCCGACAGGAATTGCTGCAGTCAGTGAATGAAGGTCCATAGCAACCTGTTAGAGAGAGAACATTGCAACGGGAACTGCATGGAATTAACATTTGGAGTCGGACACGTTGCAAGAGACCATTGCTCACACGGGACCACCAAGCTGCGCGTCTTCAGTGAGCTAGAAACCATCGAATGTGGACAGTAGCTAAATGGCAGAACGTAATGTGGTTTGGAGGAGCACGCTTTTGTCTGTATTTCAATGACGCACGTCGAGTGCACCGAAGGTCAAATGAAGCATTTCATGCTGGATGTGCGTCTGTGATGTTTCTGATGTGTATTTTGTATCATGGATTGGGCCCACTCACTGAGGTGACTACTAACATGAACCAGCATGTTTATTTAAACATTCTAGACGATCAGATGTTACCTTTCAGTATGATGAGTATGGTTTTGTTACCCCGATTTTTTCAAGATAACAACAGCAAAGTTAATCGGGCTGGACGCATATTTGACTGGTTTTAAGAACACACTCCCACACTATTACATCTCGATTGGCCTGCAAAATCGCCTGACTTGAATCCCAATGAAAATCTCTGGGATATGTTGGAAACGCCGTCATCAGCATCCCCGAAATTGCGCGATCAAATCCTCAGCTGATGGCTTAACCCAGATACGATGTATCTGTACAATCTTGTGGACTCTCTTCCTAATTGAATCCAATTTAGCAAGTCTAGAAGTGGAGTTATTTTGTGTTAAATAATGATTGTAATGATTTCTCCAGGGGTGACTAATTTTTTGCCTGGTGAGATTACTTCGGAAACAGTTACAATTTCAGGAGAAAAAGATGGAATTTAATATTTAATATTGTTATCAGATATATTTAGTACTAACAGTCCGGCTCCATGGCTAAATGGTTAGCGTTCTGGCCTTTGGTCACAGGAGTCCCTGGTTCAATTCCCGGAGGGGTCAGGAATTTTAACCATAATTGGTTAATTTCGCTGACACGGGAGCTTGGTGTGTGTGTCATCTTCACCATAATTTCATCCTCATCACGACGCGCAGGTCGCCTAAGGGAGTAAAATTAAAAGACCTGTATCTGGCGTGCGGAACTTGTCCTCGGACACTCCCCGCACTGAGAGCGATACGCCATTTCATTTCAGTACTAACAGTTATGTATGCAGTGACCTGTGAACCTAACGTGATGCAAGTGATTCTCATTGATACTGGGTAACGCACTTGTGGCTGATAGGACGTGAATAACTCCGCCCCATGCAAGTGCTCAAGAGATTCTCTTTGATATCTCGACACTTCATCTCCATAGATCACATACACAATTATTCTGTGTGTACGAGAAAGCAGAATTAAATTTTCAGCTGATCGATTCCGCAGTCTTGCTCTGGAACAGGTGTAATATTCATGCGCACCATCAGACAGATCTACTCACCTCCTGTTGTGTAAAACTGTAATACAGTATAATAGATATCCATTAGAAAAGAGTTTCGATATCAATACTAATCATATCACTTCTTTCTCACTTTTCAGTTATTAAACACTAACTCGAAAGGAATATATTTTGATTATAACGTTCAATTTGCCGATCACCCATTCGTTACCTCCCGGATAAGAGGTACTTTTATCTTCTTCTACTTCTTCTTCCCTTCTTCCTCTGTTTCATGAAAATTTTCCAGACTTACTTTCCGGCTCCATGGCTAAATGGTTAGTGTGCTGGCCTTTGGTCACAGGGGTCCCGGGTTCGATTCCCGGCAGCGTTGGGAATTTTAACCATCATTGGTTAATTTCGCTGGCACGGGGAATGGGTGTATGTGTTGTCTTCATCATCATTTCATCCTCATCACGGAAAGATTTCCAATTGAGACTCTTAGACAGCTCTATCAATTTAAAATACAAATTTTAAAAAATCACTTCCGCCCTATTTGCAGTTCCGAAAAAACCGCTTGAAATCGCTTGTTTCTGTACTATTTTCCTTTCTTTATTAAAATCCTAGCCAAATGAAATTTACATAATTCTAACTGTAATCTGTTCCCTGATTCAATTCCTTCAGGCGGTTTTTGATTATTTGAAAAATGTCCACACCGAATGTAGTTATAAGGGCTTAAGTGAAACTCTGCATTGACTAACACCAGCGCTCGTAGTGGTGCTTAAGTGAAACAATGCTTAGACTCACGTCAGCGCGCGTACTCGTATAGTTGGGCCCACGAGAGTTGAAGTCTGACATTTGAGCGGCGAAAGAAGTAACTACAAAGTACGCTGCATTCTCATAGTTACCTCAATCTGCGGCATATCACCCTCTCATACAGGCTGAAGATTTAATCAATTATGTTGTAATAATGCAATTCAATAAACTCTGACCCGTTCCTAAACTCGTGCTAATAATTCCGGCGTTCAAGACAGAACACGTCATTGCCGATAAACATGAGATTTCATATTCACTAAACTGCCAATAATTTCAATAAATGCACATGTTAAATAGACAATAAAACTGTACAACTAACCACTGATTAACTTACAAAAATATAAACTAACAACGAAAATAACATTCTGGAAACAAACACGTAAATAATTGCATAAACCAGCAACAACTAACACAGCCAACACAGTACCACTCCAAATAACATCACGAAAACGACTGAGAGCAAGCAAACCCACGTGGCGACAGCATCCTTAAATGTGGCATCTCTGTTATCGTTGCCATAGCAGCGTTAGTCAACTTTTTCTCGCCGGTGGCGCTAAACGTCAGAATTCAACTCTCGTGGGCACATCTATAGATAAAGACAAACTGCTATCTAATCGACCGGATAACAATGATTAAGAAAAGGATTGTAATCTTTACCAATAAAGAAGGAATATATTCTCATACTTTATTACACTTACCTGAAATTCGTAGCTCGTATCCCTAGGATGTTTTCAACATTGAGTTGCTTACCTGAAAGGCTAGAACTGTGCATTTTTGTTTTACTCTCTCCAGAATTACTTGTCGGTGAATCATCAATCATTGATAGGTCCCGTAAGTTCAGTGAACTTCTAGTAATCATAAAATCAAATAATTAAATGATCACTGCAATAACTGATTGCTAATGGCACAGCGAGGTATACGGGAGATGCGGAAGTAGCGCACGCGCAAACATGAGACAGCAACCGATTGGTGCATCGAAATCACGGTTTCCAGCATTTCCTGTAGTGAGCAGTTCATTAACAGGGGTCAGTCTTATAAATATTTTCCAGGCAAGTTTTATTTCGCCCATCCGATAAAAACTGGTGAAAAACCAAGAGCACCGAGCTCGATAGCTGCGGTCGCTTAAGTGCGGCCAGTATCCAGTATTCGGGAAGTAGTGGGTTCGAACCCCACTGTTGGCAGCCCTGAAGATGGTTTTCCGTGGTTTCCCATTTTCACACCAGTCAAATGTTGCGGCTGTACCTTAATTAAGGCCACGGCCGCTTCCTTCCCACTCCTAGCCCTTTCCTGGCCCGTCGTCGCCAAAAGACGTATCTGTGTCGGTGCGACGTAAAACAACTTGTAATAATATTAAAAACCAAGTCCGTAGTGTCACTATTCATCTCAGCGACTATTTTTATAAATCAGCCCCCTCGCCACCCCGCCCCCTTGTAAAGGGGCTTGTGGTGTCTTTCCCCCACGAGGTTTGTCTCCTGATACCAAGCCACAAGTGTGCCAAGTTTGGTTCAATTCGCTCCAGTGGTTTAGGAGATAGGAGATATACAATGACATTGATATACGTATATATATGTGGACCTATAGATAGATTACAAAGACTCGTCTTTGCTCGTTGGGAACCCACATTTGCTCTTCGTCAGGAGTTGGTGATAATTCTTGTCATTCCACTGTTGATAATCTAGATTTTTCACAGTTTCTTAAATATTTTACACATCTGATACACAGCTACATTCTTGAAACTGGGCAGACCTAACATTGCCTAGTTGGTCCTATGACAAGAAAGTACATCTCGATCACGGCATGTTGGATTGCTATTTCCAAATAACAGCCACGGTCATGAACCTCGTAGCAAGTAAGGTACTTTATAAACCATAGCGGCGTGTTCCCATCCTCCTATATACAGCATTTATTACCGGACTATCATGATAAATAGCGTAAGTTGCTGTTACCAATCAACACTGTCCATCATGTCGATCCAGTCTTGGTGCGGCTTTGCAGTTTAATAAAATTACATAAACTTACTCATATTAATACAACTACCTATCTGATTTCGTTCAAACCACTTCATAAACCCTCTCGGATGTAATAAGGGAAAACTAAGAAATTTTCAGCGAAATCGGTCTAGTAGTTTTTGAGTCTCCCGTCTCCCGAACACACAGGTGTAGAACCGTGGCCACCCGCCCTCTCCTCGGTTGGCCGTTCAGAGTGCAGAGCTGTCCGACCACGGACCAGCCGTAGCCACTCGTGGACCGAGACCTACACTACACCCGCTGATCAGCAAGCCACTGCCTGGTTACAAGCGTTAGATGCCTCTAAACGTTCACTTTCCGCTTTATTCCTCATCATTTAAAAACTGGACGCAGTGAATTTCCTTTTACCATTTTCCTTCATCTTCTATTTATCCTTGAATATTCCTACTTCCAGGGAAGCCTCTCACCGCTAAGTTCCGTGGTTCAAATCCCAGTCACTCAGTGAGATTTCTGCTGGACAAAGCGGAGGCGGGATAGGTTTCTCTCCTGGTACTCCGTTTTTCCCTGTCGTCTTTCATTCCAGCAACACTCTCCATTTAACATTTCATCTGTCAGCCATTAATCATTGCCCCGGGTAAGTGCGACATGCTTCGGCAGCCGGCATAGTTTCTATTCTTGCCGCTTGATGGGGCTTCTTTCATTACATTACTGACCCGGAAGAATGACTGGAAACAGCCTGCGGATTTTCATTCTAACATCCACGATACGAATTCTTATTTATCCTTAGTTTATTGCTCTTCATTTTCGAATTAAATTTCGTAGACATATTTCTTTCCAATGAGCTGCCACAAGTCATCACTCCTTACAATAGTATTCAGGCCGGAGGCTGTTGTATCATCACTTACATGGAAATTGCAAAACCCGCTAGTGGTACCGTGATACGGCGTACAAGGCATGATGAGGAGTGAGGTAGTTTGACACCGATTTCCTCACTAGGACAGCAGAACATCAAGTGCTAATGAAGCATGACTGGCCCTATGAGAAGCAACTTGCACAGTATCCAGGCACAGGCTACATGTCTAGCTCCGAGTGCCAATACTTAGCACCATCCTTATCTCAGCAGCTTCTATGCGGCCACAAGTATAAATGAGACTGAGACGTCAATGGAAGCTGCATTTTTCACTGGCCTGTGCCAAGAGACAGATGCAAAAATAATCCATCAAGAAATAGCAAGAGTATCCTACATGGACTGAAGAAATTCTTCCAAATAAAACACTGAATTTCAAACCAAGCACCTCACTCAATACAATCACATTTCTATGATACTACTACCGACGTAAATTATGAAGCTGTTTCTGTAGGGTGGATAGAATACACCTGGCTCGGAAAATGTTTACAATTGCATTTACAATAGGACGGACCAAGGATTGACCCGCGTTAATCACCTTCACAGAAGATGTTGAAATGGCTACCGATGACGTCGATGCAACGTTGTGCTCGATTTTTCAAACTGTGGAACACGCATAGCAGCTCTGCCTGAGGGACAACAGCAATAGCATTTTTAACATTTTGTTGTAGTTCTTCCAGTGTGTGGGGACTATTGGAGTACACTTTACCCTTCATTTTCCCCACATGTGAAAATCACTAGGAGGGAGATCAGGCGATCGAGGCGGCCAGTTGACTGCAGTGCATTCGTGACAATGTTGTCAAGGAGGTGTGTGCTGTTGCTACGTCTTGCTAAAATACCCATACAGTCCTTCATTTTCTGTGAGTTGATCCACATATGGATTAAACAGTATCTGGACATACCGGTTAGCATTAACAGTTTGGTGAAATAATCGTGTTACGATGTGGACACGAGACATTACGCTCCACACACCAAACTTGAAATCATGCAATGACTTTTGGACATGCTGATGGAGATTTGCTGATGCATAATGGCGCGTGTTCTGTGAGTTCACATACTCTGACAGGCTGAACCAGGCCTCATCTGAAGAAATTAAAAACTGAGGATCCGAAAGTCCTGACTACACTTTACTCAGAAACCACCGGCGGAACTCAACACGTGAAAGTTCGTTTGGACGCTTTAACGCATGCACAACAGTAAATTTGTAAGGATACAGATGCAGATCCTTTTTTGTTAACGTTTCGAATGAAAATCTTTTAATTCCCGCTTTCACAGATAAGCTTCGTTGAGATTTCGTCGGACTTTGTTTTCCGTCACTCAAGTAATATTTTCTGGCATTCGAACGCTTTTCAGACAGTTATGTTACGGAGTGCGTTTCTAGCCATTTCGCCACTAACGATTCACTTCCATTCTTAAACACTTGAGCGAACAGTTCCACACAGGCTTTCCATGAATCATGCGTCGCATTACACTCGACAAAGAACAGGCACTGATTTATCGTGAGAACCATATTGTGTTGCACTCAACTGGTCACGAAACACGTCTGCTCCTCTCACTTACTCACTCACACGTAATGACACAGTGAGGTATGCGTTAGATGCGCACGCGCAAACACGTGACAGCAACCGATTGGTGCATAGAAATCACGGTTTCCAGCATTTCCTGTGGTGAGCAGTTCAGTAACAAGGGTCAATTCCGCGTATTATAAATATTTTCCAGTTCAATTTTATTTTGCCCACCCGGTACAAATTGGTGGAAAACCAAAGCCTCCTGCCTGACTTTTTATGGAAATGCAAGTGTTTCAAGATGAAATGAAATGGCGTATGGCTTTTGTTGCCGGAAGTGCCCGACGACATGTTCGTCTCTCCAGGTGCAGGTCTTTTGACTTGACACCCGCGGGCGACCGGTGCGTCGTGATGAGGATGAAATGATTATGAAGACGATACATACATCCAGACCCGTGCCAGCGAAATTAACCAATGATGGCTACAATTCCTGACCCTGCCTGGAATCGAACCCGGGACCCCTGTGACCAAAGACCAGCACGCTAACCATTTAGCCATGGAACCGGACAGTGTTTCAAGATCATCCTGCGAAAATGATATACCACTGAGTATCAACCAATTGCTTACCTCTCTGTTCCAAAAACCGAATTTTATGATCATACTCCAATCGAATTTCCATATTCTGAAACAACAGGGATCAGGAGTTATTTAGAAGGTAAGAATTAAATGCAAATATGTATTTATATTTTCTAAATTTATTACAAATAATTTTAAATTATGATCAGAAATAATCCGTTTAATAAGCATAACCTGAATGATCAATAGTTTCTTGTACAGCAAACTCGATTTCATTTTCACTTCAAAACACTCGTGAAATTCGATGCGTATACTGCATATGATTAAATACAGGTTTGTAATATAATAACACGTGGAATACAGTTAACTTCTGTCAAGACGGCGCGAGAAGATCTTGCGGTGCGATACGGCGTGTCTTGTATTTCCTGATAATTCTTTAAGTAGTTGGCAGAAATCAATATCATTAAGAAGAGAAGACCAGAATTCGCAACGGTGGTAACCCAAACCCGAGTTCTGGTCGTTCACGCAATCTTACAACACAGGAAGCATGCCCCGAGCTATGTCCAGGCATGGCTACGATCCCTCGCTGAGTCTGAGGGAAAACCAACCCTGGAAGGTAAACGGATTACAAAAAAAAAAAAAAAAAAGGAAGGAAAGTATAGACATCCTGTCAATAAACTCGCCTCCCCATTTATTTATCCGTGTCCGAAATCACTACAATATATTTACAACTACTCTGTTTACACTTTGTCTCTCCAGTATTCAACTGTCGAGATGGCACATTCATTGGCTTCCACCAAATCCTTCATACTACATGGTTTAGGCAGATGTCTACAGATGAGAGGGTGTCCATGATCTTGCTTTTCACCACACTCACACAAATCTTGATCACCATACCCCCACCTTTTCAGGTTGGTTTTACAACGTGTCATTCCAGATCATAATCTGTTAAGTGTCTTCCAATATCCGTACTGAAGATGATGTCCTGCAGCTGGCTTCTCTTTAACGTCCCATAATCCTACAGGCGACTTCCTTCTCCACAGTTCCTTACTCCGAGATTCGGCTGATGATGTGATTGACGTTGTTGTTTGTGGGAAGCTCTTCCTCGATTTCAATCTTGATGGGTGGGCGTGAAGTCCAAACATTGGATGTCTTGGATCTGTTTCTTGCTCCTTCTTCTCAATCTCTGCTGCAACTTGTCTCCTAATCTGGAGATGCTACTCCCATAAGTGGAAATATCTTATTAACAGGAGTTGGTCGTAAGCAGCCTGTAACAGTGCGACCTGTCTCATGGAGGGCAACATCCACTTGATTTGTATGAGAGGAATTCCTCCAGACTGGAGCAACATACTCTACAGCAGAGAAACACAGGGCAAGGGCAGATGTACGCACGACATTAGGCTGTGCTCCCCATGTTGTGTGTGTGAGTTTGCGAATGAGATTATTCGTGCTGCATACCTCAATTTCCCGGTGTTGTCACTGATGACTCGTCGAACTTTCCCGGCAATAGTTAGAATTAATTTCTTTATATACGTCATAAATATAAGGTGCTCGTAAACAACGTGAACTGGCTATATGAGCGTTAGAGGTTGGGGCATACTGATAAACAATTAGGAAATGAATAATTCGATATCTCACGCCGTTGTCTCAGATCGCCCCGCGAGCGAACTCAATGGACTTGGGGTGCCGGTGTTGCTAAATCTGCATTGGCCTGAGAGGACCAATCGAAGATGAAACTTCGCCCGCTGGGGTGGGGTGGGGGGTATTTAAACACGAACCTCCAGGCTGACAAGATCGCGCCATGGAAATCACACTACGGTGATATCGGCTAGAACCCACAGTGTGTTTGTGTTTCATGCTGATTTCTCTTCATAGCTCACAAGCCGACCTTAAACCGCTTGTAGATTTCTTTTACAAGTTGGTTTACGTCGCACCGACACAGATAGGTCTTGTGGCAACGATGGGATAGGAAAGTCCTAGAAGTGAAAAGGAAGTGACCGTGGCCTTAATCAAGGTACTGTCTGGCGTGAAAATGGAAAACCACGGAAATTAATCTTCAAGGCTGCCGAGAGTGGGATTCGAACCCACTATCTCCCGCATATTTAAAGAAGAATTTATTGCAGCCAGATGGCCATATAATGCTATAGTCAACTATGTTCTTTTCCCTTTTACTACAGTGTTATGTGGTATTTGTCGCATGGATTCTCACACAGAGAACATATAAATTCCTTGTTCGGTTCATGATATTTTATGTTTTTGCAAATTTTGTGATGGAAGCCGTGTGCGGCGAGTCTAGTGATTACGTTTCTTAGTTCCTGATTTTCCTGTGTCCATCGTCTATCGGTCATTGCTTCCGTTGCGTAAATCTCCAGTGGTATGTCCTGTTGCTTCAGATGCTTCTGCTCAAGTACCTTCTCCATTTGCAAGTACCTTCTCCTGCATATTTCATACTGGGCGAACTTAAGCGACCGTAGCTATCGAGCTCGGTGCTTGTAGATTTAGCAACACAGACTCTCAAAACCTATTTGAATTCGCCCGCGAAGCAATCTGATTCGCTAACTTCAGCAGCTGATAAAAGGGCAACAGCGTGAGATATCGAATTATAACTTTTCTAATTGTTTAACAGTATGCCCCAACCTCTAAAGCTCATATACCCGGTTCACTTTGTTTCTGACTATCCTGTATATATAAACAATAATATACTATGGACAACTTTCCAGCTTCTTCATTTAACGTATGAACTGAATACTTTAATACAGAATAGACGCAATAATAATTACAATGCCGCGTTGTGATACACAGTATGTCCCATTACAAATCCTTGTGGGACTCGGCCTACACACAGACTCTCCTACTCCTAATCTATGACATCTTTGGCTTGTTCGATTCTCCTTGGTTCATTTGCTTCTACTTGTTTCTGTTTGGGGTAGTCTTGGATCTACCTTAAATTAGACATTGAGACACTTCAGACATTTTGTCAAATATATCTAATTTTTCATAATTTGTTACGTACCTACTTACGTGTTCTATCAGATATTATGAAGGTAAGAATCCTCCGTCTACTTCCAGTCATTCGACCGGGTCAGGAATGAAATGAATGTAGCCCCCATCTAGCGTCGAGGATAGGAATTGGGCCTGCTGCCCAAGCCTGTCGCACTCCTCTGGGGCAATGATTAATGCCTGACAGAAGAAATGAAATGTTATTGGAGAGAGTCGCTGAAGTGAAAGATGGCGGGGAAAGCCAGAGTACCCGGCAAAAGACTTACTCCGCCTCCGCTTTGCCTAGGACAAGTCTCATATGGTGACCGGGATTTGAACCATGAAACCCAGCGGTGAGAGGCCGGTGCACTGCCGCCTGAGGCACGGAGGCTCATATTATAAAGGTATTGCATACAATATTGGAAGTAATGTATAGTACCTTTCTAACCGGGTACAACATGAAAATTAATACTGACAAGACAGGGATCATTCTGCTAAGCAGGCGCTATACCGAAGCTGAAAGTAGGAAGCAGAAAACAGCTGATAATAGAAGTAAAAGAGATTTGGTTAGCAGAATTAACCAAGCTACGAGAGCCTTCGGTAAGGAAGTTAAACATTCATGTGTAACAAGAAGGAAACAACTGGTTAACAAATATGTTTTGTGCGTGTTGCTCTATGGAAATGATACCTGGACACTAAGCGTGAATGACAGAAGGGTCGACTCACTCGAGTTATGGTGTTACAGGACTATGAATATACCCTGGACAGAGTTAGCAACCAAGAAGTACTGAGAAAACTAGGAGAGGCGCCATGCTTTGCTCGGTACATGAGGAAAATAAAGAACATCTGGATGGGATACATACTCAGGCATGGAAGATTACTGGCTAAAATCTTGAAATTTTCTGTAGATAGAAGAAATTGTACAGGAAGGCCTAGAATGAACTACATCGGGAAACTAAAGTAGTGACAGGGCTACCGATCCTATGTGGACCTTAAGAGATTTGAACAAGAAGACTGCCACCCTTGGAGAGCTACCGCCACCCAACCTCCATGCTTGAAAACATTAGAACGAGATCGATAGATCTTCCGTAGATGATACGAATGACACCTCGCGCTGCACGCCATCAAATCATGGTCCCAAATATTACAGATATTGGCATTGCTCCGAGCTCCGATATCACCACAAAATGGGGGACAAGAGCACCACTCATTGTTGCACCATATGACCTTGAAAACCCGTTATGTATTTTCTTTGCAGCTTCCCTATTTTCAAATCACTTATTATATTTTTAATACTTTGGAAATAATGCAAGAAAATATGATACATATCTTTTTGCTAGTGGTAAAACGTCGTACTAAAACATCGAACGTTTTCGCCGATGCAACGATGGGAATGGGTTAGAACTAGGAACAAAGTGACCGTGGTGTTAATTAATGGTACAAGCCCATCATTTGCGTGGTAAGGAAATGGGAAACTACGGAAAATCATCTTCAGGTTTGTCGACGATGGGATTTGAACCCACCATCTCCCGTATACAGGGGCACAGCTAC
Source organism: Anabrus simplex (assembly GCF_040414725.1). Taxonomy (NCBI): domain Eukaryota; kingdom Metazoa; phylum Arthropoda; class Insecta; order Orthoptera; family Tettigoniidae; genus Anabrus; species Anabrus simplex. The sequence continues at coordinate 163,316,403 of NC_090272.1, forward strand.
GTGACCGTAACCAAATGGCCAACTCGCTCAGTACACATATTTTTGGGAGACGGATTTTTACGAGTGGACAAAATACTAGGAAAAGACGAGAGACGTATTGTACGTCATAATACGTAATACAGCTGTGTACCAGTCGCAAGACGATTTCCTCGAGTTAAATGCCACTTGAATGGTTTTATTCTAGTGGATTTTTGAAATAATGTGGATGTGCTATCTCTTGGCAAGTAACAAGATTTAGACACAACCTGTAAATTTCACGACTTCTTTCTTTGTACAAGAGAGTTATAAGTTGGGCTTTGGCCAGATCCTTTCAGATATCTCTCCTTGCTTGGATCAGGGTAATATTGCAGGGGTTCATTTCTCAAGTTACTACATCATATTTTATGAGTTCGGTGAAGAAATACTGTATATAACGATTGTATATTCGTGTGAGTGAACTCTTAACCTCCTCCAATAAACCACATTCAGAGTTATTTTTATCTTCAGTGTACACACCAGCTCTCTCTCTGCCATACTGGGTTTTGCTTTATGGCTTTAAACTGTGGATTAATGGGATGGCTGAGCAAGAACCCGCAGGCGTCCGAGCGACCACAAGATGATTGATTTATAAACCTATAGACGTCTTAAATACTCTATCTCGCCAAACCGGAAAAGTACTCCATGCTTGAATATATTTAAATTGGTAGACACCAGAATAGCATAGACTATTATTATCAAGGTTAAACAGTAGTATATATTATCATCATGACATTGCTCCAATGTAAAAATTCTATGGACGGAAATTATGGTTCTTAATTGTACCGCGTGGCCAAAAACTAGTCGACAGCGTTTAATTAAGGAGAAAATAACGTCAAAATGTTTAGTACAGCTGAGAATTATATGATATTGTATTAATTTTTTTAAACATACCGCTTCCACATAGTCGTCAATCTATCTATCTATCTATCTATCTATCTATCTATCTATCTATCTATCTATCTATAGGGCAGTCTCTCAGGTGGCCGATTCCTTATCGGTTGTTTACCCACTAGGTTTTAGAATAATCTTGAAGGATTTGGAAATGTATCGAACACCTCCCTTGGTAAATCATTCCAATCCCTAACTCATCTTTGTATAAACGAGTATTTTTCCCAATTTATCCTGTTGAATTCCAACTTTACCTTCATATTGCGATCTTTACTACTACCAAAAGCATCACTGAAATTTCTTCGTCAACTAATCCGTATTTCCGCACCATCTCTGCACTGACATTTCGGAACATACCGCGTAGTCCAGTAGCTCGTCTCCTTACTCCCAAGTCTTCTCAACACAAACTTTGCAACATTTTGGTAACGGTAGTCTTTTTTTTTTAGAAATCGCCCAGATCAAATCGAGCTGATTTTCTTTGGATTTTTTCCAGTTCTCGAAACAAGTGCTCGCGGTGAGGGTTCCATCCGCTGATTAATTTATTTGAATCCTAAGAATCGTTTCCTAGAATCAAATGAAATTTGGAATTGACAGGTGTAGGATTCAGTGCATTGAAAGGGGGATACTTACTCAGGGCCTTAAGAAACTACCACAAGCAAAATAATATGTTCTCTAGAGTATGATAAGATGTCTCCTTGTCATGGCCGTCCATCAACACTTCACATCACAGCCTGCACGGTTGCTAGGTAACATCGCGTCGCACTTGTACCCCTCATTTCGTGGCATAAATTTTCAGAAGACCCATTTCTCCATCGTCCAAAAAACGATAAGACATATTTATGTCATAAAAAGAAATATCAGGCGAAATTTGGATATGTATAGAAAATATGTTTTATGTATTTTGTTATAGATTGTGTTCAACGCTTATAATTTATTTGAGTAACTACCTCTTGTACCAAATTTATTTTTTCGTCGTACGAGCGTTGTCATCTTCTTATCTGATTACCTAAGAAACCCTGCCCCTAAATTTATCCTCTCTTACCGCTTTCATCCTTAACTCATATCATCATAATTTAGTGAAGGATATTTCATTTTTACCCATACATATTTGCACTATTCGGCTGTCCTCAGTTATTATCATATCTTCAATTAATGCCAACTTTCTTCCTTAATTTCTCCGTATTATACGAGTACCAATCCCGAAACCTGGGTACTTTTGACTTTGAGGAAAAATTCCAGGCTTTTCCAATATGTAACATTTTGGCCTCAAAATGTTTCGAAATATGGACGCAATTTTAATGACGTTGCAGACCATCGTTTTGCTTAATTGGTGGCTATTCTGTAAGTCGTATACACAAAACAGATAGCACAATCTCCGCTCAATTTGTTGAGATCTACATCTTTGGTCCAACGACATTTTGTCGTGTCTCGATCCCTTATACGTTGGATATTGCTGTATTTTTCGACTGTAATCAAAACTCCCCAACTAGATTGTGAATGACATTACGAAACATGGCCTACCATTATAATCAAAACTCCACAACTGGCACCTTGCATCGGAAACAACGTACGGGGAAATTCCCGTGGTGTTTCACGGATAGCGCTAAGAGACATGCAGTTTAATATAATCTTGTCCGGCCCTGCGGTGTAGGGAGAAACGCGTCCGCCTGTCACCCGGCGGCACCGGGTTCGATTCCCGGCCGGGTCAGGAATTAATATCCCTGTCCTGGGGACTGGGTGTTTGTGACGTCCTTAATCTTCCTTTCCTCACACATAACATTCCACACTACCGCCATTCCAATTACACGCAAGTTCATACAATATGGTGCCAGCAGGGGCAAAAGATCCACATGGGTCGGCGCCCCGAACAAATAGCATTAAAATTAACCTTATTCACTGCGTGTACAGTAATTTACGTAGAAATCCGTGTATATGGCAGAATACCGTGGCGAAGCACGGGTACATTTGCTAGTACAGACCTATTTTAATAGCACGCAGATTACGTTTATCATGACAGAGTGTACTTCAGAACCATTTATAACGGATGCTAAAACATTATTCAGAATGAAATATTTTCCACTACTTTCCACGTCTAGTTAGAAGTTATTATTACATGTAGGTCTGCCAGCCTACCGGTCTGAGTAGCTGGCTCTTTGAACCCTAGTTGGAGGGTTCTATTCCGGCTATGTTTGCCTCGTATCGATAGATTTACCTGCGAGATAACAGTTCTACACCTGTTGAAGTAGTAACAACTATAAAATTCAGAAGGTCATGAGTTTTGACATAAATAATGTAGACGATTATTTAATTAACACGAATTAAACTTATTTTGAAGTTTTTAAACAACTAAATATCTGGGATACATATTTACCTTCAGAAATGTTCTGTTAGTATTATGTAGGAACAAAAAAAGTATGCAAACTAGCACAATGCACAACGGTTCGCGGGCGTAATGTGGGACCGCAAGTCAAATTCTAGGCTAACATGTTCAGTTGATCGTTTCATACATCACGCTGACTGACGTGCTCGGCTTCCTCTAAGGCAATCCGGAAGTATCCTTGATGTGTCAGCGTTCTTGCCGAACTTACAATCAGATAATCGCAGATGCGGATCCACAGAACACGCTCGTTTGATTGAAGATTAATTACCAATTCTATATTACACAATTGGATATGTTAACAAAATTTTAGAGTAGACTATCTATAATTTTGAACATAATGGCCACCAATGATCCGTATTGAGTTAAATCACTATTACTAATTATTTAAGGATCCGCCTTGTCAATAGTATACAGTGCCTAGTATAGATTAATTGCTAAAACATCAAATACATAAAGATATATAAGTACATGTTTCGAGAATTTATTAATATTCTCTTCTTCAGCTTACAGGTTAAAATCACTTACATATACTAGACATTAAAAAAATGTGTGCCCTAACTTAAAAATGGACACAAACAACTTACAGTAAAATATGTTCAAATTTCAAATCAGCTTAATTACTATGTACGAACTGTCTCACGATATTTACACGACAAGACTGGACATAACACAAATGTTTATTCATGTTTGAATTTTTTAACATATTTTATTGTAAATTGATTGTGACCAGTTTTAAGTGAACCTGTAAGCTAAAGAAAAGAATATTAATTGATTATTGAAACATTTGCTGATATATCTTTACCTATTTGATGTATTAGCAAATATATTGGCAAGGAGGATCCTTATATAATTAAAAATGAAATATTCAGAGAACATTATTTCTCTTCCTTTTATTCTTCTTCCTGGAGCTGATATTTTGCGCTGATCTGACCCAGTTTCACGGTGAGATGCCCTTCAAGACTCCAATACTATGTGGAGGGATGTGTTAATTATCACGTGCTTTTTTGGTGGGTGGTAGCATAGAAAATGAAGTGTATGTGCAATAAGATCACAAGCACCCAGTCCTAGACCTAGAACAATTTATTATGCAATTAAAATTCCCAGGGCACTCGGAACCGATGGCCATGCCACTGACCATTCTGTCGAGGATCCAGATTTTCAATGAGCAGTATATCTTATGGGTTTTTTTTATTCACCTAGTTATTTGAAAATCCTGAACACACTGGAGGTCATTTGGCTGTCAAAACATCAACTAATAAAGGACAGCAACTTTCTAGCCTTAAGTCTGACCGAGTATCAAAATCAATTGTTTTGCCTTATATTGACATGCTATTGATCCTACGTTAATTTTGTCCGGCTTTTGATGCGCAATATATTACTGCTTCTCAGTATTCTGAACGTGAGTCTGTCGTTGAAAGCTGGAACATTAGCAGAAACACAGAGAAGTCTTTGAGCGCGGAACCAAATATAATTGTATTGATGCGGTTCTGGAGGTGGAAGTACCGTCTGTTTGTGCTGCGAAATGAAATCGCTCACGTAGAAAAAAGCATACTTGATCTACATCAGACAGAAGCTCAGCTGACGTAGAACTAACTACTGTAAAATGCTTGATAATAATAATATTATCGTTGGTGGTGTGGATTACTGCAGTCATGTCCTACTTTGTGAACCATAGGCAATGCCTGAGTGCCCTAGTAAGTAGTCCCGAGAGTCGGCATACTAGCTGCTATGGAGTGCGAGTGGGCATCTCGGACATATTCTGAGTCATGACCCTCTTTGTGTTCAGACAATTAGGATTATACAATCCACTGGTGATCCCTAACTCGTTAGAGGAGAAATCCTCAGTGGGACTAATTGTATAAGTAAGTAGGGTAGCATCCTGCTTCGCAGGATTTACCGAACTCATAACAGTTTAAGCAAGTCTCGGACCTATGGGAGTAATGGAGTCCTAATTCCATTTGACAGGCGAAGGACACCTTGAAAACAGCTTAGGGCCGATGACCTTCGATCTTAGGCCCCTAAAAACAACAAGCATCAACAAGAAAACAGCTTAGCGAACGAAATTAAATTCAGTGGTAAGCTAGCATTATTAATGGGGATTATAGAAGAAAGGAAGTAGGACCGGCTGAATCAGCAGAGAGAATGCGACTGAATGTATTAGGAGTTAGATATTTGGGAAAAAGGGGAAATAACGAGGAAGAGGTAGGTTAGAAAGTGTCCTTGACGGGGTTGTAACTGTTCATTAGGAATACCATTTCACGTAACATAGATGAGCGAATTATGTGGGTAGATGTGGTAGCTGGAAGAATTAGACGAGACCATGTGAGGATTGATATGAATAGGAAGTTGATAAGTTTTATGAAGCATGGAGTGACATGACATCATAGTCAGGGCCAACGGCAAGGATACAATAATGCTAATGGGCGATTTCAATGGGAGAGTTGAAAATAGTACTGCAGGGTATGATAAGGTGATGGGTAAATTTTGGGAAGGTACGGAATCTGATAGGAATGGGAAGCATTTACTGGACTTCTATGTAAGTATGCGATTAGCACTTACGAATACATTCAGGTTTAAAGCTATTCACCGTTGCACATGGGAGGCTAGGAGCACCATATTAAATTAAAACCGACTTAGAGGTCAGGAAATCTATTAGGAATGTGGGGGTATTCCGAGGCCTTTTATATGATACAAACCACTATCTGATCTATACATAACTATCGTTAGGCCTAGGATAGTAAAAGTTAACTTTGTCTGCAGACAAATACTCCAGGACGAGGAATTACATGGACATGATTACTGAAAAGTTCCAAACTACAGACAGTAAGAAGGTTCATGATATACGAAGGTTGGAACTGCTGTAGAGAAGCCGTACAGCGGAACCTAATAGTGCCGCTGATAGCACACGTTAGTTACATAACTACCTAACCTCAAAACACATGGATTCTCGCTTTCCTCATCACGCGCATGCAAATTGGCGAGAGGAGCAGAGCCTCGTGTTGGCTAGCGGTCTAAGGTAGTGTTGTCACAATGTTTTCGAAACAGGAATTGGGGACCATTCCTGAGCCTTTCCCATCCCGTTGTCGCCATAAGATCTATCTACGTCGGTGCGACGTAAAGCAAATAGCATTTTTATCACTCTTCCCAAAATACAAAAATACCAGTCGACGCGAAAAACACAGAACCATTTTCTAATGCGCCAAAACCTGAGGATATGCGTGAATATTACTTACCCCAGGATTAGCTTCAGATCGCAAGAAATGATAACCGAAACACATTTAGGGATTAGGAATGGTCTTTGGGTTAGAAATGATCCATTCGGTATTTACGTACTTGTCGAATGTTACTTGGAATGTGTCACTGACTACGAAACAAGATTCGATATAGTCCAGAAAAAGAAGATGACGAAAATTCTTCAGAACATCAAACGTAGTACTAGAGGCATACGCTTCATTGTCAACTTGTACTATGGCAAGAAAACTGCAGTCAATTTTGAGGAAAACCTGTTCAATGAAATAGATATCCGCCACGGCGTTCGATAAGGCTGAGGGTTTTCACCTTTAGTATTCAGACATACATGCATACAGGCTATTCTCTCAGAAGTTCTGGAAGGACCATCTATCATAGGTATCAGTACCAACAGGGGGTCATTGAGCAACCTACGTTATATGGACGGCATGTTGTTCCTAGTAAACAATGTAGAGGACCTGTAGGTATTATTAAAGAGAATGCGGCTTGCAACAATAATGGGTTGGATACAAACATAAAGAAAACACAGTTTATGGTCATCACATCAATAAGCAAAAAGACATCCACACGCAGCAAAGGAACCATCACTAGGGTTCACCATTATCAATACCTGGGGTGTTGTCTCAGCCAGTATTGAGACTGCAGCCAAGAAATACGGAAGGGCAATGCACGTGTAAGGAGTAAATTCATGCAGGTGAGGAAATTGCTCAAAAACCGCACCATACAACTGGAACCGAGCGAGTTGGCCGTGCGGTTTGGGGCGCAGAGCTGTGTGCTTGCATTCGGGAGATAGTGGGTTCGAATCCCACTGTCGACAGCCCTGAATATGGTTGTCCGTCATTTCTCATTTTCACATCAGGAAAATGCTGGGGCTGTACCTTTTCAAAAAATGTTATTTGTTCGGGCCGTCGACCCATGTGAATCTTTTGCCCCTACTGACACCATATTGTATGAACCTGCGTGTAATTGGAATGGCGGTAGTGTGGAATGTTGTGTGTGAGAAAAAGGGAGATTAAGGACGTCACAAACACCCAGTCACCAGGGCAGAGATTTTAATCATTACAATTAAAAACCCCTGACCCGGCCGGAAATCGAACCCGGGGCCCCGGGTGATAGGCGGACGCGGTACCCCCTACACCACGGGGCCGGACGGGCTGTACCTTTATTATTATTATTATTATTATTATTATTATTATTATTATTATTATTATTATTATTATTATTATTATTAACACATACATAGCTAATGGGAAATATCCCTGTGGAAATCACTTTGATCACTTACAATAATGTGATAATAAAGTAAAGTTAAAACATAATTACACAACAACAGAAACAACAACAACAACACAAGAGTACAACAACCAGTTCCCTGGAAAAAAATATTACAAGAAATACTATACTACTTTAACATTCTAAATCCATCATCATCATACGCAAATTAAGGTCACGGTCGCTTCCTTCCCATCCTAGCCCTTTCCTGTCCCATCGACGCCGTAAGACCTATCTGTGTCGGTGCGACGTAAAGCAAAAGAACTTCATGAGGTGGTGCGGATTGAGCACCATGTCCCTGTTCCGTGCCGCTGTATTCAAAACTAGGGTCGCATTGTTCACCAAACTTCTTTAGAAGACTCCACATGAAGATTAAGAAGAATAATCATAGTATAACGAGTTAATAGAGGAAATGTAGTATTTGATATATTTAAGCACATGCTCTGCCTCAGCAATAATAATTATGGGCTTTTTGGCTTATGCCGTGTCTAGAAAAGAAGGTAAAATTATTTTACGTTTCGCAGAGAACTTTGCTCCGCGTCTTCAGAAGAAAATCTCGACTGCTCACGAGGAAGTCTTCTACAGTAATGAGCGTTTGAATTTAAGAATGCTTTACCGTTGGAGCTGTTGTACGTTCATTCGTCACCAGGTAGTTCGCTGTATTCTGGCACAGCGCTCCAAGCGGGAGCTGACGACAACATTAAGCTCCAATCACGGCCGATTTGATGCGTCGCTCCCTCAGCGAAGGATCCAGTCGGCCGTGCTCCAATTAAGATGTTCTCTCACACCGTGTGTGTGTGAGAAGAGCGGGTGACCTTGGAAAAACCAATCGCAGTCCAAGTTACAGGATAGCCGGCGATGTGCCAGGCTCGAAAAGCAAACATGTTTGAGACCATCGATGTGCCGGGGGTAGCAGCGAGCAGCGTAGCGAGAAGCCGAGCTCCAGGGTAAACGTACAGATTGAGATCCATTGATTTGTTTCATCATCGCCTAACATCGAACAGCGAGGCTTGGCGATGTGCCAGCAGCGAAGCTGCAGCGTAAACGTACCGTAACGCAAATCTTCTGATTACGGCGGGCAGTGTCCGAACGAAACTGCTCGTAAGTTGGCATTCAGGAGTTTTCCAAAAGGGTGACACGACTATCGGTAGATTTTTTTGCATGTCTATACAATCCAATTTGAAGCCAACTTCGGACTCTCTTGCTATTTGTAGCAAATCAAGGGCATAAATTTAGAGCATTATCACTGAACGCAAAACATACTGCAGGAATAAACTTTTGATTACTAACAGTACCGTTTTTTTTTTCGGTATTACATTGTCAACATCGTCCTAATATGGATAGTACTTTCTAACAGGATTACCTTCAAGATCACCATATTTACCAAGTTTTATCTTAACTGGCTTATGAATATCTGAGAGAGACATAATTTTGCTGCGATATTTTCCTTTTACAAAGGTCATTGCTTTCAAGAAGTACTGAAGAGCAGACCAACTGTTTGGTGAACGATCACCTGTTCTATCCATCACATTAGAAACTGCGGGTATCTGTGACTGTAAAAGTAATGAACTAAATATACAATAGTTTAGAGTAATTGTGACAGTTGTGACGGTGAAAAGAAATAAGGATTCAGTAGTTTCCACAGTACATCTTATAGCAAGAATACCTACCAAATCTTAATACGCACAGGAATACCGAGTGAGTTGACTGTGCAGTTAGGGTCGCGCAACTGTGAGCTTGCATTCGGGAGATAGTGGGTTCGAACCCTGTCGACAGCCATGAAGATGGTTTTCCGTGGTTTCTCATTTTACACCATGCAAATGCTGAGGCTATACCTTAATTAAGCCCAAGACCACTTTCTTCCCACTCCTAGCCCTTTGCTATCCCATCGTCGGCAAATCGTAAAAGTCATTTGATTATTTGCAAGTCATTATTGGTAAATTTAGAAATACAAAGTATAAAGCAGGAAGAAAGCAGAAGAAAATCAAGTTTATCTGCAGATAAATAAAAGCTTAAGAACTTAAAACGAACAGAAATGATAATAAATTTTATTCTGTGTCTGTTGAAATACGAAAAATGAGACCTAACTTCATTTTGAATGGGTGTACGTCGTAGACCTTATCCTTTGTCATTTCAGAGTAACTAACTGATCTGTTATCGTCATTAAAACGTCTGTTATAATTACATATATTTTTAGACTTTTTGTATGAGTTTAAAGAGGTTTTCATTCTGGAAATAATGGATTCAAACGCTATTGTCGCTATTGTCGCCACCCCTGAAGACGGGTTTACGTGGATTTTCACACCAGTTACCTTAGTTACCATATTAAAACGAGAATTTTTTGTCCCATCGTTGTCATAAACCTGTATGTGTGAGTGGGAAGATAACTATAAGGGAAACAGTTTAAGGAAAATATTTATATTGAATTCCTGATAGCATTTTCCTGCCATATTACGAAATACTTCCTTTCTCGTCAATACGTTGTTAATGTGCTAACGAATATTACATCATCATCATCATCATCATCATCATCATCATCAGCTGTTTACCCTCCAGGTTCGGTTTTTCCCTCGGACTCAGCGAGGGATCCCACCTCTACTGCCTCAAGGGCAGTGTCCTGGAGATCCCGACTCTTGGTCGGGGGATACAACTGGGGAGAATGGCCAGTACCTCACCCAGGCGGCCTCACCTGCTATGCTGAACAGGGGCCTTGTGGAGGGATGGGAAGATTGAAAGGGATAGGCAAGGAAGAGGGAAGGAAGCGGCCGTGGCCTTAAGTTAGGTACCATCCCGGCATTCGCCTGGAGGAGAAGTGGGAAACCACGGAAAACCACTTCCAGGATGGCTGAGGTGGGAATCGAACCCACCTCTACTCAGTTGACCTCACGAGGCTGAGTGGACCCCGTTCCAGCCCTCGTACCACTTTTCAAATTTCGTGGCAGAGCCGGGAATCGAACCCGGGCCTCCGGGGGTGGCAGCTAATCACGCTAACCACTACACCACAGAGGCGGACAACGAATATTACACTGATCAAAACTATGCATGCATTGATCCATCAAGTAGGTAGGTAAGGGTTCTTCTGCCCGAAGGCAGGTCCGAACCTCCGCAGAGATGTTCCTGAGCCGGAGTTTACGTGCGGTAGGGTGGCCAGTTCCTTTCCGCTCCTCCATTCCCTTACCCCCCACCAACAGCGCGTGGCAACCCATCCAACTCCTGACCATGCCCAGTGTTGCTTAACTTCGGAGATCTCACGGGATCCGGTGTTTCAACACGGCTATGGCTGTTGGTGATTCATCAAGTACTACTTTTTAATTAAATTATTATTTAATTAAACCTGTTTCCTACCTACGTACTTCTCTTGGTCATGAGAAGTATTACGGAAGAGAAGTACTTGAAGTCAATAATTCCTTGTTCATTTCATTGAAGGAGTTGGCCGGTTTGAAGTTCTTGCATTGCTAGCAATGGTTACAAATAAACTAGAGCACACACTGTTATTAATGACAGTATACAGTATTGTTTCTTCAATAGCGACTTATTTTTATTATATTTCAGTTCTGGTCAGCCTATGTTCCTTGTGGAGCCCAATACTTGGATGCGGTTCAGCTGACGCTTGAACAGATCGACCTCATCAAACGGCTCGCTGAACTCAACCCGGACCACCTCACGCTTGTTACATCCGTCAAGGGTAAGTGCTTTCAATACCAACATCCGAAATTCTATTTTATGTGTTCACTGGCGAAGAATGGAATAGGAACATTGTTAAAAGTCAATGAATTATACAAATCATATTCGTAGGTACCATTATTAGAGGACATTGTTATAGTATATAGAGGAATCGAGTATTAAAGAAAGGGGACCATATTTCTTCCCCTTAGCAGATTTGGATTAGTAGAAATTTAGGAATATTACGGACAAGGCTAGAAATTGTTATATACATTACTAAATATATTCTTCACTTACGGGCAAGTTACAATGAAACTATTATAACGTAAGGTAGCCAACACTTGACATAAACTCTACAAAACTAAATTACCAACAATGTGTTCGTAATTTCGTCCCCCAACAAATTTATGAAAATTACAATGAATTTTGATATATATTTTCCCTTCTGACCTCACCTTACTAAGCACTTTCCCTATAATGAATTACTTGAAGGCCATTTATGAAAAATATTTTCTTGGTATTCTTTTTAACGTAGATATTCAGTGTTGCTCATGTGATGTTGAATGCTCTACTTCACCATTTGTAACCGTTATCTTGTCCCTCGCTGCCTTAATAGCCTTTTTCATAGCCTCCTTATCCCACTGTTTGCGTTTTCCCATCTGAAAATAACAAACTTCATAAATAACAAATAAAGTGAAGGGAGACGATTTATTATAATGGCCGCTACAGTAATTCATGCAAATCACATCAATGTTGCGACTACACGCCAGGAACTACACCACACGACTGAAGTGCAGTCCAGTATTTCATACACATATCAGTGCTCACTCTAGGAATAACAGGCTCTTGATTTGAATTCTGCACTAACTCATCTCGGCATGAAAAATGAATCCTCCTTGTACATGGAAACTAAACGTGAAACGTGGTGCTCACAACCAACTCTCACAACAAGACAACGGGATGAGGTTACGCGTGTACGCGCGGCTAAACATTAGGTACCAACCGTGCAAACTGCAAATCACTGGGGGACGAAATTAGGTGCAGGGACGGAATTTGGCCCCCCTATGTTATCTGTCGAGTCTAAGGTAAATCAGACGTTGCACATATTCAGAAGGAGTAACATGTCATTTCAAAATACATTATTGGTAAACGAATACAGCGCAAATTTTGTATAAAAAAGAGCATGAGCCGTGCAGAATAGTGGATATCTAGGAGGCCGTATCGTCATTCGGGAGAACTGTACGTTGCACGAGAATATTCAGCAAAACATCGACGTTATCACTCTTTTTCAAATGGAATTGAATTTGCCTGAAAGCCCGGTTCTTGAGAGCAGCGTCATTAAAACCTTGTCATCGTACGAGTGACCATATCTGATCACTTAAAAAAAAAGAATTGATTATGCTGTGTGATTAACGTATTAGCTTCTTTTCCCACAATTGCGGTTTAGATCTCTGTGGAATACAGTAAGCCTTCGAAATTGGAAGAATTCACTCCATACCGTGTCGTTCATTTCAACACACAGAAGAACATCAGACAAAATAAATTTAGTTTATGAGGCTACCCAAATGGAGTTCTCGACCTCACTGTTACGAGCACGGACTCTGTTAATTAGACTGATGGGATCTACTGACAAAATTGACGTAAAAATAATGTATGTAGCTTATTTCCAAAGGATTTCAGTTTCACCTACAGTGGTTTGTATTAACTCCATTACAGGCGATTCCTAATTTTTGTAAACGGAGTTCGATAAACACAAGGTACTACAGAATATGGGGTCATGGCCTCCCAGCTGGTGAGTGACACTTGCCACCATCTGCAATCAAACTCTCTAACGCAAGAATTCTTATCGATTGTCACCAAGCCCTACATTATTTATTACGCTGTTACAGATTTTTCATTACTTTTGTAAATATTAACTTTACAATTGAAGCAGACCCGGCCAACAGCTGGAAACCGCAGATGATGGTGATGGTGGTGATGATGATGATGATGATGATGATGATGATGATGATGATGATGATGATGATGAACTTTACAATTGGAAGGATGCCCTGCGATTTTAATATCTAAGCGTATCTATTTCAAAAATTTATGTCCAGCTCCATGGCTAAATGGTTAGCGTGCTGGCCTTTGATCACAGTGTTTCCAGGTTCAATTCTCGGCAGGGTCGAGAATTTTAACCATCATTGTTTAAGTTCGCTGCCACGGGAGCTGGCTGTATGTGAATTCTTCATCATAATTTCATCCTCATCACGATGCGCAGGTCATCTACGGGCGTCAAATCAAAAGACCTGTACCTGGCGAGCCGAACATGTCCTCAGATACTACCGGCACTAAAAGCCATACGCTCTTTAATATAATTTTCTAAAATTTATAATGCTTAGTGAACGGATATGAAGGTGCAGCGTCTTTCCAAACATATAGATAATTTTATACACATAGCCCAATATATGTACTTGGGGGCATGAAACGAAGCGAAAGCGAAATTTGTTGCACATTTCTTAACTTTTGTGAGGTTACATTTTGCCACATTTTTCTTCTATTTCGTGCTTCAGCACCTTATCTCACACTTTTATCTGCGTATTTGAAAGATTAGACAAGATAATTTGTCTCTTCTTGAGCAGATGTATAAAATTGTATTTAATCAGAAAACAACAACAGTCAATAAACAAACAATAAAATCTAATTTATGTAAACCTGCAGTAATTCTTATCTCAGCAAGAATGACCAACCTGCAGCTGTGAAATCACATTAGGCTAATATTTAAACAATGATGCAACAACAATTTAAACTAAGTTCAGTTAGTACTGGCATGAATTTAATGGTTCCACCTACCGATTGTGAACCCTCTTGTTGGTCGTGTTAGTGTTTACCAGTCCGGACAAGAACTTATTCTACCGAGCTCGATAACTGCAGTCGCTTAAGTGCGGTCAGTATCCAGTAATCGGGAGATAGTGGGTTCGAGCCACTGTCGGCAGCCCTGAAGATGGTTTTCGGTGGTTTCCCATTTTCACACCAGGCAAATGCCGGGGCTGTACCTTAATTAATGCCACGGCTGCTTCCTTCCAATTCCTAGGCCTTTCCTATCTCATCGTCACCATGAGACATATCTGTGTCGGTGCGACGTAAAGCAAATAGCCAAAAAAAAAATTTTTTTTAATGGAAATAACATAACAATATTAAATGAAAAGACTAGGACGTGTGCCCATTCTTATTCTTTTCAACACAAAATCAGTCGAAGAATAAGAAGGAGTCTGTGAAAGTAGGAAAGATCACAATATGAAGATAAAGTTGGAATTCAGGAGGACAAATTGGGGCAGATATTCGTTTATAGGAAGAGAAGTTACGGATTGGAATAACTTACCAAGGGAGATGTTCAATAAATTTCCAATTTCTTTGCAATCATTTAAGAAAAGGCTAGGAAAACAACAGATAGGGAATCTGCCTCCTGGGCGACTGCCCTAAATGCAGATCAGTAGTGATTGATTGATTGATTGATTGATTGATTGATTGATTGATTGATTGATTGATTGATTGATTGATTGATTGATTGATTGATTGATTGATTGATTGATTGATTGATTGATTGATTGATTGATTGATTGATTGATTGATTGATTGATTGATTGATTGATTGATTGATTGATTGATTGATTGATTGATTGATTGATTGATTGATTGATTGATTGATTGATTGATTGATTGATTGATTGATTGATTGATTGATTGATTGATTGATTGATTGATTGATTGATTGATTGATTGATTGATTGATTGATTGATTGAAGTTTTATGCACTTTCAGAAGAATTCAAAACACAGTTTTCGATTGATGGTATCAGTCTTCGAAGTGAATATTGCAATCAAGTCAAAAACATTGAAATGTGCATCTGTCTGTCTGTTAGGTCATCAGCCCAGATGCTGGTTGGATCCTCAAACAGCACCACCAAAGCCTATGCAG
The DNA here is from genome assembly GCF_040414725.1 of Anabrus simplex. NCBI lineage: Eukaryota > Metazoa > Arthropoda > Insecta > Orthoptera > Tettigoniidae > Anabrus > Anabrus simplex. Next base: position 163,331,833 of record NC_090272.1, read on the forward strand.
TTATTGGGAAACCACAAAAACCAATGGCAGTACCAAAATGAGGCGTACTAGGCAAGACGATGAATGAGGTAGTTTGCCATTGCTTTCCTCACTGGGCCAGACAGTTCTATTGTAGCACAGCTAACCCTATGAGCAACACCTTTCATAACACTCAGACACACTGGTTGTGCTCTGAATGTCATTAATCAGCACCACTCATGCCCCAGCAGCTTCCATACTGTCACAGCCATGGATGAGACTGGGACTTCAGTGGAAGCTACACTTTGCTCTGGCCTGTGCCAAGAGGTGGATACAAAGTACTGTATCCATCAAATCAAGAAATGACAGTAGGCAGGAAATGTGCATAATCCAAAATAATAAGTTGATTAACTTCTAGAACCCAGTAATTGTGATAAATAAAGTTCACGTAACTGTTTTAAAACTTAATAAAGTGATTTCATCGACACCTTTTTATATGTACTTTCAGAACCTCGTTTCCCCCTTTTCTGACCGTACTTTCCACCATAAAATTCTTTACCTACTTATTACTTTCGAAATACGGTATATATTCTCAATTCTGCGATACCGGTGTCTGTAGAGGCTATCATGCAATATACCTTGCGATCGCCGGCCATACGTACTGCACCAATGAGGTTTATCCCTGTTACGTTATTGATACTGTTGGACCTGCGAGTGAGAAGTCGCCAAGTATCTCCCTTACCAGGAATAACTCCAAGGCTGTTAAGTTATACCAAGCTTCCCCCACCCCCCACCCCCGCCACCTCTCGCGTCACGTAGTGTATCTAAATAATTGTAAAACTAATTTTTCATACATCCATTATTTATGATTCTGATATTAAGTTTTTAAACAGTGGAGTCGTTAGGGTGGAAAGTTGTCCAAGGTATGCGTAAAATTTTCGGCTTACGCTGCCTAAACCGTTGAAGATGTCCAAAAACGATATGCACAAGAATTGAAAGCATAAACAGTTCTACAAAATGTCCATGGGATCACATATCTACAGTTCCTTTAAACATTCTATCACAATTAGAAATCCCGCGGTTGGTACGGGAAAGAGCACTCGTGAGGCTCGGCGTAACTACTACCTAAACAATTATAATTTGAGAATCGCTGGATGGAATATTTCACTCTTGCTTAGGAAGTCACCCTACCAAGATTTTCATGTATTATGCATTGAAATGTGATGGCAGAAAGTCGAAGGAACTCGAAGAAAATTACTGCGTTCGAAACATTTCTTGGCTTACTCTGCCTAAACTATTAATAGTACTCACAAACTACGGTATAAGCGATAGACTGTAGAACATAAAAATTCCTGGGATCCCACACTAATCTTTACCAATTTGACTGCAATTGCAGATTTTATGTTCGATAGCAGTAAAAATTCTGCGCTAGGTAGGCCTAAAAATACGAGCATTATATAACTCTACAACCTTTGGAGAAATTTCTATGCGGTTTTCGCTGATGTCTAGGGCATCTCCCAGGAGAAGTTTTCATTTATTATAAATTGAGCTGTGACGAAAGAAAACATAACAGAAGAGGTGTCTGCGAAACAACGGGAAGGAAATAATATTACGAGAACACTTTTATCGGTTTAAGCTGCAGATCCATTGTCTTCGGTCATACACGTACGACTCGACATATCCCTACGCAGTTGAGGTGTTACCTCTAGTAAATTTTAAGGCCAAGGTCAGGGTCCACCACGGTCGCACCACTAGTTGTTGAACACGAGAGTGCTGTGGAACTTGTACTGTGCTCTAAACCATCGCTGAGTACGTGTTGCGTTAAATATATCTTCAAATTATGAGACCACGGCCGCTTCCTCTCCCATTCTTAGGCCTTTCCTATCCCATCGTCATAAGACCTATCTGTGTCGGTGCGACGTAAACAAAAATTGTAAAAAAAAAAAAGTTTCCGCGTCTTCACCCATGTGAACTAAATTACTGCAGTTCAAAACTCTCAGTTTGAAAACAATTATAGGGACTAGGATTGAAGCGGAGACTAGGATTGAAGCTAATATTAATAAACTGCGAATATAACCGTTCCAACTTCTATATGCCCGGAAATATAATACACCATTTAATGATAAATAATCAAAGACAAATACGACTGCGTATATTTTGCATTAGTCAAAAGTATAAGTATTATCTCCCACCAGATTTCATCTCACACCTGACAGTCAAGGTTTACCCAAGATTTATTCAAATTAATTTCACTGTAACAGTTAAGAATCGTACATTTTTCTGTTCCACTTAGTGAGAGTGCAACCTACGGTAATTCATCTCTTCCTCTGCTGTTTACTTATTGGTCACAGGATGTACAGTAGTTATATCATTACTGTTTCAACTTGCACAGCGGACCCATCATTGGGCACTCTTCTAAATGTTAACTTGGAAATTGAAAATAGATTAAATACGACGGAAATAAGTGATAATATTGTGCATACTTTTTTATAATATCAAATATAAGTTGTATTGAATTCATTTTTATACATATGAACTAACACTTCGTGTATTAAATTAAATTTTGTTGTAATGTGGTAAGGTTCATACATGCAGAATATAAAATACACAGTATCAGGATTTGTCCGTTGTTGATAGCATAAACTCGCACACATTGGAGACCCAGATAAAACTACCCCTTCTGCTTTGTTCTTGTTTTAAATACACTATTAATTGGAATTTCCTAATTAGTAAGGAGATCGATAGCTGTATTCTCCTCATTACCCACAATCATCTCTCGTTCCCATAATACACACTCTCTTTCTCCCTCTGATACACATTCACTGCTCCTGTCTCTATCTCTCTCTCACTCTCTCAGAGAGATTTTCTATCACTCTTTATTTCCCACTAGAGGCAGCATTTAAAATCCCATTTGCATATTTTGCTCACGTCACACCGCTCACTGCGGATGGAGAGATAATTCCCTCAGACCATTCTAGTTAGTTTTGTTTTGTTTTCAATGTGATTCCCTTTAATTTTCCTCGTCCTAACCACTCTGATAGCTGCATGGAATTGTAATTCCACCTGCTCAGCAGAAAATAGAATGAGAGACTTCATTACAGGAGATATATCTAGTTCTTAGAAATGAATTTTAAAATAATCATTGTCTGTGACTGAAGCAGACTCATTAGCTGAATGGTCAGCGTTTAGGCCTTCGGTTCAGAAGATCCCAAGTTCGATTCCCGGTCAGGTCAGGGAGTTTAATCGTGTCTGATTAATTCTTCAGGCCCGGGGAGTGGGTGTTTGTGTTTGTCCCAACACTTTCCTCTTCATATTCAAACAACACACCACAGAAACACGCAATAGTAATTCCATCCCTCCGTATAGGGTTGGCATCAGGAAGGATTTCTGGCCGTAAAACATGGCCAAATGTACATGTGCGACACAGTTCGCACCCGTGAAACGCGGAGGAAGAAGAAGAAGGTTGTTTGTGACTGAAGAGCTGAGAAAATGATCAGAGGTTAGCGATATCAATCCCAGCATTGTCCAAGTGCCCGAGTACACAATTCTCTTGCCAGTAATTTGACTTGCACGTAAAAGACTACTGTGGAATAAAATTCTGATATCTTGCCATCCTCTAAAACCGTAAAAGTCAAACGTAAAACCTTGATTATTCTTATTCCTATTATTATTATTATTATTATTATTATTATTATTATTATTATTACTACTACTATTATTATTCGGCTCCTTGGGTAAATGTCCAGCGTACTGGCCTTCGGTTTAGAGGGGCCCTTTAATTCCAAGCCGGGCCGGTCTTAGTACTTTTCTCTTCATATACATATAGCACACTACACTAAAATAGAAGTACGGTAGATAAATATAGGAAATCATGAAAAAATTGAGAAAAATTGGTTTTAGAAAAGATGGTCGTTAGTAAAAGTAAATATTAGAAATCAGGATTTAGCAAAATTATCGGGATTGGTGGGGACAAAAAATACTTTTATCGGCTCTCAAACCTAATACCCAAAGGAAAAATAACATAATGATATAATTTAACCAAGGAAGATAAAACAGCGTAATGAGATTGGCTTTACCGAGAGGGGAGCATTTTCAGACTGACTTCCGACCCTATGATGGACGCCCTAGTTTCACAAGTGGTGAGCCCATGAGAGCTCCAAATTCAGGATGGAGTCTTTGAAATAAACTGATGAAACCATTTCTAATTTTTGGAGAATTTCTCCGCCATAGATAGTGAACGGCACGATGCACATACACAAAGAGTTCACTTGCCTGATTTATTGGTACAACTGACGATATATCACAAGGAATGGGGTTCAGGGCACTAATGGAGACTAGCTGCATCATTAATTTGAAACTGCGGCCAGCTGTAAGCTGGCGAGAATCTTGAATCTTCGTGTAGTAGTCAGCTTCGCAGGTTGAGTTCATCCCTTCATAAGCTAGCCATGTGAATTAACGTCATCTGAATAATGCAATGAACGTTTTAGGAATGCGATATGCATTAAAAAATAAGCCATTTTCATGAAATCATCATGCATATAATATAATTGTAACAATGAAGCGATACAAACATGGGAATAAAATGTAGCATCTTAGTACACAATTTTACTCACTCCCATTTAGAAGAATTTTCTCCTATTCCAAGTATCAACTAGTGAGGGATTAACCTCAGTTATTACTCTTTTATTAGTATTGAATTATTATTTATGTGACGTATTCACTCTGCTAGTTCTTCAGTACAATGATAAATGTGAGGTGTCCAGAATTCACCACGCACTTGAACGCTTATTCTGATCATTATAATGTTGATATAAAGCACTTTCCGTGGTTTACCATTCCGATTTATCAGTAACTCGGCCTACTATAGTGATTGGGCGTCAGTCCAGAGCAGAAGGCTCTGAGACAACTTTTATAATTATGTACAAGGAGAGATTCTACGTTTTCTCGTGATGGGACACTCACCATAAAGTACTTTTCAGTGGGAAAAAGAATAATTAACCTGATCTGAATTAAATTTAAGAAGAGCGTTAAGGATGAAATGACGGTATTTTACCAAGAACTGAAATCAGTTGCGAATTAAATATTCAAATTTAAACATTTCTACCGCCCACACACCCGCACTCCGGCGCACACACTCACTCATGCCTTACACACACTCTGCTACCGTAGACACGCACACGCACATACGCACACACATACATACGCACACACGCACGCATACACACACCAACAGGTCCGTGAATACTTACCAACTTACCTCACGAGACGAGGCCGTGGACGGGCTGGAACAGACTAAAACAGTCTGGAGCTGGACTCGAACCAAATTAAACTAAAGGGAGGAGCGGGAGACCGAAAGAACCCAGAACCCTTCCCGATAAATGAAAGAACGGGGTGAAAATACATGGGGGTTTATTAATGAAAATAAAGTGAAAGAGATCAAACAAACAAAATAATAAAATCAAGCTTGAAATATTACTCACGGAGATATGCGTAGAAACTTATCATATAGGTTATTCATCCAATCATATCAAGAGGCAGATTGAAAACATATCAAACATGGCCACACCAGCTTCTTTCAATCACAAACTTGTAACATACTATTTACTTCCTCCACATAATTTCATACACGCGACGTATGACACATTCGTCCTCGCAATGAATTAATATCAGTGGACATACATCGGAAGAACTTACACGCACATCAAAATAAAAACATACACGTTACATCTCACACATCTCCATGTATATGGACCAGCATCCCCGAGAAGAGATCCATCCCATCACGCAACAATCCCCCATTTGAAAAAAGCACAGCATCCCAGAAAGAAATCAAAGAATAAATATGGCTGCCATAGTTACGAGGCGAGTAAACAATGCTAACAATGAAAGAAGACTCATTCAAATGAAAGCAACAAACGTAAATATATAATTAGGCCAGCAAATAGCCTGAGGAATGAAAATAAGAAAATGTAAATAATACTTAAAAAAATAACACTGTAAGAAAAGGAGAATGCTGTTAATCAGGCAGGCATACAGCACAACCACACGTACACACACACCATAGAGACCCAAAAGAAATGTATACGGGTAGAATAATCAGTTTTGTCCAGACACATAACGAACACAGAGAGGTCCGCATAGCAAGACAAGTGCTTTCATGGACTCATGAGCTCAATACAAGACGCGTAAAATAACAAAGGATTGCCGCATGAAGGCAAAGCACATCCTCACATAATTCACAGTAGCTTCATCGTAACCATCACGCTTGCAACGTATTCATATCGCCTCACCACGGACGAACATGAATACCAGTCATAGCGTCAAACACAACGTCACGCATCAAGAGCTCGGCCATGAGAGAATCGACGAATAAAAATAAATGGCAATAGGTCTCGAACTTCAGACCACATACACGCCAAACAAACACACCACTGACTAAAACCATCCTCCATCCTTACGGGTTTAAGTCACACAAAAAACAGAACACACAAGATCAGAGAAAACTATCAATAAGACAAAATGCAGCATTAACGGTTAAATGTACATAACTAATACGCCCACGCAACCATAGCAAGCCAAAAAAAAGGGTTACCTTAATAGTCGGGCGTTGCTGAGAGCATTAGGTAGTCACCAAATAGCGACCGAGATAAAGAGCCGGGCATTCAAGCAGATAAATATACTGAAGGAAAAGTAAACGGCACAGGTCAAAGATCTCGTATCTCAAAAAGTACATTGTTGTCTCGACCGCCATGTCGGCTACAACCGTCCTGCGAACTTAATTCAAAGAAGGCGGACACGAGACTGACTAAGAGGGCACTTCGGCTGATGGCCGGAAGCGCAATCTGTCAAGGAGAAAACGAGTCATACGTCACGTCCAGGGAATAAATCGACCGAAAGGTCGATAGCGGTCAAAGAATGTATTACATACAGAGAAGTGCGCAACCAAGGGAAACTTGGTGCGGCACACATTATAGTTTCAATAAATCACGCGGTGACTAGCAACATCTTTCTCAACGGCTAACCAATTGAAGATCTTCTCATCTGGTCTGCTCCCGTGGTTCCTGATTCGTCGCGGTACTTTTCCGTGTTGTCGCACATCTCGCCATCCTGGTTCCATTCCTGCCTACTGAGTGCGTCAATCACGAACTGAGAGACGTCTTGTCTAGCCATAACACCCCCTGTTACAATACGAATATTTGTCCTTACAAAAGAGAAACCACCATGGGCTCATTGTAGTGGAAAGAATCCAAGATTGGAATTCTTCCAATTTATTGAAATTCAATTGCCATATGCAGTCCGACTCGTTGGCTAAACGGTCAGCGTACTGGCCTTCGGTTCAGAGGGTCCCGGGTTCGATTCCCGGCCGAGTCGGGGATTTTAACCTTAATTGGTTAATTCCAATGGCAGGGGGGCTGGGTGTATGTGTTGTCTTCATAATCATTTCATCCTCATCACGACGCGCAGGTCGCCTACGGGAGTCCTGGGATATCCCGGCACTAAAAGCCATACGACATTTCATTTCAATTGCCATATGCAAACCAACTATAACTGAAGAAGACTTAACAAGTTTTTGGTCTATCCCAGACTGGAATAATGACTGTAAGCAGTCATAGTGTGTTACTCAACACGAGTAATGATATGGTGTAGCTTTAAAGCTAACCGTTTGTGAAAAGTTCTAGTCAAAATAATTGTGCTAGGAGTGAGAGAAATGTTAATTGTGAGACTCTGTGGGATTCGTATATATTGTCAAGACTAACTTCCAGTAACTATTTCGTCACGTGTAGCAATAATATTCGACTTCTGACTCCCTCTCCTTCTTGATTCAGTTCCACATCGAATCATCCCAGTAAGCAACTTCCTCGTAGGTAGAAAACTCACACCACCCAGGAGCTTCATGACGCTCATTTCGGTAGATGGGCGGTGACCTTTCCAAATCTCCAAGCTCAAATTCGGATGTGAATGAAAGACGTTGTTATCGCCTAATATAGATTTCTTGGAACTGACCCTTTGTTAACGCTGGGGTTCTTCAGCCTGTTGTCATTAGCGTTTGAAGAAATCTTTGCCAGCCCGATATATATTTCGTGTCGCAATATGTTACCTTTACTAAAACTCGCTCAACTCTTGCTAACAACTACCGTGGTACAAAATACAATGAAAATGTTATGAGAAAGCAGGACTATAAAATAACCCTAGAAATATATATTATTTATTTAGTCTGATCCAGAAGATCCTGGATTTGTCATAAGACACAGAATAATACACAATAACAATTTTGAGGGAAGATAAAGAAGATTAATATTTAAAAAATGACAGGTTACAATCAACCATGTTAAATGGCATGAACTCCATATAAATGGTGACGAAGAATCGAAGCGGAGCATTTAATGAGTGAGACGACTATCTCATCTTGTAGACATCTCACTAGTTGATATTTTTTGTCGCCATGTGACGAAAGATTTGGGAATTGTTCCCTTTGAGCCAAAGAAAAGTCCAGTCACCGTAATTTTTTTAAGGTTATACGGCTCTGTTGGCTGCTATTAATCTCTGTTTAATTTCATGAGAGGTATCATTTGAATAGGTGACCTTCGATCCTACAGTAGATATTTAAACTGCTCAGCTCTCTCAAACGTGTAATTTCCCACGGTTATTGAGGGTGGCATGTTCTCCTTCCGTGCTTTCCCAGCAGCCATATATTTAGTTTTGTGCTGGTTGATGTTTAATCCCATTTTCCTACTAGCCTGTTCAAGGGCGATGAATGTCTCTTCCATTGCCTTTCGAGTTCTTGCCACTATATCTATATCATCGGCATAAGCCAGTATCTGCACTGATCTATAGAAAACTGTTCCCGTATTCAGGAGGTTTGCATCTCTCATCACCTTCTCCAAGGCAACATTTAAAAAAGGAACATGCCAGCGCGTCTCCCTGCCGTACCCCATTTTGAATATTTAATGTCTCACACATCATTCCTCCCGTTCTTATACTACTTCGTGTCCCACTGATTGCCATTCTCACTAGCCTTACCAATTTTCCAGGAATTCCCAGTTCAGTCATAGCATGGTACAATTGCTCTCTGTCTATACTGTCATACGCTCCTTTGTAATCAATGAAGAAGTGATGCGTGCCAATCCCAAATTCGATTCTTTTCTCTAAAATTTGCCTTAAGGTTAAAATCTGATCTATAGAGGACTTTCCTGGGATAAATCCACACTGATAAATCCCAGTCTCTCTCTGAACAATTGCGAGAAGACGGTTAAATAGAATGTTGGAGAATACCTTATATCCCAAGTTAAGTAGCGTAATTCCTCCTAACTATCACACTCAAGCTGATCGCCTTTCTTATATATTGCTGAGGCATTTTCTCCTGATCCCATACTGAAGTAGCTCCTTTTAGGAAAGTCCGTTCCAATTCATTGTCACATTGTTTGAGCAGTTCCGATGGAATATAATCTGTTCCTGTTGCCTTGTTATTCTTCAATTTCTTCATGGCAGTTATAACCTCTTCTAAAGTTGGTGGACCTATATTTTCGTCAGGGTCATTTTCTCCTTGCATCTCAATTGAGTGTCTTGTTATCATTCTGAAATTCAGGAGTCTATCAAAATGTCGCCACCATCTTTCACATATCTCTTTCCCTTCGCTAACAATTTTTCCTGTTTCATCCTTTATCAGGCTAGTTTTGCCACAGAAGGGTTTCCGTGCAGCATTTACCTCTCTGTAAAATTTTCTCGCCTCATTTTGATTTGTTAGAAGCTCCATTTCTTCGATATTTGCCCCCAGTAATTAGCCTGGAACTCATTTTTGGTGTAGACTGTGTGAACCTCATTACCACATGCACCTCTGGAAGTGGAAAATTCGTTTCTTAAATTTGTCGACTTCCTGGCGGGGGATCGAACCCAGGTCCTTGCGGGTGAACCGAGCATGCCTTTTTACCGCTTCGGCCAGGCAGGCCTTCATTATTAAAGACAAGTACTAAATAAATACAAAATATACGAAAGTAAATATTTCTACTATCGAATTATATATTCGTATTATCTCCCTATGAATGAACTATGGTTCAATGAAATCTATCGACAGAAGCTTTAGCGGTTTTCAGACCTTAAACCTACGTACAGATTGCATTCGAACCGCATCACGCAATCCCCGTCCTCCTGATGAGTTTCATTAGTAGATATATTGTTTGCTCCCATTTGACATATTACGAGCGCATTGCAGTCTACATGCCACCAGCTGACCGCGAGGGAAAATATGCCGTTATGGTGCTAACTGTCCATGAAATATTGATTTGGTTACTTCTGACTACACAGCCTAATAGTAGTGGGGAGAGCATGCATGAACTTCGTCCGATTGTTATGAGCATTACATGAGTGGTGATGGGTAAATTCTAACTTTATGGCCCTAGCTTATGACCTAGTTAAATCATTGGTTTACGATAACAAGACACCCCAAAGCGTAGATATATTAGCATTGTGATGACCAAATTAATCTGGAGTTATTTCAGAATTAGTATTTGAATTATGTACGCCAAAGAGTTGTCATTGATTTTTCAGGATTAATATAATATGAATATTTTGAACACTAGAAGGACGGCTGGGGTGAAAATGACTTTCAACACGTTTTGTTTCGCTGTAGGCAGAAGGTTTTTATGCTGATATTATTTATACTCCATCACTTTGTTCAGATTTTTTTTTTCTTTTGCTACTTGCTTTACGTCGCACCGAAACAGATAGGTCTTATGGCGACGATGGGACAGGAAAGGGCTAGGAGTGGGAAGAAAGCTGCCGTAGCCATAATTAAGGTACAGCCCCAGCATTTGCCTGGTGTGAAAATGGGGAACCACGGAAAACCATTTTCAGGGCTGCCGACAGTGGGGTTCGAACCTACTATCTCCCGAATACTGGATACTGGCCGCACTTAAGCGACTGCAGCTATCGAGCTCGGTACACTTTGTTCAGTTCCCTCCCTAACACATTATGCTAATTTCTAATTTCTTTCCCGGTTTTGATTGGAAAGGAATGTAAGATATACCTATAAGGACGACAAATAGTCATTTTGGTCCAGTATTATCACTAGGGACCGGACATTTATGCACTAAAATCATTAAAATAAGCATTCAGTTATGCACTACAATGAAGAAAATATGCATTAAAAATTGAAAAATTATTCAGTTAAAATAAGCCAATTTTATTCACTGGAGGCTTCGGTTGTACATGTGTATGAAGTAGTTGTAGTGTGTTGTTCATCTTTCCCTCCTTTGCCATTATAACTGCAATGGTTTTTGTATGTTGTTTAAGTTGAAATTTCTTTTCAAATTTTACTTCCTTCGAGCATACTTGACAGTAGACTACAACGCCATCAGGTGAATAATCACTATTACCTGACACCGATCGATTTAATATTAAATATATTTCCCAGGCCCTACTGATCGAATTGAGATAAGACCAACATCAGGACGATTCTGGATTTTTCTACTTTAATATTCTTAAGTTTCATAAAAAAAGTTAATCAGGGGATGTAAATTCAATTCAAACCGAATGACAGACAATCATACATTTTAAAAGCGATCGGTATCATCTCCAGATCGCCTAAGCTATGAACTCTCCCCCACAATTAAGACAAAACTGAATATACTCAGATACTCTATATTTGTATTATATTAGTACGATAATCTACATGATAACCATCAGGAACGCTGCATTATATGCATCTGAAACGCTGACATTGGGCAAGAGAGCTTGCATACAATTGGAGAAGGAGGAAAGAAGAATCTTGAGACATGTATGGGGCACCAAAAAGCAAGGTGAAATCTGGGTACACAGATCAAGGCAGGAACTATATGCGAGTATAGAACCAATCTCGAGTGTGATAAGAAAGAGAAGGTTAGGATTTGTTGGACATCTCATGAGGATGGATGACAGTAGGCTGACGAAGAAGATATGGAATGCAACCTGCTTAACTGGAAATAAGTGGATGCAGGAAGTCAGAGAAGATTGGGAGACTATTGGCATAAAGGAAAAATATCCACTGATGACAGTACAGGATAGGTCCAAATACAAAAAGCTCGTGGAAGGTCACAGATGGACAGACACCAGGATCCAGATTCAGATCACGGAAGCCGAGAGAAAGAGGAAGAGTGAGAGAATGAAGAGGTATTGGGAAGAAAGAAGACGTACCGAACAAGTCACTCGTGATCCTCAGGGGTCGTAACGAACCTAATAAATAAATTAGTACGATAAGGATATAACAAATATTTATAAATTCCCTTTTTCTCTTTTATGAAATATGTGAATAATATTATACGTAAAACCCAGAGAAATTCCAGAAGTATGGAAAAGTAAACAATAATATTTGACCTAAGGATATTTCGTATTTTTAAGACCCCAAACAAACAATGAACCCACAATATTTGGTCATGTGTCGTTTGGCTGTGACAACGGATACGTCGAACTAGACCGCCCTATGCCCTTTGAAGCTGGATATGTGGTGCAGTCCCCCAATTTTTTCCTTTGCACTTCACTACGAAGGTCATGTTTTAACTCCTGGGGTACTCTGAATATTTTTTAATCATCATCATCTGTTTACCCTCCAGGTTCGGTTTTCCCTCGGACTTAGCGAGGGATCCCACCTCTACCGCCTCAAGGGCAGTGTCCATGGTCGGGGATACAACTGGGGAGTATGACCAGTACCTCGCCCACGCGGCCTCACCTGCTATGCTGAACAGGGGCCTTGTGGAGGGATGGGAAGATTGGAAGGGATAGAAAAGGAAGAGGGAAGGAAGCGGCCGTGGCCTTAAGTTACGTACCATCCCGGCATTCGCCTGGAGGAGACGTGGGAAACCACGGAAAACCACTTCCAGGATGGCTGAGGTGTGAATCGAACCCACCTCTACTCAGTTGACCTCCCGAGGCTGAGTGGACCCCGTTCCAGCCCTCGTACCACTTTTCAAATTTCGTGGCAGAGCCTGGAATCGAACCCGGGCCTCCGGGGGTGGCAGCTAATCACGCTAACCACTACACCACAGAGGCGGACATATTTTTAATACCTTACGTATCTATTTAACTTCAATATAACATAGAATCACACACAAGTAAATATGCCAGAGTAATTAACAATTACTAGGGTGAATTTCTCTCTCGAAAACAATGTGGCCTGAGACAGGACAGGTGTACTACCCTCGTTTATGAGTTCGTCTGGTGTATGTTTGCAACAACAAGTAATAACATCTTCAAGAATATAATTTCGGCAGCCAGCAATCAACAGAAAGCATTTCTAAAATGATACTGAACAGGTCAGCTCAGTGCGTTGTGGCATGGCCAGTTATGTTTGCTCTCTCTGTACGCGGGAGACGTATAGGTTCGAATCTCCCATTGGCCATCATTTTTTTTGTTTGCTATTTGTTTCACATCGCACCGACACAGATAGGTCTTATGGCGACGATGGGACAGTAAAGGCCTAGGAATGGGAAGGAAGCGGCCTACTTTTCCAATCGCAGTACCGCCAGTTTAAGTATTTGGAAATATGACTTCAGATAGCATGTTATTATACCAGATTGTATTTTGCTCAAACAAATTGCCGATTTGCAGGGTACAGGTCAAAATAAGGAACATTTTTGGAAAGACGTATATTAGAAAAAAGAATAAGATAGGGAACGTATCTTGAATATGTATATAAATACCATAATATACAGTACACTTCCACACACAATACCATACACTACCGGGAGAGCTGGCCGTGTGGTTAGGGGCGCGCAACTGTGAGCATTCATTCGGGAGATAGTGGTTCGAAGGCAGTCCTGAATATGGTAGCTTCGCATTTTGACACCGAGCAAATGCTGGAACTGTACCTTATTTCAGGCCACGGCCGCAACGTTCCCACTCATTGCCCTTTCTTATCCCAATGTCGCCAAAAGACCTGTCTGTGTCGGTGCGACGTAGAGCAATTGTAAAAAGAAATACCGTACATAACAAAATCATAAATGATATGTAGGCCTATAAATAAAAATAATAAGGTCTACAATAAAGATTTCCTGAAAGAACAGTGAGTATGATGTAAATAATTATCGTAGAATTGTTAAACTAAGGAAATCATATGCGAGAATAGAGAGATATTTATACATTAGTACAATTGATGATACAAATTAATTACTTACTTAATTAATTAATCTCAATTATCATTTTGTAATAGAATGAAATAACCATTTCTCAAATAATTGTATGGCTACGTGGACTACAAGTGTGATAAAATAATATCTTATCCATTTCTTCCGTTGCTAGTTATCTTTAGGAAAACTGTAAATTATAAAGGGGCTTCTTAACCCATACGGTACGCGCAAGAGGAAAAATATATGGCACTGAATAATCGCGAAACCATATTCCTTACCTGTAAGTAAGTAAACTCGTGTCCTCATACCGAAGTGGTGCAGCTCTTTTCAGGCACACCCCGAATGGAGGTGAGCTGTATGTACCATTTCAACCACGTATCAGTCCTTCAGCCATTCTTAAATTTCTGTTAGTACCGGGAATCGAACCCGAGCACCCGAGGATGGCTAATAACACTAACCGTTACGCTACTTGTTTACCTGTGGAAAATAATCACTGTTACTGTCTTTTAAGGTCTGTTTATACATCCATACGCTACACAAGTCGGAATTTCAAAATCATAAATCATAACGCAAACTTCTTCTTTACGCACAACACAACGCACTACAATCCACCATAAAAACATGCAACATTGTTTAGATTCTTGCACGTAGAGTTGGCGTCAGGGAGAGAATCCGACTTTAAACAGGGCCAAATCGATATGGGCGGCACACTTTGCACCCGTTACCCCACAAGAGTGTGGGAGAACCTGTAAGTACAGAATGAAACAGAATGGAAGAATCGACACTATCCAGTAAAATCCACAGAACCAGATCACATAAGAAAATCACGTCGATTCGGCACAGGAGATGGAACAAGATCTTGAAGCATCCATCAACATCTTAATGTACCATTTGAATAATCCGATAAATAACTGCTAATAGTGAATACGAATCTTGATTTCAGCCTTTATTCTTCATTATTTTATTGGATAGTTATAAGTTTGGCTAAAATATAATTAGTTATAGCCATAAATGCATGTTAAAATTTCATGAATTATTATTTGTAGGCAAATTACACATTTATGGTAACCTTGGGCTTCCTATACGACGAGTGAATAACTTACGATAAATGCCGTCCCAGTTCGAAAGATCGTGACCAGAAAGTTGAAGAGTTCATTTGTAGTAGCTGCTGTGAGAGAAAGAGACATTGAAATATAGGTCATACGACTACAAGTCTGGAACTGTACAGAACAAGAAAAATTAGCAGTACCTTTACAGAGCCTCTGTATGAAAAATACATGCAGTTCCTATTCAGGAGGTACAAATCAGTGCAGCTGTATGTGATAAATCTCTATCAAGAAACTGTTAGGTTTTGATATGATAAATTTCAAAGAAACTTAGATGAACGATCAACTAACAAATCCTACAAATGCTTGGTACTAACCATTTTTCGTAAGAGAAACAATACGGTTAAAATTAATTACTGAAAATTAGCTGAGTGACTCTGAACAGTCAGCTGATGATGATTCCGAATGATAAGTTATTTATACATTATAGAAATATATCGATAGTTATAGCTGAACACTTCTTGTTCTTCTTCGCCTGCTTCTGCGCGAATGGGTCAGTTAGGACCACGTGGAATCAACATTTGTTGAGCTATCCTCCTTGCCCAATAGTTCTTCATTTTCATCGATTGTTGTAATTTCTGTTCCTCGAACCAAGTACGTCGTGTTGGTTTCTTCTCATCTTCCTCACTTCCCCTCGTGTGAACAATTTTCCTGATACACTTCTGTCCTGCAGTCTGGTGATCCCAATTCATTGAGAACTTTCTATAGTTGCTTATACCATTTTGATCTCGAACATTTGATTTGCAAAAATTTGTGTATTCGATAAGTAAGTCTGTTGTTATTCATTCTTTCAAAATGGCTTAAAAATTACTTCGTCGTAGTCTCATTGTATCAGTAAGTTTAAACATTTTTATTTATTTCCGAGTTGGAGTTAAGAGTAAAGTATTTCATTTTTAATTCTTGGACCTAAGATTTTTTCTCATTATTTTCCTTTCTTTAATCTCTAATTGTTCCTTTAAATGTTTATGATGCAAATTGAGCATTTCTGAAGGATAAAGGGTTACAGGTTTGGTTACTGTTAACTAATGACGAATTTTGCTGTTCTAGGACAAGCATTTCCTGTTATAAACATACTTTGTGTGTTGAAAAGCAATTTCCATTTTCTGAATTCTTGAAGATATTGATTTATTTTCATTGCCATTTCGGGTGATCCATTCGCCTAAGTACTTAAATTCCTTTTCTCTTGCAATTTTATTAATATTTGTACCTTTAGGTGGAGCAGTTCTGATATTTATCACGAATTTAGTTTTTTATATCAGATTTTAGTCCTATTAGCTAAACACTGTAAGTATTTAAATGAAAGTTTGATATCACGGACTGATATTCATACTCTACAAACCTAATTTGCAAATGATTTTTACACACTTTCTTACTAGTGTGTACTTTTTGCAGATATGTTATAATGTTATGTGTTATATTGAACTTGTGTGCTTGACAGATTGAAAAGATTTAAAGCCACATTTATTTTTCAAATAAGCACGGAACATAAATTAATCAAAACATTAGGGTGTTGAAATCTCTGTATCGTATATAATGTAAGCTAAAGTAGTGTGTGGTATAAAATATCCGTCATCTATACAGCGAAAAAGAAGTATGGGATTTCAAGAAAGCAATGCAATAATTAAATTTCAAAATGTTGTTAATTGTATCACAGAGACGCACAACCTGGAAAAGTAAACTCTTGCAAACTCAAATTATTATTTTCTTCCAGTGCCTAATGCAAATAAAAAGTAATAATGAAAACTTTACACCCTGCGGGTTTTAGAATTTCATATGTCTTATGGCTGAAGGTCATCTGCGTAAGGAAATTAGCGATACAGAATGTGTGGCGCGATGTTTCCTAGCAACCGTGCAGGCTATGGTGTGAAGTATTGGTGGATGGCCATGACTGTGAGACACAGACAAGGCTCTTTTATCGAAGAGGCCTCATCTCATCGTAACCTAGACAACTAATCTTATTTCATTTTCATAGACCATGAGTCAGTTTCTTCTTTTCTTTGCTTTAAGTCCTACACTAGTCGATTCCAAATGCCGTGAAAATGTCTCTCGAATACGATTAGGGGCGTTAGAGTACAGTTGATCGATGTGATTTTGCATGCTCTCATGTGAAGTATAGACGGATAGCCATGGCTAAGAGGAATGACGTCCCCCAACTTCCTCGCTTAACGCATTGCTGCAGGTAGACAGCCCGCAAAATATGCTTGTGATTGAAATGGGCACAGTGGTGTATGTACAGCAATACACACACTGTGCCTTCAGCACTACCCATTAACTCTCTTCCCCTCCTTTTCGGTACTGGGGTGGGGCAGTGTTTATTCTTTATGTCGGGATACCACTTCTGTGCATGCGTGTACAAGGCTCCTTTATCTAAGAGGCCTCATCTCATCATACTCTAGAAAAATTATTTCATTCTTAGGCTCTCAGTCAATTACATTGCACTGAATCCTAAATTTATCGATTCCTAACTCCTTGCAAATGTTGCTCAAAAACGATTCATTAAGTGCAGATAAATTACCCCCCCCCCCTGCGGGTGGAGGACGCAGCCGAAGAATACACCAACGATATCCTCTACCTGCGGTAAGAGGCGACTGAAAGGGGCGACCAAGGATATTTTTTAAATTCGAACCATGAGATTACCTGTGATTTGTACCATCACGCGAGGAACATCGGAGTCGACTTTTCTTGTGATTAGTACCACTATAAGCGGAATACTGTGGGGTTACAGTACCCGTATATAGTATCCGCCACTCTGACGGAGGCTCCCCTCTGTCTAGGTCCGGTTGGAACACCCCAAAGAGACAAAGAGGCTATGCTGACTGGGCATCTGGTTGCGGATATCATGGGTCTGCGTTTCGAGTAACACCACGGGTCAGGGCATTACCTGTGATTAGGACCACTATAAGAGCGATATCATGTGTCTGCGTTGCCTGTGATTATTTATCACTATGTGAGGAACAGCACGGGATAGTATGGATCCCTATGTGAGGAACATCATGCGCTTGAGTTGCCTACGAATGCTGCCATTATGTGAGAAAACACTATAGGTCTGCGTTACCTGTTCGTAGTATATAACCTGTGAGTAGTATTACAATGTGAGGAACACCGCGAGTCTACGTTACTTGTGATTAGTACTGCTACATGACAAAGACGATGGTTTAGTTTACTAGCCATAAGTACCAACATGAAGGGGCCGTTGACCTGGATGTTGGACCCGTTTAGACAACAAGCACCATCGATTCAGGGTTTTTGCTTTGGAAGCAGCCCCTTGGTCAGTATATACCATTGTTTTAAATTAGTTTCTGGGAAGGTGGGGCATTGCGGGTCGGATCTACCTGTAAATTGAAGGAACTACTTCAAAAGATCATAAAGGATCCTTTATGTCATGAGAGTCATGACAAAATTTATTATAATTCAAGAATTTTACTCAACATCAATGGTCATTCTTCGATGTTTTTATGTTTACACCTGTTAGTTTCTACGGACTTCTTCATCAATAATTTTGATGATGATGATGATGATGATTGTTGTTTTCAGAGCCTAACATCTAGGTCATCGGCACCTACTGATACGAAATGTAATGACAATTTAGAATACTAAAATGTATGCACTGACCAGAATCCAAAACTTGATGATGAAGAACAAAATGGGTAAATATGAATATAAAATAATCAGCGGATTCAACTCACAATATTAAAAGTTAAAGACAATTCCAAAATCAATCTACTGACTAGAATTCCAAAATACGACGATTGCCAGGTATCTGAGTTTATCACCGCGCGCTTTGAGAATAGTAAATATAAGAGGTATGCTCTTCGACTTCGTCACTGGCTGACGCTCAGCTAATTTAAAGAGGAATGGTGTGAATATAATTAACAGTAGTTGTTGGACAATCCCAACTTCTGGGCTCGTAATTGTAACTAAAGGACCTCCAAATTTTTTGAGAAATTTGAGCCATAGAAATGTAACATTTATTTCAAAAACTCCATGTTTGCTCAGGAATGTGTACATTATTATTTTTAAGGTATTCTTTAAAAGTATTTCGTTAATAAAATGTAGTTAGTTTGTAAAAGAGTTCAACCAATATGTACAAAGTATTTGAAAGTATAGGCGGGAACGTATCCTCACAGTGTATAACAACTGTGATGAATAAATCAAAAGTTCCTTATTGTTGTAATGATTTGATCTGTGATCGTAAACGCTTTAATTGGCATCCTATATGTAGTTGATAATACACCTTCTGAGTTACATACATTAATAATACTAACATTCTGTCACATCTTTCGCATTCTAATTTACTGTATCAGGATTATAGTGACCGGCAGATGATGTATCCGAGCGCTCTAACATTCTGATAATCTCCCAATCATTCGGCTTCTAGTTAGTCAGCTCTCTGTTACTGCACATACCTGCAACTCAGTGAACACCGCAGCAACAGCATTCTGTCAATGTTAAGTTAGGAATGGGTGGTCAGCCAGCCCCACAAGTTGCGCATTCCTTTCTAGAAATAACTAGACAAACATGTTCCCACTGATATGCATGGCCTGCGCCGCGTTTGGAAACTTGAAATAAACGTTGTAACTCCTCTTCTTTTCATCCCACATTCCAACTCCTTTTTTGCCTGACAAATTGTCATTATTTGTTCCGTGTGTAACATCTCTTTGCACTGATGAGTTCTCCAGTAACGTAACAAATTAAGTACGTTCTTTTCTGTGCACAAAGAGCATAAAGCATGGCTAAAGGTTTTAATTAAGACTTAAACATAATTTAAAACGCATCATTTAAAATAACAAAAGGATTGGAGTGACAACGGTACAAAACTCACAGTCGAGCAGTACAGACTCAGGAAAAAAGTTATAGACAAACTTTCACTATTACGTAAGAATGTGAAGATTACTTTTTAAACTCCAACGATAAATTCTAAATTGCAATAGTAAACTACAAAGTTACGATAAATTATCCAATAGATGAAGAAATATAAATACATAAAACTTAGTGTATCCTACATTTTGATCTCGGTATTCCATATGCTTGCACGTGTGTATTTACAGGTATGTAACACTAGCAATGATTTCCCGCGTTTGGTGAAAATAGGTGGTTCATATGGAAAACGATGTGCTGATTTGGAAAACGCCAACCATTTTTCCGTAACGATACAGATTTCATATGTTTCCATGTTCGAGATTTGATGTAAATTTAATGAAATTTAAATTCATTTCATCATGTTTCGAAAATTTTTACTAGGTATCAAACTACATGAAGAACGCTGATATTGGTATGTAGAATTCAGTGAAAATAAGCCGAAATTCTTTATCATGTACCGTTTGCAACAGACGTGGTCATGCTGGGTATTCCGTCCCGCGGGCGTCCAGCACTCTAAGTGGGCGGGGTGGTAGGTGATGATCGTATGCTATTCAAGCACAGTGACGTTGTGGCTACATCACAGGCCGTGAAGGTTGGACGAAGTTCTATCAGTCACTCTCCATCACTGCGGCGATATCAGAGTTTGAAATGGAGGCAGAATCTACGTCATTTTCAATTTACGTTGTAAAAAATATGTAATTTATGTTCATTGCTATTTTGACCGGATACAGAAAAGAGTTAGGCATACAACCTCAAATATGTTTATAATGTACGCAATTAATTACAAATTATCACTATTACTTTTTAATAGGTGCTTTAGAAGGAGTTCTAAAATAATACGGAGTTACGGTGGGTAAGCTGTGGCTTGTGGTTGTTTGGGTTTAAATTGTCTGATGATATTACGATCTCCGTATATACTCTACGTTTCCCTACCTTGCTTGGCGCTGCTTGCTTCTATTCCACGCTCGCCGCATGATGTACACTGCTCATCTACTGTCAACTCGACTGATTACGTCAGCTGTGCTACACTTTGCCGTGCTTGTGTACTGTGCACCACGTGACCTTCTTCTTTCTAGAACTTGCTAGTGTGTATAGCCTTTGCTTCGTTTCTGGAAACTTCCTTTCCTCTTTAAATTGCTCTCTCCGCCCATCCATCCTTGAGTCGTGCTTACGTGGCGGAGTGGTGGATTACACACGCTAACAACTGTGCTGTGTT
The DNA here is from genome assembly GCF_040414725.1 of Anabrus simplex. NCBI lineage: Eukaryota > Metazoa > Arthropoda > Insecta > Orthoptera > Tettigoniidae > Anabrus > Anabrus simplex. Next base: position 163,353,069 of record NC_090272.1, read on the forward strand.
ATTATGTCAACTTCAGCTGGACATTATCTGCTGCAACTCGGTGAGCAAGGCTTATAACGCATTTGTTTACATTTGCACTTTACCTTCATTCTGGCATTTGCCTGTTATAATTACTTTACTCAGTCGACTGGCAATGCTTCACTTTAAAAACTTTCACATAGACTTTTTCTACTTATGAACTGCGCTACGGACTATTTGCAAAAAGAAAGCTTCTTCAGTTCTCATTTATGATCTATTGCTACTGCTATACTATTCAATTACCCGGTGAAGAAGATCCCTTCTCATCCTAGTCCCCTTTCCCCTCCCATGCGTCCCTTTTCTTTTCAGGGTTCTGGTTTCGATGCATATTGTATATTTTTGTAAATATGGCACAACTTCTTTTTAGATTTTTCTTCCATTTCCAAATTTTTTGTTAACTTATGGTTGTTAAAATATATTTATATATTATTTTGCACTGTTATTCTGGTCATCTTCTTTTGGGCCTATTTCCTTCCTTACTGCGCGATTTTCCTCATCATAGCCTACTTCTTATTATATTTTATTAACCACGTTTGATTGCCTAACGTTATCTTATCAATTATGGTACATTTTATTTCATTGTGGTATATCAAAATATAACTTTAATCATGTCGTCGCCCCGACAGTATTGGTAGCGTTATTACAATGAACTAACCAACAATCCAATCATGCTTACCGGGAATAAAATTAGTGAGGTTATTTATTTGAAGGCATGCTGTACATCTGTCTGGTAGATATATTTACATTGTTGGGTAGTAAACATCTATGTCCTCACTCGTGGTGAAACTCCCCCTTGCCATTTAAAGGCTATCTGTTATCACCGGACGTTTGTTAAAATTTAAACACTATTTTCAGAAATTCAGTGAACAGGTAAAGCCACACAATGCTACAACACTGTACATCATCACTGTTGCATTATGTAATTATATTCATTTTTGCTTAATGAATAACAGGAATTTTTCATTTTTTGTAATGGAAATGCCATTCCCATCCAAGGAATTGCAAATCTTAGCTTGTACGATTAAACCCTGTACCTTTGCAGAGTGTAACACAAAAATTATAACCTGTCAGTTTTCTTTGAATGGATATAAGAAAATAAAACAGACTGTTTATATCGAGACCAATATAAATCAAACCGGAAAATTTTGTACAGGTCAGGTTATTTGTTGCGATTATGAAGTTTCATTTTAAATAATGTACCCCAATCAACACTTCGCTGAGTAGTGGAGAACTTCGTAATCACAGTCGAACGTCAATGCTCCCTCGCTCGCTTACCTCCACAGTGTGTCCACTCTGGCTTCACTGTGACGTAACCTACTAATTCTACTAAAACGTTTTCATTCCTCCCCTGAAGGGCGAGGCGGGCCTCTTAGACGGTTAACGCCGTCTCTCGGGCCCAGGAGATTTGTTACGATGAAGGAGATGCTCAGAGAAGGTGAGGGTTTTTGCGGTCGTGGCCTATACTAGGAACTGGCCTGGCATTCGTCCTAGTGCAAGAGAATGGTAAACCACACGTAAACTGCCCACATTTACGTCATGCAAGCCCGGCCGCGCACAGGGCTAGCCTCAACGGGCCCTCAGCTGAGCACACCTGGTTTACAAGATATCCTAACCTTCTTATGTTATGCAAATTTACGGAAATATGAAAATAATATTATCACATACAAAAGAATGCCAGTCATAACAGTCGGTGTAAAACATAATATTATGACTTCCTGTGTGTACGTATGTTCAGTCCTCAGCCCTAAGGCTGGTTGGACCCTCAACAGCTCCGCCATCAGCTGCCATAGATGGCCTAGGCATCGCTGAAGAGGCGTACTGGGGAAAGGAGGAGTGAGGTAGTTTCCCGTTGCTTTCCTCACCAAGCTAGAAGTTGCGATTACATATGTCTGCCAAGCCCACTGAAATGCATGCACCAACTGATCCTATGAGAAAAATGTTCACACCATTCATAACAGGGAATGGCTGCATACGGAATGGCATTACTATGGTGAAAGTCAACTCAAGAGCTGAGGAAAAGTATCTTTCCGTGGGTGAAATTTTTCCCTGTTCCACCTTCCAGTTTCGGTTCTCCCTCTCTATCACAACTGGCTTATTACTATCGTCGAGCAACTCTCTGACAACTACTCCATTTACATTAAGAAATATGGGTAAGTGGTTCCACGTATTCAGTACTACATAGTTGTGAAGTTATTCATATGTCACATATTTATTCTCAATATTGGGACCGCTTTCGGCAAGTATACCTGCCATCATCAGCCTAAAAAAAATTGTTACAAGGCATTTTGAAAACTACGCTAACATATTAAAAACATTAAGAATGTACAGCTTGAACCATTGATCTTTAAAATTGGGTGTACACCATAAAACTTGTAGGCTATATTTAATATACAAAGAATAGAATAATTCTTATGAGATACAATACAAGTCATAAATATTATACAATCTTTTGAATATAAAAATAGTAAATGACGTTGTCAAATTACTTGCAGATGTTATAAAAGGTTGATTACAGCATTGAGTTTTTGTAAAAAAAATATTCATAAAATATTTTGATTGGACATTAAGGGCATTCAATTGGCCTTATCGATTTATAAACATTTTTAAATGTATTTAACATGCAGTAAAATTGACTGATTTCATTTTAGAATATAAAAGCCATTATACTTGCGGAGACAGTCAGATTGCAGCAAACAATTTTTTTAAATAAAAACAGTTCCTTATAGAATATATGCTAATGAACTGTGTAGAATGTTCGAGTTATTGACTAATATATTGTGTGGATACAGTAAATTAAATTATATTAGTATATGTGTGAGATAATATAGATCATATATTTTGATTGTGTTGTCCATAAACATGCATAGATTTGAGAATTGTAGACTGATGGACGAGATTTCTTGAAAAAACAATATTTTCGAAACGATTTTCTACATCCACCAAACCTATTAGTTATATCAGCTTAACATTCGAAACCAGGGATTATATGCAAGATAGCTGCCCTACTTTATTCGTTTAGACTTAACTAGAGGGCTGCCTCAGGAGCTCACAACTTGTAACTTATGACCTTACAATGGTTTCAAACACGGAATGTAGAATACAGGACACTTATTCTCCTTCTCGTTCTTGACCTTTTTCTTCGATATATTTGGATCAACACGACGAAAACACTTAGTCCCCAAGCCAGAAAATGTAATCATTCGCAGTTACATGTATGACCTAGCCGAAAATTGAACCCAAGCCCTTGTTTATGTAGATGAAGAGAAATTTATTACGACGAAAACACTTAGTTCTCAAGCCAGAAAACTTAATCATTCTCATTTAAAATCATGACCCGCCGGGGATCAAAATCAAGGCCTTGTAAACCCAAGGTCAGTATGCTAATCATACAAAGAGCCTTGTATCTAATAAAATCGATGACCCAGCCAGGAATTACATCAGCCCGACAATTCAACTATAAGTGAACTACCGGCGGGGGGGATCATTAACAGCGTGTCTGTTATTACTCTCAGGAAATTTCAATTTAATCTCTACCGATAAAATGTTAGTCTCTTCTATCTTTAAAGTCGCGACGATGTGTGACCTCTATTAGTTATCGCTTGGTTTCTTACGAGCTTTCGTTTAATCTCTATTGATAAATTGTTATTCTCTTCTAACTTCAAACTGGTTACCGTATTTAACCATTATTAATCGAATTTTCGTTTCTTCTAGTTTTTAACCTTGCGACTCGACAGAAGGACATTTAACTGAAGAGTGTGAATTATCGAGTTAGCTGAAGTTGTTATATTTTTCACAGCGGCAACACCCCCATCGCTTGTTATCTGCAAGAACGCTTCTACTTTGTTAGCCATCTAGTTTTACACGTCTTGATAGCTAATATAGAGACTGTTACAATAAATAAAACAGTTCTATGCGATGTTAGATGCATCTACGTTAGATTCAATTCTCGAACACACGCAACAGAGAAAAAAATCTGTATAGATTTCGATCTCTGATTTAGTTACCGTAACAGAATAAAAAATCACACCACTGTGCAGATAAAATGTATTTACAATTTAGCAGGGGATACGATGAAAAATCTTTGTCCTTTGTGTTAAGGAGATGGATATTTTTGAGATTCGATCACATTCAACAGAGAGAGAAAAATCTGTATAGATTTCGAACTCTGATTTAGTTACATAACAGAATAAAAAGTCATGGATTCTAACCCTGTTCTCTTATCGCAAACATCTTAGTTAGAATAAAAAATCGTGGGATTCGAACTTTGTTTACAAGGGAAAGGAATAGAAGTATACTTCCTCTTAAATCAATGATCACTACCACCACGCAGATGAAATGATTTTACGTCAGACACTGAATGTTCAAAATCGATCTACGAAATACATAATTAAACGTCACATTTCTCTTAAAACAATAATCACCACTACTACCATTAACATTGCTGTTTGAATCGACTATCTTACGATACGGTGGCTAACACGTCGCCAACCCCCACAGTATGAGGTATAATCCCATTCAAAAACAATAATTAGCGATGTTGGCATGCTAGGAAGTTATGTCTGTGACGATCATAGGACACAAAAATATTCATACTCTTACCTTTGAAGAAACCAATTATTAATAGACGATGGATGTAACCTCGAGTCCAGGTTGGGAAATGAGGGCGCCGTCCCCACGACGTCTGCGTTGAGGATGTCCCGTGATGACGAGCTCTTTTCCCTCACCATTTAACACCTCATTGCTCCAGGGAACCACGTAATCCCTCGGTGGCCGACGGTTCTAGAAGTTCTGGTAAAGGCGCGAATCACGGAGTCTGATGACAGGTGAAGTGCAGTGTGGAATATATAGTTAATGATTGAATAAAGGAAGTAAAGAGGCGTGTAACGCAGAATAGAATGTCAATAAAATCTGAACGACACTTCCTTATAGCACTGCACTGGAGATAATTGCGTAACACTGTTCATACGAGTTACGAGTTTCACACTTCGTAAACTTTAGCACACATAAATAAGTTTTAAGTGATGCTTTTATCGAAGAGATTAAATCAGTTTTACAATCTACGACGAAAGTTAAATTAACGTAGTTCAAAAGCGAAATAATAACTGTCTGATTCATTTGTCGGAAAAATAGAAGTTAATGGAGTAGTGTGAAAAACACAGTTCGTGACCTTTTCCATCACTAAGGTTAATGGAATGAATTTAACACCTTTTTTTCTAAGCGCAGTCTAATAAAAATCAAATAATGTCATTGAGACATAGTTTCATAGAACACTTGAAAGTATGACAAGCATCGTAATGCAGTACAATCCAATTAACATATTACAGCACTGTTCGTAAAATAAGAATGATCGCTAAGACAAGATCGAATGAAAGAAACTAATGTCCTTTCTCGATACACCGTCTTTCGAACTTTCGTAAAGCATACAGTCTTTCAAAGCACAATCTCATATAATGAACAAAGTTCTTTCATTGAGAATAGTCATTCGAAGTTAACACAATTCTTTCATTGAGAATAGTCATTCGAAATCAACATTCTTTTATTTAGAATAGTCATTCAAAACTAACACAGTTCTTTCATTTAGAATAGTCTTTAGAAGTACGAAAATAAATTAAGTTCTCGTATGGAAAAACAGTCAGAAAGAGCACTGTTACTACAAAGTTTTTCACTGAAAACAGTCATGAAGTTACGGCATAGTCTACGCAAGAGACGAAGTTCCAAAACTGGGGCACAATCAATTCAAATATGATAGGGAAGAGTTTTTCAGAACATAAAGCACAGTTTCGTAAATGCACATTCGGAGTGATATTCAAACGAAATAATTTGAATGCGCAGTCTTTAAGAGAACAACTAAGTTTTCTTACGAAGCACAGTCTTTCAGGAAAAGAATTAAGTTCTCACGAGTCACTTCGCGAATATTTGTTCGTAGAATGAGTGTTACTTTTACGAGATAAATTCCACCACACTCGTGTCACAGATAAATATTAGTCAATCACTATCAATTACTTGTAATATTTTAAACACTTCTTCTCACACTTTAAATTTAGTGTTCGAGGTTCGCACCAGAATTTACTGAGCATTCGTCCTTTACGCGTAGAACATCGGCGTTTCGCCAGGCAGAGTAACGATGTAGAATCATAGTCCCACAGCTGGTCCGCGCACGAGACGACCTCGTGACCCTCTTTTATACGTGAAGGCCGGACCACAGACTTCAAAATTCATGTAACTCTAACTTCTAATTTAGCGGCTTTGTCGCCGATCTTCTTGAAACTTGGTACATCTCCATGTTTGACTCTGTGCTACACGGTGGTGTAGACAGAAATTTGATATCATGTTTCATTCAGGAGGTAGTGACATAGAACGTATAGAAGTTTCTATTGTGACGTCATTTGTCCTTGGCGAGCTCAGAGCCGCATGACTCGCCATTATATCCGTTGCCTGTGCATACAGCGGTAGTTTCAAATCACCTAGACGGGTATTAGCTTACGTTGCCTCAGAAATACCTTCGGCGGAGAATGTCGGCATGGCATTCCCGTTTCAATATATAAGCATAATAAATAATTCTTTTAATATGAAATTTTAGATCATAAAACAAAAATATGACGCATTCAATAAAAGATACAAAATATACGTTTTATAAACAACTAGCATATGTATTTGATCTTCGCAAGGGAATTTGTAATCGATTTCACGATTCCTTAATGAATGTATGTGAAATTACATGTCCGTATTCAAACGTTTAATACGGCATGTTAAACTGAATTTTCTTTACGAAACCACGTAGCAATAACGTGAAGTACGATAAAGCTGAACAAAGTGGAGAGAGAATAGTGTAGCTCACAGAGTTTATTATACGACACAGTTACTAGTCCGAAGTTTTGCGTACTTCTCCATACTACTCGGTTATAAATTGTTGTTCATCTGAAACTTGGAGTGGCGCTCTGGCTGAGAGCTCATGAAACCAATCGTTGATGACGATAACCTCTCTTATTATCTGTTCTTTCGGAAAGAGTAAAATGGCTCTTCAGTTAAACCATTTAACCCAATTTGAAATGACATGACAGCCTGTAAAACAGGCCATTAATGTTAACTCCCTTGTTGTCCTCCTGTCGAAAAGGTGCACATGAGGAAACACATTTTAGAAATTGATTTCCGTTAAGGCTGCTAGTTTTTCATTAAGGCTGGTTATGTATATTTTGTGGGAGTGTAAAATCACTGTTTCCATTTCCTATAAACCCCCAAACCAATCCGGGATTTAGAAATAATATTGACCTAATACTTACCCAAGGACAGATATAACGTTTCGGAGAAATATATAGATTAGTTTCCAGTTATAAAAACTCAACGAACGGACGAACAGAAAAATCGAGAAGAAAGCTTAAAATGTCCGCTCGAATTCAGACAAAAAATTGGTCCGTTCATGATATATCCCTTATTAATCCTCGTCTCAAAATGATGCATATGAGAGAAAGGGCTCAGAAATTGAGGTTTTCAGTAAGGCAGGTAGATTTCCGTTAAGTTTGGTTTTGTATATTTTGTGGGAGTGCAAAATCACGATTTCGGTTTCGTATAAACCACCGGTTAATTCAGGGATTTAGAAACAATATTGGCCCTAAAACCTACCGAAGGACAGCTGGATTCGAAATATGAAGTTTGTTACAAATATATCCAGTAGTTTTCAACTTAAAATAACTCAAAAAACAAACAGATAAACAGACATCAAAGCTAAAAATATGCAGTTGGTCATTATAACATCTGAAACGGTTAACTGAATGAAACTTTTCCCAAAATAGCCAATATACAGACACACGGTCGTTACGATTTTATTTATACAGATTAATGTGGTCATATTTTGTTCAGGCCTTACTGCCTGAATAACTAATTTACCAGTATATTCGTACAGTGGTGAGAAAAGTATATGGAAATGCATGAACTTCGTATCCCTTGTTATACGCATATGCAAGTCACTGTCTCTCATACCGCAGAATTACAGTTGGACGTCTAGGTTTAATTGATGTTGAGAGTTCAAATCTGTAACAACTGTTTTTCTCGCAAAATCAGGATTTAAGTATCTTTAATATCCATCATTGGTCTCCTATCTGTCCTGTTCGTCTGCTTATTATCTTTCCTCTTTGTGCTGAGAATTTTGCATTTAGTTGACGAGGCTTATCTATTTCGTCCTTCTGTTAATGCCACCCCCAATGGGTAGGGGACGCGGATGAGGAATACACCCACAGTATCCCCTGCCTGTCGTAAGAGGTGACTAAAAGGGGCGACCAAGGGATGATTGTATTAGAACTATGAAACTACTTGTGATTAGTACCATCACATGGGGAACACCATTGGTCGCCTTTTATTTGCGAGTAGTACCACTATCATAGCTTCGTGATTAGTATCAGCAGAGAGGGGTTCACTGTGGATTTACAGCACCTGTGGTTAGTACCAGTATATGCGGAAAATCACGGGCACACGTTGCCTGTGATTAGTACCTCTATACAGCGTGATTTAGCCGCTCTTTTCAATGTAGTTTTATGCAACCCACAATATTTTTTCCGTCCTGAAAACATCTGCCCTGCCCATATGCTCAAACAACACAACTGGATATCATGTTATTTACCGCCTCACCATGATAGGACAGCGTAATGTTATACTCGTATTAAACACTGGAAGACATGCGTGTGCCTTCTAGATCATACAGTATGTACATGACACGCTGGTGAAACACTATATTGATACTGCGACCACAGTAAACCTAATACTTGCTATAAACTGCCCAGTGTGCCGTATGGAACCGTAGTGTAGTTGGTAAAGGCGTGGCGGATCTGGCTTGCATGTCAGGTGGGAGGTACGAGTCCGGGGTGAAGATTATTAATTTTTGAAATATTTACTTAATACGTACCGCACGCAATGTAAGTTCAATACCCGCTTTCATGCAAACTGTGTGTGAATGAATGTGCTTGTGACCCTAAGAAGGGCCGATTAGTTAGCAGGCCGGAAATAATAGGAACACAACTGTCCAGACGAAGTTTTATCGCAGCAAATGACCGATGTGATGACTGTCTTGTTTTATGCACATTCGGGCCCGGTGTGAAATAGAACTTCTAGCGCGCTGAAGCATTCCAGGTGTGATTGCTCAGCAGGTGTCAGTGATGAGTTATCGAAGCTGGCCAGGGTTTTCCGGTGCTTGAGTGTAAACGACGTTCTACAAAAGACCCCACAAGAAGAAGTATAACTGTGTTAAATCCGGTGATCTGGCGAGCCAAGAAACAGAGCCTCCTCGTCCTATCCGTTTCCCTGGCAGTTCCTCTTTCAGATGGTTGCGAACGGGCAAAGTCGAATGTGGTGGAGCTCCGTCCTGTTGCAACCGCATCGTCAAACAATCGTGCAAGGGCACATCCTCTAACAGCAGTGAGAGTTCCTGACGCAGAAAGTACAGGTAGCGTGGGCCAATCCAATGGCCCTCAAAGAAGTAAGGTCCAATCAGGCGATCCCCCAAGATTCCACACCGAACATTCACTCCCCATTCTAGTTGACGGGCTGCCTGTCATACCCAGTAAGGATTGTCCGGACTCCAATAGTGCATGATATGGCGGTTGATGTTCCCATTATTGTGGAAATGCGATTCGTCCGAGAAAAAGATATGCTATACGAATGCTGCATCATTGTCCAGCCTGCCTAATAGACACCGACATAACTCCATTCGAGCTTCGAAATCCCGCCCAGGGAGCTCTTTGTGTAGTTGAAGATGGTATGGGTGATATTTATGTTCATTCAGTATTCCCCAGACGGACGGCTGGCTGTTGTTCACCTGTGTGCAATCGCCCTTGTATTGATGTGTGTATTATTACGAGCTGCCTCCAGAACGAGCTTTTTCTGTTTCACCCGATGTAACGGGCCTATCGCGGACTGGTGGCTGGTTAGAAATCACGCCTGTTGTCCTTAGGCGTCCTTCAACACGGCGGACTGTCGTACCACCCGGGTGTCGCCTGTCGGGATACCGTTCCTGGTAAAGACGTAGTGCCTCGCACGCGTTTCGTCTTACTTCCCCATAAACGAGGAGCATGTAACGTATTGTCCGACTCTGTGGTGTAGCGATTAGTGTGATTAGCTGCCACACCCGGAGGCCCGGGTTCGATTCCCGGCGCTGCCACGAAATTTCAAAAGTGGTACGAGGGCTGGAACGGGGTCAACTCAGCCTCGGGAGGTTAACTGAGTAGAGGTGGGTTCGATTCCCACCTCAGCCATCCTGGAAGTGGTTTTCCGTTGTTTCCCACTTCTCCTCCAGGCAAATGCCGGGATGGTAATTAACTTAAGGCCACGGCCGCTTCCTTGTATATCCCTTCCAATATCCCCATTCCCCGCAAGGCCCCTGTTCAGCATAGCAGGCAAGGCCGCCTGGACGAGGTGGACGAGGTACTGGTCATTCTTCCCAGTTGTATCCACCGACCCAAAGTCTGAAGCTCCAGGACACTGCACTTGAGGCGGTAGAGGTGGTATCCCTCGCTGATTCCGAGGGAAAAACCAACCCTGGAGGGACATCTGATTAAGAAAGAAAGAAAGAAAGAAAGATTTAACGTATTCGTGTGTGGGAAACATGCCGCATGACAGCGGAGATCACAGTACATTCAGGCTCTAACCAGTGGTGTATGCGTAGGGCACAAGATGAATAACAGCGCCATTCTACTGTTTGAATGTGGCAAACTTGAGCCTTTGTTTACGTATATAAACATCATACCGATGTAAAAATATTTGAATGATACAGGACTCGAACCGCCGCTAGCACATTCCGTCGATCGCTAGGCGAACGCCAAACTACATCCGCTACGCTATATTGCTGGAAAAATTTTGGTAGTACGACAAGAGCAGAGTACATTCATCATTCGGTTTGGTGTTTGAAACATTAATCACTGCACTGTTACCTAGTTTTATGCATTGATTCCCCTCCTCGTTACACCCGCTCACGAGGCACGAGACATTAACGTAGTGACATAGTAAAAGGATGTTGCTACATGATTTCAAGGTGTCATGTTTTGCGAACGGATGATATAACATTCCGCTAGTTTTCAGAATCGCGTGCAAAATGTGCTCACTGAACCTTGCTACCAATTACTACCATACAGAACGCCTGCAGGGGAATGGCACCCCTATAACCATGTGCACGTTATTCGGGCTGCATCAAACGATATTGGAAGGGGCTCCTGAATCACACTGTATGAGCGACAACTTTGGCCTGCGTTACCTATGATTTGTACCCACAATGTGACGAACACCACGGGATAGTACGAATCCCCGTATCAGTACACCTATGTGAGCTGCGCGATGGGTTTGCTTTGCCTGCGAATGGCGCCATTCTGTGAGAAAAACTATAGGTATGCGTTACCTGTGCGACGTATAATATTTGTGAATAGTACCATAATATTTGGAACACCGTGAGTTTACGCTACTTTTGATTAGTACCGTAACTTCAGAAATACCGTGGTTTTACTCTACTAGCGATAATTACCACTATGAAGGACCGTTGACCTGGATTTTGAACTCCTTTAGACAACAATATCATCGATACAGGATTGTGCTTTGGAAGTAGACCCTCGGTCAGTAATATGGTTTCTGGAAAGGTGGGTCCGAACCACTGATAGTTTTAAATTCATATTAGGCTAATCCATCCATTCTTCATCATCATCACGTTTTGAATTCTGGTCAGTGGATGAATTCTGGACTTTTAAATTGTCATTGCATTTCGTTTCATTTTGTGCCATTAGGGGCCGATGACCTAGAACTTAGGCCCCTTTAAACAACAAGCATCACCATCATTATCAGGATTTAAGTATCGTTAATATCCATCAGTGGTCTCTGATATGCCCTGTTCGTCTGCTTATTATCTTTCCTCTTTGTGCTGAGAATTTTGCATTTAGTTGACGAGGAATATCTAGTTCGTCCTTATATTACCGCCTGCAAATTTTCCTACACATTTTTTTCGTGGCTCAATGAATGCTGTTCCCTGTTGTTTTTTCATTCAAGCCACTCATTGAACCTCTGATTCACACATCTGTCTAATTCGTTGGGGATTGCATTCAGCATCACTCTCCAAAATTTTGGACAGCGTTTTCCCTTAGTCGCACTGCATTGAGTCTGGCCTCTAGCCCAGCATCAAAATTTTGGACAACCATCTTCCTCAGTCTGTCTGCATTGAATGTGGCCTGGTAAACAGGAGTAGTTTCGGAAGTTCTCACTATTTTCATATTTGAGCTGTTGAAGACCATCGTCCTACGTAACTCGTTTCGTAGAAGAAATGATTAAATGCACCAACTCATGTGGTGGTGGTGGTGGTGGTGGTGATTACTGTTTTAAGAGGAAATATAAGTAGACACCCATCCTCTGTTCACACTAATCAGAGGAAAATCGGATAAGTTCCGAAACTTACAAAAATGAAGGCAGGCACCGGCAAAACAAATTGAAGTGTCACGAAGGGCGTGAAAATAAAAGATACCCTGGGACCCGCAAACCGAATCCTGATATGTGTGTTTGATATGTATGATACGATTGTACTTTAATATCATTACACTACATTATTTCATTAATACACTCATGATCATAAAAACTAGAAAACCT